>NC_134270.1:77801505-78112471 GCF_031893055.1 Leptodactylus fuscus
CAGCACACTGCCTCCGAGGTGAGGGATGCCCTCCTCGATGAGACGGCAATATGGTTTGAGCCGCTGCACCTGGGCCCAGGCATGGTCGTTTGTGATAATGGCCGGAACCTGGTAGCAGCTCTGGAGCTTGCCGGACTCCAACATGTTCCATGCCTGGCCCACGTCTTCAACCTAGTGGTGCAACGTTTCCTAAAGAGCTACCCCAATGTTCCAGAGCTACTGGTGAAAGTGCGGCGCATGTGCGCCCACTTTCGCAAGTCGACAGTAGCCGCTGCTAGCTTAAAATCTCTCCAGCAACGCCTGCATGTGCCACAACACCGGCTTTTGTGCGACGTCCCCACACGCTGGAACTCAACGTTTCAGATGTTGAATAGAGTGGTTGAGCAGCAGAGACCTTTGATGGAATACCAGCTACAAAACCCTAGGGTGCCACAAAGTCAGCTGCCTCAGTTTCACATCCATGAGTGGCCATGGATGAGAGACCTTTGTGACATCCTACGGGTCTTTGAGGAGTCCACAAGGAGGGTGAGCTCTGAGGATGCGATGGTGAGCCTTACAATCCCGCTCTTGTGTGTTCTGAGAGAATCCCTGATTGACATCAGGGATAACTCAGATCACACAGAGGAGTTAGGGATAGCATCCGATCCGTCACAGCTGGAGAGTAGGTCCACACATCTGTCCACTTCACTGCGTTTAATGGAGGAGGAGGAGGAGGAGGAGGAGGAGGAGGAAGAAGAGTTGTCCGATGATGTGATGGTGATACAGGAGGCTTCCGGGCAACTTCGAATCGTCCCATTGTTGCAGCGCGGATGGGTAGACATGGAGGATGAGGAGGAAATGGAGATTGAACTTTCCGGTGGGGCCAGAGGAGTCATGCCAACTAACACTGTGGCAGACATGGCTGAGTTCATGTTGGGGTGCTTTACAACTGACAAGCGTATTGTCAAAATCATGGAGGACAACCAGTACTGGATCTTTGCTATCCTTGACCCCCGGTATAAAAACAACATCTCGTCTTTTATTCCGGTAGAGGGGAGGGCCAATCGCATCAATGCTTGCCACAGGCAATTGGTGCAGAATATGATGGAGATGTTTCCAGCATGTGACGTTGACGGCAGGGAGGGCAGTTCCTCCAGTAGGCAACCAAGTTCTCACCGGTCCACACAAACGAGGGGCACACTGTCTAAGGTCTGGGACACCTTGATGGCACCCCCTCGCCAAAGTGCCGCCACGGAGGGTCCTAGTGTCACCAGGCGTGAGAAGTATAGGCGCATGTTGCGGGAATACCTTTCCGACCACAGCCCTGTCCTCTCCGACCCCTCTGCGCCCTACACGTATTGGGTGTCGAAGTTGGACCTGTGGCTTGAACTTGCCCTATATGCCTTGGAGGTGCTGTCCTGTCCTGCCGCCAGCGTCCTATCTGAGAGGGTGTTCAGTGCAGCCGGTGGCATCATCACTGACAAGCGCACCCGTCTGTCAGCTGAGAGTGCCGACCGGCTCACTTTGATAAAAATGAACCACCACTGGATAGAGCCTTCATTTTTGTGCCCAACTGTGTAAAGCACCCCAACATGAAACTCCATGTCTGTACTCAACCTCTCCAATTCCTCCGCATCCTCATACTCATCCACCATAAGCGTTGCACAATTCTGCTAATACTAGGCTCCCTCCACCCTGATTTCCCCCACCTCTGCTGGTTAGAGGCTCCCTCCACCCTGATTTCCACCAACTCTGCTGGTTAGAGGCTCCCTCCACCCTGCTTTCCCACAACTCTGCTGGTTAGAGGCTCCCTCCACCCTGCTTTCCCACAACTCTGCTGGTTAGAGGCTCCCTCCACCCTGCTTTTCCACAACTCTGCTGGTTAGAGGCTCCCTCCACCCTGATTTCCACCAACTCTGCTGGTTAGAGGCTCCCTCCACCCTGCTTTCCCACAACTCTGCTGGTTAGAGGCTCCCTCCACCCTGATTTCCACCAACTCTGCTGGTTAGAGGCTCCCTCCACCATGAATTGGTCCAAACTGGGCTGTTTAGCGGCTCCCTCCACCATGAATTGGTCCAAACTGGGGTTTTTAGAGGCTCCCTCCACCATGAATTGGTCCAAACTGGGCTGGTTAGAGGCTCCCTCCACCATGAATTTGCCCAAACTGGGCTGTTTAGAGGCTCCCTCCACCATGAATTTGCCCAAACTGGCCTGTTTAGAGGCTCCCTCCACCATGAATTGGTCCAAACTGGGGTTTTTAGAGGCTCTCTCCACCATGAATTGGTCCAAACTGGGCTGTTTAGAGGCTCCCTCCATCATGAATTGGTCCAAACTGGGGTTTTTAGAGGCTCCCTCCACCATGAATTGGTCCAAACTGGGCTGGTTAGAGGCTCCCTCCACCATGAATTTGCCCAAACTGGGCTGTTTAGAGGCTCCCTCCACCATGAATTGGTCCAAACTGGGGTTTTTAGAGGCTCCCTCCACCATGAATTGGTCCAAACTGGGCTGTTTAGAGGCTCCCTCCACCATGAATTGGTCCAAACTGGGGTTTATAGAGGCTCCCTCCACCATGAATTGGTCCAAACTGGGGTTTTTAGAGGCTCCCTCCACCATGAATTTGCCCAAACTGGGCTGTTTAGAGGCTCCCTCCACCATGAATTTGCCCAAACTGAGCTGTTTAGAGGCTCCCTCCACCATGAATTGGTCCAAACTGGGGTTTTTAGAGGCTCCCTCCACCATGAATTTGCCCAAACTGGGCTGTTTAGAGGCTCCCTCCACCATGAATTGGTCCAAACTGGGGTTTTTAGAGGCTCCCTCCACCATGAATTTGCCCAAACTGGGCTGTTTAGAGGCTCCCTCCACCATGAATTTGCCCAAACTGGGCTGTTTAGAGGCTCCCTCCACCATGAATTGGTCCAAACTGGGGTTTTTAGAGGCTCCCTCCACCATGAATTGGTCCAAACTGGGGGTTTTTAGAGGCTCCCTCCACCATGAATTTGCCCAAACTGGGCTGTTTAGAGGCTCCCTCCACCATGAATTGGTCCAAACTGGGGTTTTTAGAGGCTCCCTCCACCATGAATTTGCCCAAACTGGGCTGTTTAGAGGCTCCCTCCACCATGAATTTGCCCAAACTGAGCTGTTTAGAGGCTCCCTCCACCATGAATTGGTCCAAACTGGGGTTTTTAGAGGCTCCCTCCACCATGAATTGGTCCAAACTGGGGGTTTTTAGAGGCTCCCTCCACCATGAATTTGCCCAAACTGGGCTGTTTAGAGGCTCCCTCCACCATGAATTTGCCCAAACTGGGCTGTTTAGAGGCTCCCTCCACCATGAATTGGTCCAAACTGGGGTTTTTAGAGGCTCCCTCCACCATGAATTGGTCCAAACTGGGGTTTTTAGAGGCTCCCTCCACCATGAATTTGCCCAAACTGGGCTGTTTAGAGGCTCCCTCCACCATGAATTTGCCCAAACTGGGCTGTTTAGAGGCTCCCTCCACCATGAATTGGTCCAAACTGGGGTTTTTAGAGGCTCCCTCCACCATGAATTGGTCCAAACTGGGGGTTTTTAGAGGCTCCCTCCACCATGAATTTGCCCAAACTGGGCTGTTTAGAGGCTCCCTCCACCATGAATTGGTCTAAACTGGGGTTTTTAGAGGCTCCCTCCACCATGAATTTGCCCAAACTGGGCTGTTTAGAGGCTCCCTCCACCATGAATTTGCCCAAACTGAGCTGTTTAGAGGCTCCCTCCACCATGAATTGGTCCAAACTGGGGTTTTTAGAGGCTCCCTCCACCATGAATTGGTCCAAACTGGGGGTTTTTAGAGGCTCCCTCCACCATGAATTTGCCCAAACTGGGCTGTTTAGAGGCTCCCTCCATCATGAATTGGTCCAAACTGGGGTTTTTAGAGGCTCCCTCCACCATGAATTGGTCCAAACTGGGGGTTTTTAGAGGCTCCCTCCACCATGAATTTGCCCAAACTGGGCTGTTTAGAGGCTCCCTCCATCATGAATTGGTCCAAACTGGGGTTTTTAGAGGCTCCTTCCACCATGAATTGGTCCAAACTGGGGTTTTTAGAGGCTCCCTCCACCATGAATTGGTCCAAACTGGGGTTTTTAGAGGCTCCCTCCACCATGAATTGGTCCAAACTGGGGGTTTTTAGAGGCTCCCTCCACCATGAATTTGCCCAAACTGGGCTGTTTAGAGGCTCCCTCCACCATGAATTGGTCCAAACTGGGGTTTTTAGAGGCTCCCTCCACCATGAATTTGCCCAAACTGGGCTGTTTAGAGGCTCCCTCCATCATGAATTTGCCCAAACTGAGCTGTTTAGAGGCTCCCTCCACCATGAATTGGTCCAAACTGGGGTTTTTAGAGGCTCCCTCCACCATGAATTGGTCCAAACTGGGGGTTTTTAGAGGCTCCCTCCACCATGAATTTGCCCAAACTGGGCTGTTTAGAGGCTCCCTCCATCATGAATTGGTCCAAACTGGGGTTTTTAGAGGCTCCCTCCACCATGAATTGGTCCAAACTGGGGTTTTTAGAGGCTCCCTCCACCATGAATTTGCCCAAACTGGGCTGTTTAGAGGCTCCCTCCACCATGAATTTGCCCAAACTGAGCTGTTTAGAGGCTCCCTCCACCATGAATTGGTCCAAACTGGGGTTTTTAGAGGCTCCCTCCACCATGAATTGGTCCAAACTGGGGGTTTTTAGAGGCTCCCTCCACCATGAATTTGCCCAAACTGGGCTGTTTAGAGGCTCCCTCCATCATGAATTGGTCCAAACTGGGGTTTTTAGAGGCTCCTTCCACCATGAATTGGTCCAAACTGGGGTTTTTAGAGGCTCCCTCCACCATGAATTGGTCCAAACTGGGGTTTTTAGAGGCTCCCTCCACCATGAATTTGCCCAAACTGGGCTGTTTAGAGGCTCCCTCCACCATGAATTTGCCCAAACTGGGCTGTTTAGAGGCTCCCTCCACCATGAATTGGTCCAAACTGGGGTTTTTAGAGGCTCCCTCCACCATGAATTGGTCCAAACTGGGGGTTTTTAGAGGCTCCCTCCACCATGAATTTGCCCAAACTGGGGTTTTTAGAGGCTCCCTCCACCATGAATTGGTCCAAACTGGGGTTTTTAGAGGCTCCCTCCACCATGAATTGGTCCAAACTGGGGTTTTTAGAGGCTCCCTCCACCATGAATTTGCCCAAACTCTGCTGGTTAGAGGCTCAATCCACCCTGATTTTCAAAACAAATGTTGGTGCCAACCTCAACTTACTACAAGGGCCAAATTCACTGCTGGTGACAAGCTCTCCTCACTGCAAGTGCCAAATACACATGTTTCAAGGTGTTTTCCTACTGTCAGAGAGGTGGTATTGAGTGTGTAAAGTGTGTAGTTGTTAGGCTGTGATGTTGGGGTAATAGAGGGTCTTTGGTGTGTTAGATGCCCCCAGACATGCTTCCCCTGCTGTCCCAGTGTCATTCCAGAGGTGTTGGCATCATTTCCTGGGTTGTCATAGTGGACTTGGTGACCCTCCAGACACGGATTTGGGTTTCCCCCTTAACGAGTATCTGTTCCCCATAGACTATAATGGGGTTCGAAACCCGTTCGAACACACGAACATTGAGCGGCTGTTCGAATCGAATTTCGAACCTCGAACATTTTAGTGTTCGCTCATCTCTAATAAAGTTAAATTTTCTTAAAAATTTTGTTCTTATGAGATGGACCGTTAAACTTCACTGCTCAGTGGCTGGACAATTGTTAGTCCAACCTTGGTCGTAGAATATAGAGGTGTCTGTGTGCAATCTTACCATTATTAGAGACGCAGAGAATGTGTTGTGTAAAAATCTCTTGCTAGAGTTCCTCTATCATTTATACATCCCATTTTCCAGAAAATCTGTGTCACAAATTGAACTTTGCCAGTTATACGCCCACACTTCTGGAATAGAGTTCCTTTTATGTTTTTTTGCTAATATTGACATTCTGCTTTGATGTAAAAAATGGGATTATTTTCATTGATCGGACAGTGGCCTCATGTATAATAGTCTTCATCATCACTCTCATACTCCACATTTCCTAAATTTTCCAGGTAAATCTCTTCAGCTTGTCTAGAAAGGTTACAACAATAGAAAACAAATTAAAAGATGGAATAGGATATTGTTTTACTGTCTGCAGTTCTTCCTTAGTTGCTGCCCTAGTAGATTTACCAAACTTCTTTGCATAGAGTTCCTGTCTTGTGACCCTCTCTCACAACTATGACAAGTTCATGCGTTACACTGCAATATGTTGTATGAAAATGCTACAACTCACCCTATATTTCTTGTAGACTATGAGCCATCTCAGAACACAGAAAAGAAAAGGACCGTATATCAAATGGCACTAAGTAAGATCTGACTCCACTAAAGTTGGTCTCCATGTTTCAGAATGCTTTAGAATCTCCTTATTCATTACATTTGTTTCCTGATTAGAAAACCCATTTTATATACCCTATTTTGAAATTTTGAATTAAAGGAAGGGGGGGGTCCTTGGTTTAGGATACCGATCTTAAGTGTGTCTAGTGGTGGTGAACTTGTCCTGTTCTGCGTTACAAAAAATCCCCTAAACTGCCACTCTGGTCAATGGACTGTGTCCTTAAATGGACAATGGATATTATTCATTATTACACATGGATAAGAGTGGTACTCATTCTGTGAATAAAAAAACCTCCAAAGTATTTATGCAAATTATCTGAGTCACAGTGGTCTGTTCTCTGAGGAGATAAATCACGCTATAATAAATTCAGATACCACTATGTTGGGCACTGTAGCACCTACAACCATGACTCTAATATCAATAACGCATATAAATCTCATGATCTTCCTTCTGTATGCTACTGAAATAGAGAGACCGTCAAGAATAGGAGTTTTTTCTTCAGTTTCCACTCTCAGCTATGTCTTTAGTTGCTCATAGCTCCACTTCTCAAAGAACAGCGTGGTGAGATGTTAAAGCTAAGATTTGTAGCTATAAAACTACACCAGAGCCATGGTTCTAGTAGCTGCAGAATCCATAGTGGCATCTGAATTGATCACTCCTTCCAGCCATTCAGCTTGTTGTACCTCAACTTAAAAATATACAAGTACCACGCTTCTAAGATGATTTGAACACAGACTTCTGAGGCGATTTTTAACATAACAGAGAAATGCTAAAAAAAAGTATATTTTAATCCCTAGCTGATGTTACTGTTGGTTTAGTGGTGGAAATCCTGGTGACACTTTTTGTTCCAACCTGTACTGCTTTCTACTTTTATCAATAAATGGTTTAGGGTATCTGTACAAAATGTTTAATTTTATACCGATCCCCTATCTGTATCAAAATGTATAATATATTTGATTGGATTCCTTGTATTGGGAAGATACACAATATCGGTCCTCTAAGGTACATGGGCTCGGGTATGACAAGACCCTCTGCACACCCTTAAGTTACACCACTGCTTGTTGCCTTTTGCAGCACTGTTGTAAAAAAAAAAAGAAAAGAAAAGGCCGGATATAGGAGGCCTTTAATCCAGATTTGACGACTGCCACATTATTTCACTCTTGCCTCTTCTTTCTTCATACAGATAAACTGGATGAGATTCTTGCAGCAGCCCAACAAACTATCAGTGTGAATGAGAGCTCTAGCCCTGGTACACTGGCATCTCTGGGAACATCACGGTCTGCCTCAAAGAGCTTTTTTTCCTCCGAGGTAGAAATATAACTGTATTTATGACATCTGCTAATGTGCTTTGTTGTGTATTTAGCCATCCTTATCTATTGGCAGTGAATAGGCATGAGCTAGAATACCAAGCACAACCCATATAAGGATAAGACCCCATGGGATCGAAACACATGGCAGATTTTCCTGCAATGCTTTTCCTCTTTGGGCTTTCTGCTTCTATTATACCTATACAGAAAATGCCAGCGTTTCTATAGGTGTAATTGACATCCTGTAAATTACAAATACGCACACGTTTTTAAAATTGCAGAACTTTTCCTACAATCTGTGGATGGGATTAGCCAGAATCCCATTCACTTTGCAGGTAATTTGTGGCGTTCACAGTATGTTGGGCCCTGGCCTAAGGTAGGAAAGGGCCCCATTGCCCATCTGGGACTGGCACATCTTTACAGGTTGCACATGTTATATGTCCATCCCCAACATTAGTGCGTGGCCTTTAATTAAACTGAGTAATTTCCCATTGTATTACTTTTGTGCAGTTTCCCCTTTTATTCATGCAATTGTAATTGGATAGTACTAAATAAAGTATATTTCAGCATAGTATTTTACTGAAAGCAGCCAAAATTTGTCAACAAAGTATATTACAAAATAAACCAATGTCACAAATTGTCCAAAATTTTATTTGCATTTTAATAGCTGCTACATCTATTTTAAAAACACTTTAGTTAGTTCTTACAAAGTATTAAACATTGTCTTAGTCCTACCCTGTTAAATGATATCCTCATATTTATGCAGCCAAATTTTGGACAGCATAGAGTCTCAAGTGCACAGTCGGTGTATGAAGGTCCTTCCTACTTGTCCTCTTCACCTGGTCAGGCCATGATGCTGCGGCAAAAGTCTATTGGTAAGTAGTAGTAGGTTTATAGTATTTGCAATTCTACGTAAGACAACTTTAACATGTAAAAACATAGAAATTATTTGAGATTCAGAATCTTTTTAATGCATGTAAAGTTAAAGAGGACCTTTCACCACCTTCACCAATTCACGTGCTTAGGACTTTAGTAGTTGGAGTATTATCTCTAGCCCCTACCATCCCTTAGCAACAAGCACAGGTAGTTTTGGTGTCTGATGTGCTATTTAGGCTCTGTACTGTCAGAAGTGCATTGTCTGGCAGGGGGTACGATTCAGAGATCGAATCAGAGTTAGCCAGTATCAGAGCACAGAATCACGCCCCGTGCCTGACACTGCCCTTTTGACAGTACAGAGCCTAAATAGCATTCCAGGCACCAAAATTAGCAGCATTTTTTGCTTGGGAAGGGTGGAGGCTAGAGAAATAATTTCAACTGTGCTGGAATCAGTGGAGCTGCACCTATTAACAGATGATAAGAACTATAGTTGGTGGAGGTGGTGAAAGGTCCTCTTTAAAAAAAATAAAATAATAATTCACCCAAATATAATAAAAAATACATATAGTAGAAAATTAAATGTAAACTTTTTTTTTTTAAATGACACATTGTTTTTTTTTTAAAAAAGGATAAAATAGAAATATCATTAAATCTCCATGATCGTAAGTAATATGATTCTTCTGTAAAGAGTGTGAATTTATGAACTTGTAAATTTCTGAGAGCCTTTATACATTAAATGTCAGTGATTGTTTAAAGGGATTCTACCATTAAAACAACTTTTTTTCTAATTACCACATCAGAATAGCCTTAAGAAAGGCTATTCGTCTCCTACCTTTAGATGTGGTCTCCGTCGTGCCGTTCCTTAGAAATACTGGTACTTACCGGTATGCTAATGAGGTCTCGGCAGCAATGGGGGCGTCCTTCTTCATCTGCCTCCTCCCCTTGTTTGTCGTCTTCTTTCTTCGTCATGTCTGACGTCTGCGCAGTCGGCTCTGACAGCAGAGACCCTGTTAGAGCCGACTGCGCATGCTCAGTATTGTCCGTACAGTCCTCCGACGCACGAGTGAACTCATCCAGGCGGCGGAGGGCTGTACGGACCTTACTGAGCATGCGCAGTTGGCTCTAACAGAGTCTCTGCTGTCAGAGCCGACTGCGCAGGCGTCAGACATGATGAAGAAAGAAGACGACAGACAAGGGGAGGAGACAGATGAAGAAGAAGGACGCCCCATTGCTGCCGAGACCTCATTAGCATACCGGTAAGTACCAGTATTTCTAAGGAACGGCGCGACAGAGACCACATCTAAAGGTAGGAGATGAATAGCCTTTCTTAAGGCTATTCCGACGTGGTAATTATAAAAAAAAGTTGTTTTAATGGTAGAATCCCTTTAAGGTCAGTGATCCTTACAGTAGTCCCACTGTAGCCCAACATTTGACCTTTAATATTTTTATAAATATACTTTGACTTTTAAATATCCTAGGAAGTCTTAATAACGTTTTTTAATTTTGTTGTAGGTGCCGGGGATGATGAAAAGCCATTTTTGTCTGCTCCCCCCATGAAATTTAACCGCAGCCTATCTGTTCCTAGTTCAGAAGACATACCTCCCCCTCCTACAACTTCTCCTCCTGATCCTCCATATAACACTGCACCCTCATCTGGAGCAAGGGTTAGCCCAGTTTTAAGGTCTAACTTTAATCAAAGTGGAGATTCCAAATTGTTCTCCCCTACAATGCGACAGGAATCAGGTCTTTTTGACCAACAAATCATGGATGCATCTCAGAGACGTGAGAAGCTACAGCAGCTTTACCATCAAGATTCTGAACAAACTGCTGATGAGCAGATCCGAATAGGTATGGCTTCACAAGCAAATATGAGAAGCTGGAGGTCTCAAACACAGGAAATGCGCTACTTTAATCTACCTGCAAGAGCAGCCAGCACTGCAATGTATGTTCCAGCAAAGGCTGTGCGCCGAAAAGGCCAACTAGTGAAGCAAGTAAAGGTGGAAAATGAACAACAGCAGCACTTGCAACAACAACAGCAACAGCAGCAATACCAGTCTCATCACCAGCAGCAACAGACTACCAAGTCACATGAGAAAAGTTCCATCCCTATACCTACAATCATTATCAAAGCCCCATCAACCAGTAGTAGTGGAAGGAGCAGCCAAGGTAGTAGCATGGAGGCTGAAACCCAGCCAGACCCTATTCCATCTCTTCAGTTGAGAGATAATATTGATTTTACAAGCCAGTTTGGAGCAGCCATTGTTGGTGCAGCACGGCGGGACCGAGAGTGGTTTAATGAAGCTCGAAGAAAATCTGCTCTTTTTCTTTCCACAGATGAAGACACAGAGCCCACTCCCGCTCCAAGGTTGAAGCATTCCAAGTCTATTGATGAGGGTATGTTTTCTAGTGAACCGTACATGCATTTAAATGTTCCCACCAATTTTGGAGCACCTGTAAATAGAGATGTTACTACTGGGTACTCCTATCAGTCAAAAACTGGTAAAGGATATGGCCCTAGTACTACTAGTGCTTTTAGTACTGTGTGTTCCACTTTTTTACCCCAGCTCCAATCATGCTCTAGCCCAGTGACAGTGTCCAATGTTAACCCAGTTGGAGGAGGTGGTCCACTTATACATCCCTTAACTGGAAAAATTCTAGATCCTAGTTCTCCTTTAGGACTTGCTTTAGCTGCACGAGAAAGAGCTTTAAAAGAGTCACAGCAACATAGCAGAAATGAAATAGAAGATAGAAAGTCTCGTCCATCATCTCCACGTTTTGCAGATCAAAAGTCCCCAATAGAGTCTCGAAGCAGCTCTCCACATCGACTCTGGGAGTCAGGAGGCTCAAAAAGAAAAGAGATAGATTTCAAACCATGTATGGTATCCCCAACTGGTGAAAGAAGGTCAGATGAGAGTTCTGGTCATCGTTCTCCTGCTCTCTTGTTACTTCAGGGTGTAGAACAAGGTAAAACCTGGGAGAAGAGAACAGAAGGCCAAGAAAAAATAGAACTACATGTACGCTTCATGGAAAACTCCACCCACAAAGATGAAGATGATCATAATAGGATTTCCTTATGTAAGGAAATAAAAAATGAGAGACCAGTGGCCAACCCATCCATGAACCACACCCCATTACCTAGCACAAATTCAGAAACACATGAATCAAATTCCAAAGAGAATGGGCTCCCATTATTAGTCCTGCCTCCCCCAGCACCTTCAATTGATGTTGATGATGATTTTTTATTTACAGAGCCTCTCCCTCCACCCTTAGAATTTTCAAACAGCTTTGATAAGCCCGATTCGCCCCCAGGTGCATCAGGTGGAACGTCTACCCTTCCACCTCCTGTGCCCCCACCACCTCCTGACTCTAGTAGCACTCCTGCTCTAGACTCTACAACCTCTAGTCTCACTTCTTATGACAGTGAAGTAGCCAATTTAACCCAGGGGACACCAGAACTTAAAGAACCTCATGTCAATTTCTCATCTGTTGTGTCATCAATTCAAATACCAGCATCAGACACTATTGAGACTGTCACTGATTCTGGAATTGAAGAGATTGACAGTCGAAGCAGCAGTGATCACCATTTAGAGACTATTAGTAGTGTCTCAACATTATCAAGTATGTCTGGACTTTCAACAGAAGGAACAGAACTATTAGACACTTACATAACTTATCTAGATGGCCAAGCATTTGGTGCTGATAAGCCTATTGTTCAGAATAAGATTCGGTCAAGGACATTCCCAAGTAGAACACCTGGACTACTTAGAGATCCCATAACTGCCACCAGTACCGCCATTTCTGTTTCTCCCTGCTCAGAAAATGTCTTCACACTGACACCTTCTAAAGGACCCTCACTCTGTGCGCCTTCAGAGCCATCCAAGGATTCTCAGAGAAAATCTCCTACGCTTCCCTGGGAAGACTACTCCCAGGAAAAAATCTCTCCAGTATCTTCAGTTAAATCAAACATAATGACTGAGTTAAGTTCAAAACTTCAGCATATGAGTGGAGTTTCTTGGTCCAGGCCACCAGAATCTGCAGTATCTTTTACACCTGAAAGACCCACTTCACTGCAGAGACATAGGTAAGTGCAATGGGTTGTTGTGGGTAAGGTTTCATAGTGCTGGTTAACATTTCTTTGTAGAAAAAAATATGTAGCCAATTAGTAATAGTGAGTGTTTCATGTATTGAAATAAACAGTTGTATGGTATTATGTATAGGACCATACTGAAGTTACTCTAGGAACTGTGGTTTTTACCGCATCTAATCCACATAGGGTAGATTTTTGTTCCTAATGAGCCTCTAGAAACTAGGAGGTGAAACTTGTAGAACATGAACAACCAATGAAACATTATTAGACTTTGGATACTTTAAGGGCCAATGGCTTTCATACAGGGAATGTATAAATCACTTAGTAGGTGTATTTTATATATGGCTTCACTAGAAATAATTGTCCAGTTGTCCAGTTGACCGAGACTTATAGATGGGATAGGGTGGTCATTCTTGATTCAGTCCCTGTAAAGCGGCTACTTGGCCCCTAATACTTACCTGTGGAATTGTTTGAACAGTGGGCCCACTTTTGTTACCTATGGGTGTGATGTAGTGTAATGGGAGATTTAAACATACACCAGAGTGAATTCCACCACACCCATTGAGATTTATATGTTGATATAGGTGGACCGCACTGCATGAGGATATTGATTTCTTGATATTTATTTGTTGTTTCCCCAATCATATCTACTGGAGGGGTCACATAGTATTGTCAGTGTGGCTGATGTTTTTGAGGGACATAAGTTTTTAAAGATCCCAATAAAAGTAAAATTTTAATTGTTTGTTTTGGGGGACACCTTCCTTTCCCTACTTACGGCATTATGTGTACTTATATAGTCAGCTCTGAGGTCTCAATACTAAAGCTAGATGGCTCATTGGCTCACCCTATTGACCAGGGTAACTAGTGCACTGTTCTTGACTTTGCTATTTGGGTTGCTAATTTTCTATAACAACCTTTTTTGCATTGGGTGACTTTTAACCCCTTTCCCGACATCCGCCGTAATAGTACGGTGCTGCCAGGAAGGACTTCCCGCAAACCGCCGTAGTACTACGGCGGCTGCATGGTGCGCACACAGAAACTGTGTGCGCACCATGCTCTGCGGGTGTCAGCCGTAACATACGGCTGACAATGTCCTGTAACACCCACGGTCGGAACCGGGTCCGATCGCGGGTGTTAACCCCTGAGATACCGGCAGTCATAAAATGTTAAATAAAAAGTAATTAAATGGTCAGATGAAAACCAAAATGGTACCAATAAAAAGCAGAGGTCATCCCGCAAAAAATAAGCCCTCAACCAGCTCTGTCTACCAAACAATAAAACTGTTATGCCTTTCAGAAGATGGTGATGCAAAATTAATTGATTTTTTTTCCCTAAATTGAATTTAGCAAATAGCATTTAGCAATGCATTAAAAAATATAATATAAATATATAATGAGGTATCGCCATTACCGTACCGACCCGCAGAATAAAGGTAACATGTTACACTGCACGGGAAAAAAAAAATGCTAAAAAGCAATGCCAGAATTGATGTTTCCTTTTACATCCCACCCAGAAAGAGTTAATAAAATGTAGTCAATAAGTTACAGGCCCCAAAATGGTGGCATTGAAAAGCACATCTAATACCGCAAACACCAAGCCCTCATATGGCCACATTGCCAGAAAATAAAAATAAAAATCTAGCTTGTACAATGTGAAGAGAAAAACCCCAAAAGTCGCCAAATCATTAGGACGTAAGTGGCTGCGACTAGAAGGAAATGTATAAGCTGTGCGAGCGTTTTCACGGGACACCCCATATTTAGAACTTATGAGAGAGAATACACCAGCGCTGATCCCCCAGAATGCCCCTCTTCCCCGGCTGTGTCATAGGAGCTAGTGGGAAAATAGAATGGAATATGGTGTACCAAAATTACTCCGCACAGCTTACATATTCACTTCTGGGTTACTAATGCTACTACATCACTTGATAAATTATTGAGGGGTGCGGTTTTCAAAACGGGGTCACTTTCTAGAGGTTTCCACTGTTTTGACACCTCAAGGGCTTTGTAAATGCGACATGGTTCCTGAAACTGATCACAGCCAGATCTGCCCTCTAAAAGCTCCTTGGCGCGCCTTCCCTTCTGCGTCTCGCGGTGCATCCATATATTAGTTTACACCCCCAAGTGGGGTACTGTGGTAGTCGGGAGAACTTGCATAACAAATTGTGGGATGCGTTTTCTCCTTTAACCCCTTGTGAATGTGCAAATTCTAGGGCTAAACGAAAATATTAGTAAAATAAAATCAAATTTGAAATTTCACCTCCATTTTGTCTTAATTCCTGTTAAGCACTTATAGGGTTAAAATACTAGGTATATGTTGTTTTGGCGTATTTAAGGGGTGCAGTTTTGAAAACGGGGTGATTTATGGGGGGTTTTAATACAAGGGTCTTTCAAAACCCCTTCATAACTGGGTTAGTCCCTTAAAAAATGGGTTTTGGAAATTTCTTGAAAATTTAGAATATTGTTGTTTCACTTGTAAACCTTATAATGTCCATAAAAAATAAAAGAGTGACTAAAGTTTGATGCCGACATAAAGCAGAGATCTGGGACATGAGATTTATGATATAATTTTGGCGGTCTGACTATCTGTATGCAATGCACATAATTTCAAACTTTATAAAATGCATATTTTTCAAAATTTCCACCAAATTTCCTATTTTTTCATAACTAAACAAAAAACATATCAACCAAAATTTACCACTAACATGAAGTACAATGTGTTACGAAAAAACAATCTCAAAATCACTTTGGTAAGTTAAAGCGTTCCAAAGTTATTGCCACATAAAGTGACACATGTCAGTTCTGAAAAATCGAGCTTGGTCAGGATGTCAAAAAGTGCCATCGGCGGGAAGGGGTTAAAAGAATTTAAAAAAAAAGTAAAAGATTAAGTAATTATGCAATAATTGTAAGGTTGTTGACCCTTACATGGAAATTATGTAATGCACACAATAACAGTAAGTAAGTAGCTGTGATCCATGTCCATGACTTATTTGTCCAATATTGATTCTTCTCTGGTGGATATGACTTTTGACAGAACAAAGTACTCAGAGACATCTGCAGTAAGCCAGCTTTGTGGGGGCAGAGGATGTCCCTCACATAACCCACCCTTTTTAGTTGTATAAATCCAAACAACTCTGTCCAGCCTTGTTGAAATGAACAAACACCTATTTAGCATGTTCAGCTGCCATATCATACTTTACTTTTGCTATTGTTCAAAGTACAAAAACAAATTGCACAGACAATTGCTGCCTTCTGAGTAGGCTAACTCTCAGCCCGGACACTAGTATGCCATCCCTCATTCTTTTCCCCTTAACCACTTCAGTACCGGGCTAATTTGTGGTCCAGGACCAGACACATTTTAAGTTTATTTTGTATGTGCGGTTTTGAGGTCTGTAACATTTTTCTCGTATTTCTCAGTCAACTAATTTTTGCGTCTTTTTTTCGGGGACACATAGGGCTTTATTTTTATGTTGTTTTTATTTTCAAATGTGTTTTAATTTTTTTTATATCCGGGAAAATATAAACAAAATAGGAGGGAAATTGTGTCTGGTTTTCAATTTATTTATTTATTTATTTATTTTTATTTAATAACACAAAGTGTCACTGAAAAACTTTATAATATAGTTTTTCCTCTCCATTACGGTAATTTTTATTTTGAATGGTGTCATCGGGGGTGGGGCTATAACCTTTAATAACGGCGTTTTATTAGCGTATTTTTATTATTATTTTATTTACATTTTTTTTACTTTTTTATTATATTTTTATTTTATTTTATTTTTTTCAAATTGTGTCCCCATAAGGTGATAAGAGACCTTTGGGGACATCTGATCACTTTTTTTTTTTGTACTGGAGGCTGATTTCTCCTATAACTGGGTCTGTTACATTTAGCCTCAGTTGCAGGAGGAATACAGCCTCCTCTACGCTGCTATACACAGTATACAGAGCTGATCTGGGTCCTGTAGGACCCAGCAGCTCTTGCAAGACGCTGCTCCCGGCAGACCACGTGACCGCCGGGTCAGAGGGCGGCTGAATCATGGCAGCGTCCATAGCTGTGTATACAGCGCTCATTGATCGCTGTATACACAGCAATCGAGAAGGCAGAGGAGGTAATAAATCTTCCCTGCCATCTCTGTGGGAGCTCCGGCTGAAGTTACAGCTGGCTCCCAGCTTCAGTAGCTGCACGATCTCTGTGCAGCTACTGTGTTCTGACTGGATGTACCGGTACGTCCTGTCAGAACTAGGCAACCACTTCCCGGACGTATATAGTCTATGGGCGGTCCGGAAGTGGTTAATGCTTCCTCCCCTCCAGGAATCAGCTGGAGCAACAATGTTTTAAACATTAGAGAGAGCCCTGTGCAGACTAAATATGCCTGACAAGGGGTTTCTTACCCCTTGTCTATACCATAATAGCAGTTTCCTAACCTAAAATGTTTGATTACCCTGTTTTATTGTATTTTATTCCTCATTTACCTGTGTATTTTTCATTTTTATATTAAAGTCCATGAGTTGCACCATATTTACATGCAATTACTATATTATACATTAATTATGACCGACGTTTCTTCAAAAAAGATTAGTTGGTTACCTCAGCCCCATCATTCCTACAAGTCTTACTCAAGGTATAGAGTCTAGTTTCAGGTTCTGGTCTGTACCTGACTATGTATAATTTAAGTGAAAGTCCATAACCATATGCAGCCATATCACTTGATAAGGGCTTCATCAATACAGAGGAGAACGGAAGCGTCTGCCTGATGTCCAATAAATGGCGAAGCAGTTGTCTCAATAAGTACCATAAACGATCCCTCAGTGTGCCAGTGATGTGATCCCTGACCCGATAGTTAGGGATGTCATGTCTCTGGCTCTGCTCAATGGCAATGAGATGTTATTTATTGGAATAACTATTGCTCATTATTTATTTCTGTTGAAAGTGGCTGGACTTGTGCACTATAACTGTAGTATCCAAGAGATCGGACTTAGATGTAGTCAAGTTTGACTGACTTTTAATGAGTTAAACAAACAATTGCAGTCATTTTCAACTTGACTTTTTCAATGCAGAAATTCAATATCACAAATGCAGCAGGCTGTTAATGTCAAGTTGAAGGATGCTGAATCTGTACTTTTTAATTGACATCCTACTAATATTATAAAGTTTGTGTGTTTGGATGTTTGGATGTTTGTTCCTCAATCACAGCCAAACCGCTGAACAGATTTGGCTTAGATTACACACATACCTGGGTGGAGACCGGAAAGGAAATATAGGCTACTTCATAGGCCACTCCATCTCCGACATCATGACCACTACGGCGAACGTTTGGTCCGGTTACGCTGCAGGACCTGAGATGACGTCATCCCAGGCCCTTCAACTTGGCTCTGATAGGTCCACTGCATTCTGTGGGTGGCCCAATGGACGAAGTGCGAGCCAGAAAAATATGGCGCCGGCTCACCGTTCTGGCGCGAGGCTCACATGCGGGCTGGCTGTGCGGTGCAGGACGAGCCAATCGGGTGTGTAGAGTCTGCACTCCGTAAACAACGGTTCATACCTACAGCTCCAGCGTGAAGTGGACACGCGGTCTCACTTGTTGTGGCAGGGCAATTTGATCGACTGTGTGAGTAACCCCGGGAAAATGTAGTGTTCGGTGCCGGGGAAGAGGGGTTTGGGGATCCAGAGGGGCGCCCAGGACCCCCCTTAGCAGGGATGCCACAGAGGTGGGGTTTGGGAGTTCCCACGGGATAAGGGGGATGAGCTACAGGGGTTTGGGTGGAGCGAAGCCACGCGGGCCAGGGGCCATGAGTTACCACTTTAGAAGGACGGGGGCACAAGGGAGAGTTGCCCTTGGAACAGGAATTTGGGGTGGGGGCCGCAGGGACCAGCGTCACTGGGGGTGACACAAGACAGGAATTTGGGAGGGGGGAAGGGTGCATGGACCAGCATCACCGGGGGGAAGGGTGCATGGACCAGCATCACCGGGGGTCACACAGGAGAGGAATTTGGGAGGGGGTAAAGGGGGCTGCCTGGGAGTTGGGAGCGCGCACATATCCAAATATCGTCCCCACCGGCGACTTGCGGACGAAGTCGCGGGCAAATGCTAGTATCACATAAAATAGAAAAACATATTGAAAAATCAAACTTTCTTAGGAAACCTGAGATATTGAAAATGTTTCTTTAACAAGGACTTCAAATTAGTCTTCAATTATGTCTATGGAAGCTTATTTTTTTCATTTATTGGCTTAATTCCGAGCTCCAGATTTAATTCTGAGATCAGTCAAGAAATGAGTCACATTCATATAACTGTATTTTTTTAATGATACAATTAGAGATGAGTGAACACTAAAGTGTCTGAGGTTTGAAATCCGATTCGAAGAGCCGCACACTGTTCAACTGTTCGAACGGATTTCAAACCCCGTTATAGTCTATGGGGGGAAATGCTCATTTCAGAGGTAGGCAACATTCGATAAAATCATACTTACCAAGTCCACGAGTGACGGTCGGGCTGGATTCTGCTTGAAGTCTTCTCCCGGCGCAGAGTCCCCACGTCCTCTTCCGGGTGGAATTCACTCTGCCTAGGCATCCTGCCTAGGCAGAGCCGACTGCGCATGCGCGTGCGGCGCTGCCCAGGCCCGACGCCTGAGCAGAGCCAACTGCGCATGCGCGTGCATGCCCGCGCATGCGCAGTCGGCTCTGCCTAGGCCGGATGCCTAGACAGAGTGAATTCCACCCGGAAGAAGACGCGGGGACACAGCGCGGAGAAGACCTCGGAAGGGTAAGAGAAGAACCAGCGTTGATTGGCAGAATGTATAGCTGGTTCTGCATCGAACATTAAACTTCGAACAGCTAGTAGTGTTTGATCGAGTACGAGTATTTCGAATACCGTAGTATTCGATCGAACACCTACTTGATCGAACACTACTCGCTCATCTCTAGATACAATCACCTGTTTGTTTGTTTTTCAAGAAATTCTATAATCCAGTCTAGCTAAATGGTCCATGATGATCAGGCATTGGCCACATCACCTTAATAGCTACTAGCTAGCTAATAGCTACTGTTTATAAATACTCTGCATAAGGAAACTGTCTCTCATGTCTGACCTCTCAGATTATTACACAAGACAGAGACACTCTGTACACTGTTTAAAGGTAGTGGATTCTGGGTTGTATTTTTGTTGTTCTACATGAAAACCTGATGAGATTACAGTACTAAGTATCCTGCTATGCAGTGATTCTGCTAGGTTTCTAAAAGGCAATACTCCTTGAGAAAAGTTTGCAAGGTAACTGATCTGTGGCTAAGTTTCTTAAAGAGCCTTGAAACATGACTCAGGTTATAAGCCAAACCAGAGAGATACTTGCTGTAGAAAGCACTGGCTTCTTGTCAGGGTTGCGATTGCTTGTGTGAGATGCTATATCTATTACTTATTCTGCAAACATTTCCCAACACTACCTACTACTACTACCTGGATCTACGCACACTTGATATCTCACACAGATGCATGTCTGTGGTGTAGCTGATACGGGGTTGGACATTTTTAAGATGTTTCAGGACTGTTTTTATTTCTAAACTTTTTTCTTTTTTCTTATTAGGATAGTTGATGACTCTGCTGCTTCGCTGATTTCTTCTAAACCAGTCAGCAGTTTATTTCATAACTGGCCCAAGTCTCCACAGCCTACTCCAAAACACCCCAAAAGTGTGGATTTTGACATTCGTCCTACCTTAAGAAGAGCACCAAGCCCATCAGCCTTGCCCACGGAGCACAAAATAAGTCCAACTCCACGACCTTCTTCTCTACCCATCTTGCCTTCAGCCCCTGTTTACACAGGGGTCTTTGACCTAAGAGGCTCCCCTACAGCTGGTGGAGATGCTTTTCCTGGCTTCCAAACGGGCAGTCGGTCCTTATCTCCAACTCATTTCATTCTACCACCCACTGAGAAACCTTTTGCTTCTAAGCCCATTCACTTTTGGACAAAATATGATGTGGCTGATTGGTTGGACTATTTAAATCTTGGTGAACACAGAGAACATTTCTTAGACAATGAAATTGATGGAAGTCATTTACCATCACTGACCAAGGAAGATTACATTGACCTGGGCGTTACAAGAGTCGGCCATCGAATGAACATTGACCGAGCTCTGAAATTTTTCTTGGAGAGGTGATTTCAAGTCATTTGATTCCTAGTTACTTCATTTTGCATCCATTCCCTCGAACCTAAAAAGGTTTGGTACGCGGTCCCAGGAGAGGAGAGTATGAATGTACTTTACCATGAGTCATATTAAAAGGCAAAACAAGAACAATCTTCATATATATATATATATATATATATATATATATATATATATATATATATATATGTATATATCATGCACAGAAATTTCCTGAAATGATTGATACACCAGCTGCTTATTTTACTGTAAGGGGGCAATGAAGGCTTTATCTTGAGCCATGAAGTACATTTGGGAGCCAGAGGCACCGATGACTGAGGAAATCACTTTAGCACTATAGTGTTCCATTTTCACTGTGCTCCAGTTTTTCAGTTTCTTGCATCTTTACTGTCAACATAGAATGTAGTCATGTAGACAGATGGTCAAATGCAAAGAGATTTGAATAATATTGTACGAGGGGAGAATAGTTCAAGAGATTGAGGTGTAAGTCTTCCCTAAAGCTGTGGATATATTGTACATGGATAGTCAAACAATGGTTGTATAGAAAAATCTTACCAAACTGTATATCAGGAGATAACCACCAATATAACTTTCATTTTCCTAGGGTAAAGCTGCCATTCAAGGTCATTGGGTTTGAGAACATGGGGCATGATTTTCACACTGTTATTGAAGCGGCCTACTGAAATCGTACTCTTTTACTGATTAAACTGTGTAGGACTGATACCAGTACACCATAAAGCAAGAGTACTGGTTTACCATCTCTTCCCATCATCATCCAATTTGAGGCATTATTTAATTCAACCTTTGTACAAGAATTGCTGAACTGAGCCTGTAATTTGATGAAACCAAGCATTTTTAGTTTATTTTGAAACAATACGCTTTGTCTTTTGAGATTTTACATGGGATTACTAAGCTTCGGGACACAAATGAAGTAATATGTTGATTTGAGAGCGAGTATTTGTGTTTAGAACAGACGGGAATTGAAAAGTTCATTGGTTATTTTCCTAATTAGATGATCATTGTTACACTTCCCAGTAGTCAAAAGCCCCTTTTCCACTAAATGGTACTGGATCTCATTAATTGTTTTTCCACTTTGAATAAAATACTGGTATTGGATACATTTTTATACCTGCTGTAGGCTAGGTACACAGTAAAAGTGATAGTGGAAGGCCACGTCTCCAAACTCCTCTTAGTTGATAGGACTGGCTTGACGACTACCAAATATGAGAAGAGGGGGGTTTTCTGCAGTGCAAAATTACATAGAATCCAAATTGAATTGAGTCAAGATAAACCAAATCAAATTGATCCAGTACTATGCAGTAGATAGTGGCTAGAGAGTACCCAGTATATACCAAGGAAGCCATGTTTTTCAAGCTTCACACTCAAAATTTACTACAAGCTGGTGTTACCAAGTGTGCTAAGATCTAATCAGTGAGGTCACTATTTTCTAGAATGCAAGAGATAAAGTGTAGACTTCTGCCTCAAAGACGTCATTACCTGTGCCATAGGAGACATAGGCATTGTTACAAATATTGAACTCACAGATTAGCTGACAGAGGGTATACATTAGACTTCACCTTTCCTGAGATTTTCTGTAAGTCATTTTACATTATGTCAGGAGATGTCTACCACAAAGCGATAAACTGCACTTTGATAGCAGGTATAGTTACTAGATAAATAGTATAGTCTGCTTTCAAAGAAGTTGTTCAATTTGAATAACACCTATACATTTCCTAGGAGCCCTGGAGATACAATAATCTAGGAGGTCCCATTTCTGAGACCACCCCTGAGCAGCTTTTATTATTCACACCAGCAAGTGAGATGTTACACAACTCCTGTTAAAATTATTGTGAACTAAGTCGTTTAGATAAAGTTATCCACTCTTTTCAATAGCTCTCTGCTCAAACCAATAGATGGACCTTTGGAGCAGGTGGAATTCTCTTGACCCATTCTATGGTCACCTTCCCATGAGGACTGTAGCAGTAAAAAATAAGCAAATTTCAGTGCTGCCCAGCATCATTTTGCTTACAGGGCCAGTTCATCAGATGGTATGACCCACTAATGAATCTTATAATAGGACCAAATGGGATGTAGAAAGCAGACAATGCCTTAAAGGAGCGTCTTAAATGGCATGTAGCAAATCTCAGCAAAAGTGAACCTACCCTTTAGGCCACATTCAGATAGCTATAACACTGACATATTTTAGTTCCTGTATTACTTTGAAGTGGACCCCCTATAGTTATATGGTGATCCAAGTTTGGTTTGCTTGAATCATAGAGAGTTTGGGTCTTGTGCCATAATATAGGTGCTAAAATGCATCCACGTGATTAATTTTAAAGCCAACAGAATCATTGGAAATATTAATTGAATATTGGTCTGTTAGACTAAACTGTGTCAGTCTAAACTTTTTATCACAACACCCAATGCTCAGTTATATTTATGTAGTAGTCAGTGCACGCTCTTCTCTTTAGCCAAAGCCGAAAGACCACTGTGCTGTTGTGACTGAGGTCCTGATTCCTTTACCCTCAGACACAACCTTGTTTTAGTTTTATTTTGTTTAATACTTTCTATCTACAATTCTTAAAGGCTCTGGATGACTTCATATGGTCAGGCTTCTTGTCTAGTTATAGACATCTTAGTCTTAACCATGGGTTGTAAAGAGAAACTTGAGGAAATCAGTGGATATCTGGTATTTATAGCCTTATTTTATATTAGTTTATTAGTTCTATATGCATGTGTGATGCACTGGAAACAACACAGTTGAGCCGAAAAACTCTGTGATGTGGTGAGAGAGGTTTGTTGTGAAGACTACTAAATACATACAGTATATTGCCACTGTCATAGGATGTTTTATTCCTAGACAAATGATAGTTTATTCTGCTATACTTGACAAGGGCAAAACTTACTGAGTTGTAGACCTTTGGTACAACCTGTTTATCTTTTTGATTTTTTTTTTTTTTTTTTTTTTAGCATAGAATGCTTTCCATCACTGGTTCATATTTATGCTAAAATGCTTAGAAAATATATAGTGAAGACTGTAGAATCAATTATTAGACGACTATCTGTGAAAGCCAAAGAATGATTTCAAAATGTTTAAATTATCCATAGCCTTCCCTTTACCCCATGCCATTTACTTTCCTATCATATGGAATTAGAAGGAAATAGTGAACTTAGTCATGTTTCCTATAACAGCCAAAGTTCATCTCCAATATCCTAAAGTTCTCTAGAGAAATAAAAGTTGCTCTGTGACTGCTATGATTCTATCTATTTATAATGTAGCAGGTCAACTCGGTGCTAGTGGAAGGTACTATGTGGATGCAGAAGTAAATTAAATCATCCTTTATTGACCCTACTGTTCAGTTTGCTACACTAGACCTTTATTAAAGGGATTATATCATTAAATTGCAATTTTTTCTCACTAACACAGAGGAATAGCCTTAAGAAAGGCTATTCTTCTCCTACCTTTAGATGTTTTCTCTGCGCCGCCGTTCAGTAGAAATCCCGATTTTCTTCGGTATGCAAATGAGTTCTCTCGCAGCACCGGGGGCGGTCCCCAGTGCTCAAACAGCACTGGGGGTATCCCCAATGCTGTGAGAGAAATCTCCAGTGCCACCTCCATCTTCGTCTGGAACGGCCTCTCTTCACGTCTTCTTCTGGTGCTGGCTTCAAACTTCTACACATGCACAAAAAGATGGAGGTGGCACTGGAGATTTCTTTCGCAGCATTGGGGATGCCCCCAGTGCCCATTGAGTGCTGGGGACCGCCCCCAGTTCTGAGAGAGAACTGAATTGCATACTGAAGAAAACCGGGATTGCTACCGAACGGCGGCGCATCTAAAACATCTAAAGGTAGGAGAAGAATAGCCTTTCTTAAGGCTATTCCTAAGTGTTAGTGAGAAAAAAATAGCAATTTAATGATAGGATCCCTTTAAATATAAACAAACAAGTATATAGATTTAACTAGTCCCAGACTACCCGTTGACTATGTACATCCGGGCCACTTGTAACTCTGCATGGGCGTAATTGTACATCCTTGCAAGGTTAGGTTGCTGCATGAAATTGTGAAATTAATGCCAGCTTTTACTACAGCCGGACCTCCATGGGTCCAGGTCTATTACTGTCCCTGCCTCCTGATTGCTGGGAGCAAAATGTGTAAAAAAACAAATGTTACTACCATGCTCATGTCACGAAGAATATGAAAAACAGACACATTTGCCAAATTTTTTTGTTTATATTTTCTTGGATATTAAAAATAAGAAAATGGAAAATTAATAATATAAAAATAAAGCCCCATTTATATTTATCACAAAATAAAATGATTGAAATTAAATTATTTGAATAACCAAAAGGAAAAAATGTTTCAGCCCACAAAATCACATATACAAAAAAATGTGAGTGTGTCCAGTCTTGAACCAGGGAAAATAGCCCGATCCTGAAGTGGTTAAATAGTCACTAACTTTTCAGGCAACTTAGTCTCATAAAGCATCTGATTCTGGATCAAAATGTAGTGACCTTTAATTAAAAATGTTGCTTTCTCCTGCCTGAAAAACGTTCTCTAAAGTTGCTGCTACTAGATGTCTCTTGAAGTTAATTTGCTGTTCGCTCCCTGTTACTAAGGATGGTTTGTCTATAGGCACCATTAAAAGCAAGATGGATTTACAGTTATTGGAGGAGTGTAGGACTGGGCTGTGGAGGATTCCACACATCTTTCACAGCTTCTACACTCCACACACATTTCTCACAGGTCAGTGAGTATATATTTGTTCCGGAATAGATACTTGTGTTATGGCAGATAGTATATTAGTAATTTATTGTGCTCAGATTTATCTTTTCCTGTGTCAGATCTTTTTAAGCTTCACCATAACTTGGCTTTGAAGATCAGTGTCCCTGGATCTCCTATATTATGTTCTAATGGTCTTTTCTCAGCTATTTGTTTGCTATTTCCCAGTTCCTCCTGGCATCATAACATTTAAAGAAACCAGTTAAGACCAGCACTAGCATTAATGGGTAGGGAAGGGGCAGACTTGTTGTACACGCCTCCTCAGGGAGAAATTTCAATTGTCATGTAGCCATAATGGGGTATTAAACAGCAGAAAATAAACTATACATGAAGGCTTATACAACCATAGAAGAGATTGCTCAGCAAGATCCTGCAGATATTTCAACTTCTCAGGTACCCTTTAAGTACACAAAATGTTGAAAAAAGTAAATGTTGAGGGCATTGTTTCTTCTTTTCTAGCATCATTGTGCAGTTAAATCCATATTTGTCCTTGCTTGTTTATAGCCGGTGAAGGAGCTAGATGGTACCAAAATGTTTAGGATCAATAAAAGATCATTATTGCTGCCTCCTCAAAGTGCATGATACCAGTTCCACCTTTCGTTTGGTTTGGTTACAATTGTGTCTAGTTACGGTTCTGGCAAGCAGAATGAGCAGTGGCAGATTCCCTCAAGAAACCTCTACAAGGACAATATTACCTCACCTATACTTTCCAATATTTCCATATAGTTTGACTATTAGAATCTTGTTGGCTATCTCTGAACCCCTTTACCCATCAGCCTGTAGATACCCTATGTTTTACAAATTTCTATATCATCTATCTTTTTGTGAGAATACTGTACAAAACAGGACTGCAGGGAAGTATGCCGACACATACAATAGTTACATATAGAATTTGTTATTCTTCATACATAAGTGAACTGAAGTTGTAGATGGCTCCACTTGACCTGCTGTTTTCAATTGCAATTTATTTCACTTTTTTTTTTATTTTTTTAGAAAAGTATTATTCTATTCTTCTTCGCCAATCATCCAGTGGCCTAAAGATTATCCAAAAATCAATGTCATGTTGCTCTTAACTTCAGACATTTGGATTTATATATGTGGTGTTTGGTATTTGCCACTTCGACAGACTCTGTCCTGGTGAAAAGCAACAGGAGAAAGATTTCACTTTTCCAAACCCTCTGGTTATTCAAGATGTCAGGGATATGATTCATATTGGCACTTTGTAGCTATCAGAATAGGCTGCTTTTTTCTTTCTTTCTCCACCAGCCCATTATCCTGTCTTAAGGGCTCAGAATTATATTGCTTTATCTATTTTTATCTTTGTATCTCATCACCAATAGAGAAGATATTGATGTTGCTGAAAAAATACCTATATATTCTAACAAAATACACTAAAAAATTGTCTTCCAGATAGCAGAGGGCATCAAACAATTATTCTTTTTAGTAAATATTTCTATAAATAGACAGGGCAATGTCAAATTTTGTAACATTATTATTGCACATTTTGATGCTGCCTAGTAACATTTGTATGCTGAGTATATCTACTAGCTAGTCTCAAGTACAACATACTGTTCAATTATGAGACTTTCTGGCCTTACTCAGAGATCCTTTTTTATAAATCACAGTTTTGCTTTCATTATTCATAGCAAGATGCTAAATTATTTTGGCCATTTTTAACCCCTGTCCAATTGATCTTTTGAGGCATGTGGGTAATAAAAAAATGGATCCTCTGCTCATCTATATGAGATATTTGAGAATGAGCATTTGTAGACATGAGCCAGCTCATTGACAATGATTCTTCTGAATTTCTACTGTGTAATACTAAATTTCTCCTGGCCTGGGCACTACAGGGGAATTAATTGGGTAAATATGCGTTCCTCTAGTCATAACAGCTTAATAGTGAAGGTAATAGAGATGAGCGAACACTATTCAGAACAGCCGTTCCGAATAGCACGCTCCCATAGAAATGAATGGACGTAGCCGGCAAAGTGTGACTTTTGAGTCAACTCGCTCCTATATAACCAATCCATGACAAGACACATTCTTTATTAAGTATGGTAAGATTCCAGTGGGAGGAAAAATATAATGTAAGCATCAGAGTCAGAGTCATAACTTGAAGCTCTGTTGCCCCCCTCAAGGTCCAGGGCCTGGTAGCAACTGGTACCTCTGAAGCCCTATAACTACAGCACTTGTAAGGATATGAGAATAGGAAGAATTCTATGGCAGACATAGTCATTAGATTTTTATCAGCAGATCTGTCTTTATCATTAGGATCCTCTAGGTACCTGTTGGCTTTTGGCAGTCTCATGGTCCCCCAAAATCTCACCCCAAAAATATTTGACCAATTTGTTGGTATAATAATTTTAGCCTCCGTTCTCTTATATTCAATTATCTTTTTCCATTCCTTGCTTGAACTTGATGGACTTATGCCTTTTTTCAACAGTACTAGGTATGTAACTATATATTGAAAACTGTGTCTTCATCTATGGAAACTAGATGGTCTGTGACACAAATGGTGAAATACTGGTAAACAGAAATTTGCTTTTAATATTTTGCACCCAAATTTGGATTTGGACTTTATTAGAATGCCACTGTTTATTGGAGTTTTTTAAATGACACATGTGGTTGCTTTTCTTATGTCTTCTTATGGCATATATCAATATACACCAGTAGTCTGCATCAAGATAAGCAGCATGTTTAAAAAAAAAAAAAATTGGGACATTTTATACATCCTTTAATCCTTTCAATATTATCAAAACTGTAAAGGTATACACCGTGTGTTTGCACTATTTGTGACAGACCATATTTTCTTCATTTTTCTCGCCCTTTGTTTGATCAATGAAAACATAATATGTCTCAATGCTCTTACATTAGAATCAGATCCATATAGTTGTTAGGGTGCATTCACACTGAGTAAACGCTAGCTTATTCTGAACGTAAAACACGTTCAGAATAAGCGGCGTATAAAGCAGCTCCATTCATCTCTATGGAAGCCGGCATACGAGCGCTCCCCATAGAAATGAATGGGCTGCTTCTTTCACTCCGAGCAGTCCCATTGAAGTGAATGGGGAGTGCCGGCGTGTACGGCAAGCTCTGCTCATGTCGGAGCGTACACGCCGGCACTTCCCATTCACTTCAATGGGACTGCTCGGAGTGAAAGAAGCATCCCATTCATTTCTATGGGGAGCGCTCGTATGCCGGCTCCCATAGAGATGAATGGAGCTGCTTTAGACGCCGCTTATTCTGAACGTGTTTTACGTTCAGAATAAGCTAGCGTTTACTCAGTGTGAATGCACCCTTAAGCTTGAGTTAATACCTCTCCTGTCGCAGGGTTATGTCTGGTGTTGCATCTTACTCCTATTTTAAGTGAGTACGACTGTGATAGCATTCATAATCCTTTAGATAGGAGTGACACTGTTTCTTGAATAGAAATCTGGGCAACCCCTTTAATGCCTTTGATATTATTTCCAATAGTTAATTATAGGTAGGCCACATTTTTTGGAATCGTATATAACAACTTAAAAAATTGAAAGGGTTGTCCAAGAATTTTAGCAGTCCTTAAATAGGCCAGGGAAGGTGAAACATAAAAAAAAATAAAAAATCAATCACTTGTCTGTAGTCACTGTGCGTTCCAGTGTATGCTCTTAAGTCTCTGCTGGAAATCCTGTGCTGCCATGAAGCTGGCATTGGAAGTACTATGCCACACGTGGTCATTGAGGCGAATTGTACACCAGCAGTTACTTTCCTGTAGCCACTTAGGTGACTGACTGGCCTCACCAGTGATGTGTGGCGCAGGACTTCTAGCATCACTTTGTGGCATACACCAGAACAAACATCGACGTCGGACATGGGAGGGCCAGGTAGAGGTGAGTATGAAATTTTTTTTTGTAATGTTTCACCTTCGTCAGCCTCCTCCTGGATTGATGAAATACCTGGACAACTCCTTTTAATTTTAAAGTCATATACCACTTTTTAAATATTTTTCCCTGAAATGTGAAAAGGAAACATATCTCAAATGGATTGCTTTATGCTAGGTTCACACCTGTGTTCAGGGTCTCCGTTCTATGGTTTCCGTCTTCTGCATGCCAGAAGACGGAAACCATAGACCGGGTCTGGCCGTGAGCGGCGGTGAGCGTTTTAGGCTCTCCGCCGCGAAACCGGATTTTTTTTATCCGGACACAGAGTACTGCATGTTCGACTCTGTGTCCGGATTATAAAACCCGGTTTCGCGGCGGAGAGCGCAAAACGCTCACTGCCGCTCACGGCCGGACAGCTTTCTCACCCATTCAAATGAATGGGTGAGAGAGACTCCTGCAGGTTTCCGTCTCCTGCCTCTGTTTTAGGCAGGAAACGGAAACCTCAAGTACGGAGTGCCGGCGCAGATGTGAACGAGCCCTTACTAGTAATTTATTGAATGTCTAGTATTATGGGATCAGGTTATTCTTATAGATTGCTTATACTTTAAATATTTAAAAATTTTACATTTTCTATTAACCTGAATCTTACGTTATTATATATATATATATATATATATATATATATATATATATATATATATATATATATATATATATATAATTGTGTTATATGCAAAAAGTTTGAATAGCTTCTCAAAAGAATATTTTATTAATAAATTGTCTATTTTATAATTTTTATGATAATTTTATTTAATATTAAATTCTAGCCAACAGTAACTTTGCATAATTTTGGTAAATACATTTTTTTTTTTTTTTGTTAAAATTCAAAACTTGCTCTAAGGCTAAAAATGGTCTGATCAATTTAAAAAAAAAATAATCATATTTTTTTCAAATTATTTCATATCTAGTTGATATTGTAATGTGTTCTAAAAGTATCTAGTCCATTCCACTTAAAAATAAAGTAGCAATTTAACTTTAGTTTTATTATTATTATTATTATTAATAATAATAATAATAATAATAATAATAATAATAATAATAATTATTATTATTATTATTATTATTATTATTAAAATTTAATATATGAATAATACTAATTATGAAAATCTAGTTATATATCCATGGAGACATATTGTTCAAAATAAATATAATTAAAAAAAAAAAAAAGCTTTAGTTTTGAACAATTCAAGAGGAGAGCCCAGAAATATTTTGGTGTGTTTTAATTTGTTATATTGTATTGATTCTATGATTCAGTTTTTTGTTGAAACTGCAAAAACCTCATCATAAAATGATACCTTACAATTTTACTAATTGTTTCTTTAAAAAGGATACTTTTATGATAAACATTTTACCCCCTTATTATACAAGGGTGTAAGTAAAATGTAAGCATTTTTATTAAATTTAAGTCTAAATAAAAAAAACATTGGGTCTAATGGCAAGGTCATGTACTATGGTTATAGTTTTAATTTTATCTATTCTAATCTATAAAGAGTAGCATTGTAAAGGTGAATAGAACTGCAAAAAAATCTATTGTAATATTTTGGATTTAAAATTACTGCAATAATGTACAAATAATATATGTACATAATGTACAAATCTTGTCTGTTTTAGTATATAGTGCATGTTTTGCCATCTAAAATAATATACATTGGTTACCAACATCTTACTTATAGTAATATCTGCCAAGTTATTTAGCGGCAGTGTATACTTGAAGGAATGTTCTAATGATGACAATTATCAACATAAATTATCAAAAACCATAGTAAATAAGTTTTATAAAAAAAAAAGCAAACTGAAAAAAACCCAAAAATATTTATGAACAGTTCTTTAAAATGATTTAAATAAATGGAATGATAGTATAATTACAATATAAAACAAATGGAAATTTTTCATTTTTCAGGTGTGATTTTTATTAAATATTCTGTATTTTTTTTCTCTCAGTGGTTAGCATTTATTTTTGTAATATTTTCTCTGCAAATGCTGTCTAAATGTTATGATAAAATCTAAAAATGGATTTTATTTCATAGTATAAAATGATAAATTCAAGGGAAGACAAAAAAATTGTTAAAGATTATATACTGTATGTAACAGCATTTACTTAGGATAAATTAAATTAGGTTAATATTCAGGATTTGCCCAAAAATTAATATATGATATTTGTTTTCATTCTTATCTTATTTTTTTTTATATAATTTTTTTAGTGTAATATTAAAAGGCAGTCAATCATATTGTTGCTGTACTAAAATTATCTTTCCTGTGTTACAACTTTTATTTAGGTTAGAAAGAAAAATTCAGATCATTATTAATAAAATTTACAATAATTGATAGCATCTGGCCTTTTGTGAGACATTTTATAATCAGAAAAGTGTTATCTGGTTTATAAAACCTCAAATACCCAATTAGAATATTCTGAGTTATCAGCGGGTGATCCTTTTGGTTAGATTCACACAAAACAGCTACGAAAAATATCCACACACATCTGTCTTGCACCTGAGGGGCACCCATTTTCACGGATCCCCCATACATTTTTGTATGGGGGATCAAAAATGGGACGTGACCTATATTTTGATAGTCCATGACAACGGACCATCAAAATAATGGTCATGCGAATAGCCCCCCAGTCACCGACAATGAAATTAATGCTGCCATGTGCTGTCGGTTGAAAAAACAGATTTCACACAGCCAATATTCACTGTGGTGTGAATGTAGCCTTATTCTGGAGCCACATTAGTAGTAAAATTCCCTGTATTTCTTATATATTGTAATAATCATGTAATGGTTCATTTCCCATCTGGCAGTGATGAACTGAATATGGACCATTGCTGCTGAAATTCCATGAAAATATAGTTGATTTTTAGGGGTTCCAGTTGCAGGATGCTTTGTAATGAGCTTTTTTGGTTGATCTAGTAAAAATGATCGCAATAGAGAATCTCTTTAAATTCCAGTAGGAACACATTTCATTTATATTTTATATCTTCTAATATTTCATAGACAAAAGGCTTCCCTCTCCAATGTCACCTGTGTAACTCTATGGTGGCTTACACCTATGTTACACATTACTCACTTTAGTCCTGAAGGAAGAACACTAGACTAATGGAATACATAATAATATGTTATCAATTTAATGCTTTAACAATTGTAAAATGCTATCACCTTATGTTGTACATAGACATAAATACAAACTATTATATGTTATGTGTGACTTTTTAAGACCTATACTATTCTCTACTTTAAGCACTGTGTATAAAAGACAGACTCTGCTTGTTCAAAAGGTTGTAGAGCGCTTAATATTTGTTTGGAAAGTTGTAGAACATATGAAGGGCAAATGCTTCATTTCTTTCTGCAGCTGCTTTAAATTGCTTGAAGCCTTTTGATTTACTGTGAATATGCATCAAGAGTCTAGGACGCATTAATATATCACTAAGTTTATTATACTATGGTCAAAATGCTCCATTCTTCCAAATTCAAGGTAGGTTACATCTCAGAGTACAACACTTTATGTAGAAATATATTTTTTGGTATTTTAAGCATGTATTATGGCTGCTGTTTATGATGCGGCCATTACTTTTCAAATTGATCTTGGCTCATAATGGGGTTTGTCAGGTTGCCATTAAGGTTCCATGATCTTTGATGTGCAAAATAGAAGGCTGCACTATTCTCGCTGTCAAACATACTGTACCAGTACTACTGATGGAATTGCAAAAACATTGTGTCAAGTGCCACCAGCTTAAAGGGGTTGTCTGGTTTTGAAAAACTAATTTTCAAATATTTCCTGAAAGTATTTTGAAGTGATTGGGGATGTCTCCAATTCAGAGCTCTCGTCTGAGGATGTCTCCAATTCAGAGCTCTCTTCTATTAGATAATGCAGGGGGCAACTACAAATACATCTCTTGCTCTGGAAGTCCCAACATGTCTATGCATTAAACAAGCAGCACATTGATTTGTAATGGAAGCTGTGTAATTCTTCATCTCTTCTATGGTGGCACTGCAGGGAATTAAAAAAAACTTGCTGCCAGGTTCCCCTACTGACTTCATCTTATTATTAAAGATACTCCTTTTTTAAAGTCCAAAATAGACAACCCCTTTAACTTATGCTGGAGTTATATCTTGAAGTAAAGTCTATATCTACCTTTGTAACATTTTTATAGTTCCAATGATTTAGTTTTTGAAATTAAAAAATGGAGGTTGAGTAGCGCATGACTATCGGACACCACTACATCGAGGGCTTGTTTGCAGTCTGTAGCCATAGAGACACAAAGGACGGGGGGGAATATTAATTCAAATTAATTTGCAATGTTGCTTTTTTCAAGTTCGGTGCATTGGAGCTATACCAAAATTGCAAAGGTGGGCATATAAAATATTTTATATTTTTTCTTTACTTTATAGAGGACTAACTCAGTTTAGTCAGACAATCTGTATGCGGGATCCCTTTGTAATAGGAATACCAATCTTTTTATTTCATATATTTATTGAGTGATCCTGCTCAAGTTATTATGGGAGACGTGAGAATGGGGTTAGTCGTACAATAATAGGATCTACTATATTTAATTTTATTTTTGATACATATATAATTTATGTTTTGCACATAAAAGGTGTGTGTTGAATGAAGACCTTCGTTGAAGAGGTTACCAGGTTTAGAAATCTTTCTTCATATTGTATACTGTATTATGGAGAACCCAGCACATCCATACATTACTCAGACAGATCATTGACCTAATTTCTCTAGTGGTGGTGCTCTTGGAATAACATTTTGTTGCCCGGTACCCCCACAGTTTACAATTAATCTTTTGATGTCCCGACAGTGGGACATCCTTTGATCAACTTTTTAAGTGGGGGATCTATCAGACTAAAGAGAAATTGTTGGACCCAAACAACGACTTTAAAGGAGCTGCCCAGGATTAATTTTTACCTTGGGTATAATTGACCATTTTACTAGAAATCATTTTTCTATTAATCTTTGCTAAATATTGTGACTGTACATGGTTCCTTTCTCAATTACATACAAGGTCATGAGACCACTGTACAATTGTTTACTATTTGGAAGAATTGCAGCCATGTAGAGATTGAGGCACAGCAGCAACTATTAAAGGGGACCACAGCCAACAAATTGACTTATAAGATGTATTTATTGGGACTTTTTATCTAAAAATCAAAAACTTTCTAGTAAAATGGCCAGTTATTACACAGTTATTACACTGTACAGCAACTTTAATATATTTGTATACTCATATTCCATGTGAATTTTCTTTAGCAATATACAGATGTAGCAGAGCTGAAATGATATATTAGAGCTCAGTTTGTCATTTTACATGATATACTATGATATCCCATGTTGTATTTCTCCATATTACTGCAGGGAAACTTACTGATTTACCTAAACTCATATACTTAGTAATCATGGTGCACAATAGAAACCGTAGAATGGCAAAAATTTTCTCCACTACAGCAATGTATGTTGTAAATGACACAGGAAACTGTGTACATGTCTTCTAAATGTGAATGGCCAACCTTATCATTTTGTTGGAGTTAAGAGCCTGGACTCTTACAATGTTTACCTTTTCTGCTGTATGTGTATATACTTTTGGTGGATTTTTTGGTATTTCGGAATAATGCTAATGGATATAAGAAAGAAGTAATTATATACAATACGCCTATTTATTACCAATGGGATAGAGCTGCATTTTGTACCTTGCCCCATTTTCTACTGTATAGTTTAATTGATTGAATGCCTTTAAATTCCTTTGTGACTGTATAGGTCAGAAATGCATTACTAGGCAAGCCCAGAGCATAAAAAAGTTAGGTTTGGACCATACAGGTAGCAGGTAAAACTTTGTAGGGATAGCCTTCCCAAGTCAGTTTTCAGGTACTGCTCTGACAGATTTGTCAAGTGGATCTCATGACCGGAAAGGCCAACAATGATCTGTTATTTGGCGTCTCACGTGTTTCTTTCTCTAAACAGGTTTAAAAATTGATCCCTATTCTTGGTATTGGTGAGACAGGTCCATGGTGGATTTTTTTCTTTGATTTTGTAAGGCTTTTCAAAAACTATACAACTACAAAGGACTTTAGTCTTGTTGCCTTGTGTTCCAGCTAGTAATCTACTTCAATGTATGATGTTACATATCAATTTGAGTGTAAAGATGGTTCTGGGGGCCTCCATTGCCAAAAAAAAGTTAGTTTTTTTTTTTTTTCTGTGGTTTTATGTATAAACTATCATATTGTACACTCCTGTTGGTTCATCATCTTAGCAATGTTAAGAAAGGTATAAAAGCATGGTTTAAGTAAACACTATTTTTATACTGATAAAAAAATATCCAAATAATTACTTAAGATATCTGTTGGGAGATTTTATAATCCAATGTATGTAACGGGTATTTAAAGATGGTCCTCCTGTGATTTCTATTGGTTTAGCTCCCCTAAAGTGGCATGCTGTCCTTATAGACCAATATAGAAGAATATCTAATGAAGATTATATATCGATATGCATTTCCTATAGAAGCCGTTATAAAGATTCATTACTGAAGACATATAAAGTGCTGCTTTTTGTGCTTAAAACAGTAGTTTGTTATTAAAATACAATACCTTTCATCTACACACCTGACAACAGACACCTTTATAAGAAATCTACAGAAAAGGGGTTTTTGAGATTTTAGTCCTGCGTTTGAGGGTAATTCATTTTAAAGCCATATCTGCCAAGAGTTGACTTCTATATTTTTAAAGAGAGTAGGAATTTGAGAATGCAGGTGCGTACACGACTAATGGACTGGACTGTTCTCTTTTCATTAAATAACCTGACCAAGTCTTTCCATCCCATTCTGAAGCAGCGTCTGTTGGGTTTGGTGATGGAAGACATGGGTCCAGGCATTATATGGTTTTCCACAGAGCAGGAGTGGGTGGGTGGAAATATACATTATTAAATGGGTGGGTTGAGCTTGTGTGTGTTTGCAACTGAATGTTGATAGGGAGGAATTTTTGGATGAATGTAAGTCCTCCACAGTTGGTGAGAAAAGATGTATCTGCTGCTGGGAAGGGCTATTGAGTAATACTCATATATTCCCAGGGAAGATTGGTAAGTAGGGTTCTTCTACTACTAGGTTTGGCCTGGGTGCCTGTGTTCTCTGATTGTAATAAAAAAATATGTGCCAACCATTTTGTGTCCTGATTTATTGACTCAAAGATTTGATAAATTTAACCATAGTATACCTGATGTTCTTATATAATCTCAATATTGACTTGCATGATCACACTGAAATTTTTTTGTTTTTTCTTAAACCATATTCAAACCTTTCACAAAATTTCATGTACTATATTGTTGCGGCCATAAGTTCACCACATAGGTCATCATAATGGACATGTCCTTTATGTATATTTAGAAAGGGCTAATAAAATCTTTAGAAACACCTGTATGATGTGCACAGTGTAGATTCTCGGTTCTTTTCTATGGCTGGATTCTAGTACTGTTTCATTATTAATAGGTACCTTCAGTATTTCTGACATTTTCATCTTCTGCCAGATGTTTCAATCTAATGCAGCTAGTTGCAGCTTTTAGAATGAGTGATAGTGTTGCCAATTCAAGTTGCGACCTTTGTGCTAAGGCTCCATGTTGCGTAAACGCAGCTTTTTTTGTTGTAGATTTTGTTGCAGTTTTTTGAGCCAAAGCCAGGACTAGATTGAACAGAAGTTAGAAGTATAAAAGCTTTCTATATATTTCTGATTCCATTTGTAGCCACTTTTGGCTGTGGTTCAAAAAACTGTGACAAAATCTGCAATAAAAAAAGCTGTGTTTCCGGAACATGGAGCCTTAGCCCAAAGGTCGCAGACTTGAATTGGCAACACTATCACTCATTCTAAAAGCTGCAACTAGTGGGGCCTTAGCCTCAAAGGGAAGACTTTGGGTGTCAAGCATTGCCTATCCAACAGAACCGCCAACATCTCTTGTCAAAAGAGGTAAACTTTTGCCAGCAGACAAGAATCCAAGCAACAATGGAGGTGTCCTTTAATACATGGATACATTTCATTTCTTTCTTTTTTTCAGTGTCTTTTCTTAGATACATTTATTCAATATTACTATTACAATATCTACTTAGGTTTGTTCCATTTGGTGTCCTATGAAGATTGTTTTACAGTGGTTTCTAAGAGTAATAAGAACATGAATGCTACACCCCACTGATTTCTTATTTTAGTAAAAGAAAAGATAGCCAAGTACAATTGCGCAAGTACAGGTGGGTTCACACCTGCGCCCAGTCAACGCTTTGTGGGTTTCCGTCTTCTGCCCGAGAATCTGGACAGGAGAAATCCGGCAGTCAGTGTCCACTAGTGAGCACCCGTCTTCTCGTCTCTGCAGCGAAACCGGTTTTTTTTTTTTTTAACCGGAAACAAAGTCCTGCATGTCCAACTTTGTGTCCAGTTTAAAAAAAACTGTTTCACCGTGGAGAGGCAGAAGACGCTCATGGGCACTCACGGGCGGACACTTTGCAAACCCATTCAAATGAATGGGTTTGAAAACTGACTGCTGGTTTCAGTCTCCTGTCCAATTTCTTGGGCATAGGATGGAAACCTGCAACATGGAGGCCCAGGCGCAGGTGTAAACCCATCCTAAAAGATAATAAACCAGATTTTAAGCAATGACTTACATAAGCTTGATGGAGCTTCAGTGTGTACCAACATCCCAAGATATACAAAGGGTGCATTCACACGGAGTAACGTGCCACGTGATGTGGCACGTATACAGCGTGTGAAACTTTGAGCGCCGTATATGCTCCCATTGATTTCAATGGGAGCCTGGATCGTATACGCCGCGTTATTTTGCAGCCGTGATTTTGCGGCGTATACGAGACTAACTCCCATTGAAATCAATGGGAGCGTATACGGCGTGTGAATGCACCCAAAGATGACAGGAAACCAAGAAGACATCTATATCAAATGGGTTTATTAGTATACTATACGCTGACCCTAAATATTCTCCCAGCCTATTCCCTACTGTATAAACCTTTCCAGAAGTTGAAGGTGAAGGTACGTGTTTGTATCATGGGAAGAATATGCAAATCTGTCTCCCAAGATGTAAATAGGGAGACAGTGCCTCTGTTATGCTGCCCTGTATAGCAAGCACCCTGAACAACATGCCCGACTTCCCAGAAGTCTTTAGTGCATGATGCGAGGTTATAACCAAATCAATTTCTCAGCTACAGATGGCACCGTTTCTGTCTCTTTGGACTTCATCAGCGCAGCCTAGAGAGAATTGATTTGGTTTAAGTGAGAGGCTGAGAGACCAGTTTGTGGGGATAACGTCTATCCTTAAGGAGAGACCACCTTCTCAGGTGTGTGGAGACTTATACAGCCATAGTTGCTCCACTGCAAGGGAACATGGGAGGAATATGCAAATCTGTCTCCCAAGATGTAAACAGGGAGACAGTGCCTCTGTTATGCTGCCCTCTATAGCAAGCACCCTGAACAACATGCCCGACTTCCCAGAAGCCTTTACTGCATGATGCGAGGTTATAACCAAATCAATTTCTCAGCTACAGACTGCACCGTTTCTGTCTCTTTGGACTTCATCAGCGCAGCCTAGAGAGAATTGATTTGGTGTAAGTGAGAGGCTGAGAGACCAGATTGTGGGGATAACGTCTATCCTTAGTGTTTATATCAGACAGAGTAGTCAGCAGCGCCACTAAAACCTAGAATTGAAGCGGAAGAAGCATCAGGAAGCAAAATGAAATCTTTCCAATAAAGAAGACAGAGCTTGGGAAGTTACTGCTTCTCATTGAAGAGAAACCACTGGTGTATGGAGACTGATTTGCAGGTAATGAATTTTCCAATGGATCCCTCTTTCTTTTAGAGGAGTCTTTGGTATAGCTGCAATACTACAGTATTGCTACAGTAGTTTGTATACTTTATCAAACTAGTAAAAACTATGTTTCAAGCAGTTTCTTCTACTTATTACACTACTTACTTACATCTGCCTCTGTATAGCATCTTTAGTTTAAGGGTGGAAAAACAGACCTGATTTTTAGTCTCCATTGGTTCCACTAGGGAAAAACATATGGGAACCCCCATTAGGTGAGCATTGGTGTCACAAGAAGCCCCTCACTGTGAAGTTGACAAACTACTCAGTACATATCGCCATTTCCTGAACACATTCTCATATGCCTGACGTTGGAATCGAGGAGGACACTGATGATTATAATCATTTGCAATATGCTGATGTGGCTTGGCTAGAAATATTATGTGGAGCAGGGGTGGATTGGGATATGAAAGTGGCTCTGGAAGAAAATTTAAAAGCTGACCCATTTTTTTTTAAGTCAATAGAAATAGGCAGGGCCAGCAAAAGCAGCTCCTCCATGTAAGGTAGTCCTGTGTAAAGTCATTTTGCCCAGGACTGCTTTAGATAGAAGCAGAGGCATCGGCCCTGTGTAAGGTACCATGTCAGACTAACTGTATCTTGCACAGGTCTGTAGCCTCTCACTCCACACTAAACAGAGCTGCCTGCTTTATATGTTAAGGAAGCAGTTCTATGTATGTAATGTTACAGACAGGTTAGGGTGGCAATTAAATATGCATATGCAATGTCAGCCACCATCACAATGGTTGGCAAACGAGGTGTAGAACAGCGTGTCACTGCTGTGCCCTGCACATGTGGTATGCTGGAGGAGCACTGTGAATTCTCCATGCAGTGGGGGCTGAGGACACAGTGGAGGATGAGGCAGACACTGTTGCAACGGCATGAGAATATGGAGATGGAAGTGGTGTCACCAAGTTGCTGGTGTGTCTGGGCAAGATCCACATTCGCCCAGTGGGCCATAAAGGACATATACTGTTCTTGACCATAGTTACAGCCCACCTTCTCTTCTACATATTTGTGCAGGGCTGGTACTGCCTTTTTGGGAAAATGATGGATTGGGACTCTCCACCTCAGCTCAGCACAAGCCATCAGTTCTCTGAAAGTTACAGAGTACATGACATGGAAAGGGAGTGACTGCAACACCAGTAACTTGAACAGGAGTACGTTCAGCTTCTGCACTGCTGGATGAGTGGGCCATGGATATTCCTAGATAGGTTTCCAGATGGGTCAGGTTTCCCAGGTGGACAGGGTTAATATTTATTTGTGATTTGGTTACCCTGTTTGACTACACGCCTTACTATGGTTATTCAGGGTAGCAGGTGGTTACCCATTTAAAGGGGATGTCTAACACTCTGCTTCCATACTCTGAAGGAGAAGGAGATCGCTTGTGGTAAGATGGGGAGACAGCTCACAGGAGTTGTGGCCAACTTGTGTTGGAGGGCCACTGGAGGAGGTAGTAACCAGTAAGGCCAGATGAGTTGAGAGGGCTATTGGTCCTGATTTCAGCGACAAGAGAGTCACCCATGGGTGTAGCTATGGGGGGTGCAGAGGTAGCAATTGCTACCGGGCCTTAGAGTTTCAGGGAGTCCAAAGGCCTCTCTACAGCATAAGAAGACTACAAGATTATAATTAACACATAGTGGGGCCCATTAAATGTTTTGTATTGGGGCCCAGGAGCTTCAAGTTATGTCTTGAGTCACCTATGCTGGGATGTCCTTGAACCAACATCCTTTCTAGAGTATGTGGTGACAGGAGGTGCATCATCTGCCACAGCAGAAATGTGTCATTGACCTACTCAACCTGGTACCTGCATGAGTTACTGTAATTTCCTACTGTATAACCCACTCTGATACCAGACCTTCTGTAATACACCATGTTATGTAAAGAGGGAGTTGCTGTGTAATCCAGGTGTCCAATGTATGTCCATTCTTCGTTGGTGAAGCCCAGGTGACCTGTAGGTCCAGAGTTCAAATTTGAATGAATCACTAACCAAATTTCATTGAGGTGTTCATGGCCTATCCTTCGGTTTGGGCATAAATATCTAACAGGCGGCTGCTTCTGGTGCCTGTACTATACACAAAACAGAGCCAGAAGCAGTTGGCTCCAGTCCCGGTATAGTGGGCAATCTCAGATACTGCAGCTCAGCTCCTATCAGAAGAAGCCATGTGCAGCTGATCGGTACAGAGGCCGCCACTATTGAGATATTTAAGTACACACCTTTTAAAGGGGTTGTCTAGCTTTTGTGAAAACATGCTGTCCTAAAAAACTGTCAGAGAAAAATAGCAATAAATTACCTATGAATTGTCCTCTATTTCATTAGTCTTTTCCTTTCTTTTGATCCAGGATAGACCACACGTGGTGACACCCTGTTCGTGGCACAGCACCAGTATAGCCAATCACTGTGCACACCTCTGCTAGTCAAGTCTATTATTGACCAAGTTTGTAGTCTTGATAGAACAGAAGGTTCTTCCAGTCACAGGTAACATGAAGGCACAGTTCACTTACAGCAAGCAGTATTCACACTTTTGGGCACGCTACAAAAATCAGCAGAAGTGACATCTCTTTGCTCCTTCCTATCTCATTGTACCATGGTGAACATGGGAGAACCACTGAGACCTGGTGCTCTTTGCTGCAAGCACTGCGGGGAAAATGTAGGGCATGTTTCAGCCATTGATACCAGGTTTTCTTACTGATATGGCAGTAGAGATGTCTTGTTACAAAAGTAGTTTTCCTCTCTGAGGATGCAATGACATGGGACTGCCTGACTTTGCCTAACTACCAGTAACTAACTGTAGAGACCTGAAGTTGCTCTCTCAAATCACATCTACACTGTCCTACAGCTAACTAGTTAAAGGGGCTCTATCAGCAAAATCATGCTGATAGAGCCCCACATATGCGTGCATAGCCTTTAAAAAGGCTATTCAGGCACTGTAAAAGTTAAATTAAACTCCCCCCCCCCCCCCGTTTTAAAATAATAACTTAAAAAATAATGTTCTCTACTTACGGAACGTGCACGCTGGGCGGGCATTCAGGGTGTGTCTTCATCTTCTTCCACGCCTCTTCTTCCTCCGATGTCTTCGGGTCCCGTCCTCCTCCGGCGCTTGCTCGCGGACACTGATAAAAAAAAATAGCCCGGGCGCATGCGCAGTAGCACGCGGCTTCTACTATGGCTACTGTGCATGCGCCCGGGCTATTTTTTTTTTTATCAGTGTCCGCGAGCAAGCGCCGGAGGAGGACGGGACCCGAAGACGTCAGAGGAAGAAGAGGCGGGGAAGAAGACGGCGCACCCTGAATGCCCGCCCAGGGTGCACGTTCCGTAAGTAGAGAACATTCTTTTTTAAGTTATTATTTTAAAACGGGGGGGTAGTTTAATTTAACATTTACCGTGCCTGAATAGCCTTTTTAAAGGCTATGCACGCATATGTGGGGCTCTATCTGCAGGATTTTGCTGATAGAGCCCCTTTAAGTCACTGAAATAGCTCCAAAACTGGCTAAAGCCTGCGGCTAAAGTAAAGCTAACTATTCAGCTTCTTGAAAATCCAGAGCAAGAGCTACTTCTATTTACATAGCAGGATAGCAATGACTCTTCAGGAGCCAGAATAAAGCTGGGAAAGTGCAACAACCAACATAAAACAGCATAAAACATTATTTATCAATACACCATTTTAAATACAACACCCCACTACTACTAGTGTCCTTGGGGGGCGCTGCACATGTATGTAAAACAATGTAATAAACTCTTAACAACATCGTCTTCTCATAGGTCCAACGGCGAATGGGCCAGGAAATGAACAAAAACTCATTAGATGTTTCTCTATGAAGAACTACAGCTGAGCTGGTTAAGCAACACCCTGATGCACAAACGATACATGACCAAATGACTTCAATAAATCTTCTCCAGAAGGACCAACAAAATAAATAGTCCGCTTTTCCCAGGACGTCTTCAAGTTCCATTGCTTTATTACAAAACCATTTGCACTATTTCAAATGTATTGTTTGATGTAAACAGAGCAAATCACATACTGACATAAATAAAGGATACAGACCATAGAGTGCACACCCACAAGGGTTGTGCCCTAATGGACACCTGTCAAACATTACAAACAAATCCCTGGAAGTGCAAACCTCATTTCCAAAGAGATATGACAGATCTATATCCTTAATCTTTAATAATCTTTAATTCTTTAATAATATTATAAATGTGAAAGTTTGCTTGTTTGGATGTTTGTTCCTCAATCACAGCCAAACGGCTGAACGGATTTTTCGGAAATTTCACACAGAGCTACATATTGGCCAAGAAGGAATCATAGGCTACTCTAAAAGTGGGTCACTCACCCCAAATCGCCACCACGACTGTCAAAAGTTGGCTGCGGCTCCGCTGTAGCACCTGCCGTAACGTCAGCGCTGGTATTTCAATGCGCCTCCTATTGGTGCATGGCGGTGTGTCGGCGGGCTATGGAGTCAGCGCAGTGGCCCCAAATGTTGGCAGCAAAATGTGGGCATGGCAAGGGACCATGTACACTGTTGAAAATGTCGGCAGTCCGGAGGGCTGCTGCCATGCTGGCCGGCTTCAGATTGTCTCATGCCGGCATAGCATGCAGCTGCGCTCTCAGCCCTGAAGCGGACAGCCGCATGTCCCCGCATGACTTTTAACCCACTAGATCTTCTCATCATTCCCAGAGCAGCCAAAATCACATTTCTACAAACCGCATAGACTGAACCTGCAAGATCTCACTGCTGCAACTAAAGGAGTGTTGGTAAATTAGAATTATAGTATAATAGTTGTAGTTTACCAGCACTCTTTTAGTTGTGGGTTAGTTCTATACCAGGGGTCTCAAACTCAACTCAGCATGTGGGCCGCAGAGCAAGATCCCAGCCAGTCGGCGGGCCGCACCGCGGCAAATGTAGCTCCACCCACTTTTATGTTGACTCCGCCCATTCATTTTTCATGTGCCCCCACACTGTATAATCCTCCTACAGTCACCCGTAAACTATATGTCCCCCCTCCATCTTTCCCCCAGTTACATATACACCCTTCATCTGCCCCCAGATTCATGTCCCCCCATCTCTGCCCTCAGATTCATGTCCCCCCATCTCTGCCCCCAGATTCATGTCCCCCCATCTCTGCCCCCAGATTCATGTCCCCCCATCTCTGCCCCCAGATTCATGTCCCTCCATTTCTGCCCCAGTGTCATGCCGTTCTCCCCCCTCCCTTCGTCTGCCCCCAGTGTCATGAGCCCCTTCATTCCACCTCAATGTTTAAAGAGGACCTTCCACCATTTTGCCCACAGGCAGTTTTATATACTGCCGGAAAGCTGACAGTGCGCTGAGTTCAGCACACTGTCGGCTTTCCCGATGTGGACCCAGTGTGAAGAGCTTACGGTCCGGTACCGTAGCTCTTCTATGGCCAGAAGGGCGTCTCTGACACTCAGTCAGAGACGTCCTTCTTCACAGCACAGCCAATCGCGCTGTGCTGTGAGAGCCGGGAGGAACGCCCCCTCCCTCTGCTCGCAGTACTCGTCCATAGACGAGCATTATCAGGGAGGGAGGGGGCGTTCCTCCCGGCTCTCACAGCACAGCGCGATTGGCTGTGCTGTGAAGAAGGACGTCTCTGACTGAGTGTCAGAGACGCCCTTCTGACCATAGAAGAGCTACGGTACCGGACCGTAAGTTCTTCACACTGGGCCCACATTGGGAAAGCCGACAGTGTGCTGAACTCAGCACACTGTCAGCTTTCCGGCAGTATATAAAACTGCCTGTGGGCAAAATGGTGAAACGTCCGGATTCAACTTGGATCCGGCGTCCCTAGGCTTGTGCGGGCCGCACAAAATTGTTCAGGGGGCCGCATGCGGCCCGCGGGCCGCGAGTTTGAGACCCCTGTTCTATACTGTGAGGGTTTGTGGAAATGTAGTTTTGACTTCTCTCTGCATGATGGGAGGATGTAGTGGGTTGAAAGTCATGTATTGGCTTAAAATATACTTGTGGCAGGTCAAGTCCCCCCTACTGGACATATATAAGGCTACATATTAATATATCTATTAGACCCCTGACCATACAGACATAAAAATACAATAACCAGTCTCCAATTAAAGGGGCTCTATCACTAGGAAAAGTCATTTTTAACTAATCACATCCTTGAATAGGCTTAAGAAAGGCTATTCCACACCTACCTTTATTATATAGATTGCCTCAGTGGTTTCTGAATAAGTCCATTTTTATTCATATGCTAATTAGACTGTTGCATGATAGATCGTGCACACCTCTCCTATTGTTTTCTATGGGAGACTGCTGCTGCTGCTGCTGATGACTCAGCTTCCTGTTTGCCTCACACACATAGAAGATAATAGAAGAGAGGACTAATGCTCGTAACTTCCTGTGCTGGCTGGAGGTTCATTAGCATATGAATAAAAACGGACTTATTCAGATACCACTGAGGCAAGCTACATACTAAAGGTAGGTGTGAAGTAGCATTTCTAAAGCCTATGCAAGGATGTGATTAGTTAAAAATGACTTTTCCCAGTGATAGAGCCCCTTTAATACAACTGTTACTCCAGTACTGATTCATGTTCTCCTCTGTCCTCCACTGTGCTGTCACTAAGTCAGCAGAAAAATGAACCCATTGGGGCAACATGGTGGCTCAGTGGTTAGCACTGCAGCCTTCGCCGCACCTCCCATGAGGCGACCTGAAGCGACCGCTTCAGGCGGCGCTATGCCAGGGCCCCAGGGAGGGTGGCATTTTTGCTTACCTGGCTTAGCACCGAGCGGTGGATTGGGGAGGCCACTGGAGCAGTGCTGCTCCAGCAGCCTCCCCTCACGCTCAGGCAGAGAGCAGGTCCTCTCCGTGCCTGCTCTCTGCCTGCGAACGGCGCTAAGTCCCGCCCCCTTCACTAAGCCCCGTCCCCTCCTCCCGGGGGGGGGGGGGCGGCTTTATGTCGTTCGCCTTGGGCGGCGAAAGGGGCAGGTTCACCCCTGCTTGCAACACTGTGTCTTGGGTTCAAATCACGCCAGGAACAACATCTGCAAGGAGTTTGTATGTTTTCCCTGTGTTTGTGTGGATTTCCTCCCATTCTACAAAGACATACTGATAGGAAAAATAAATGTACAGTGTAATCCCTATATGGGGTTCACAATCTACATTTTTTTTTTTTTTTTTTTTAAAAAGGAACCTATTCAATGGGAGGCTTTTTTTTCAGCACTGAAATTCCTCACCATTTTCCTCCCTGTGAATGGACCTTTACTACTGAGTTTTTCCACAGATTACACTTGATTGTTGGGGGATTCAGCAAAGGGATCTTTTTTTATGTAGAATGTGAGCCCATATAGGGCTCAGATATATGTATTTTTTTCCCCTATCAGTATGTCTTTTATAGAATGGGAGGAAATCCATGCAAACACGGGGAGAACATACAAACTCCTCACAGATGTAGCTCCTGGCAGCATTTGAACTCAGGGCTCCAGCGCTACAAAGCTGCAGTGCTAACCACTGAGCCACCGTGTTAACCCCTCAGCAAAGGGATCTTGTTAATTACCACAGTGACAGGATTCTTCTAAGGTTCCATCTAGGTCATGTTTTTAACTTGTATTTGGCAGATCCGTTTACCAGATGTAAAGAGATGTCCATCCATTAACAAATGAAAAATTATTTGCTTCTGTTTGTTTTTTGGACTGACACAAAAGTATGGTTTCTCAACAGATCTTCTTTTGTAACAAATATTTCTATGTAAACAGATGGCCATCCATTTTAACCGATATAAACATATTATCTAAATGGCGCCTAACAAGTGCAAAGCAAACAACCCCTGTAATATGAACTTAACAATTTAGGACCCCTTCACATGGCGTAAGCACTTGGCTCATTCCGAGCCATACACGCGAGCGCTTCTAAACACTTCCCATTCACTTCAATGGGAGCGCGCGTAAAGCCGGCTTTACGAGCGCTCCCATTGAAGTGAATGGGAAGTGTTTAGAAGCGCTCGCGTGTATGGCTAGGAATGAGCCAAGTGCTTACGCCGTGTGAAGGGGCCCTTATTCAGGAATTTGCACAAAAACACTATTCCAAGTGTTCAGCTCCAAACAGTTACTATATCTTGAGTCATTAAGTTATCCTGATTGAACTTCCCATTCCATTATTTCACTTGTACTATTGTATATGAATCATTAGCCTGAACTATACATATATAACATTACAGGCCAACTTATCAAACCATATGCAGTAAAAAAGGCTTGGCTTGCTCAAAAGTTCTTTAATACTAATACAGTTAGGGCCAGAAATATTTGGACAGTGACACAAGTTTTGTTATTGTAGCTGTTTACTAAAACATGTTCAGAAATACAATTATATATATAATATGGGCTGAAAGTGCACACTCCCAGCTGCAATATGAGAGTTTCCACATCCAAATCGGAGAAAGGGTTTAGGAATCATAGCTCTGTAATGCATAGCCTCCTCTTTTTCAAGGAACCAAAAGTAATTGGACAATGGACTCTAAAGGCTGCAATTAACTCTGAAGGCGTCTCCCTCGTAAATCTGTAATCAATGAAGTAGTTAAAAGGTCTGGGGTTGATTCCAGGTGTGTGGTTTTGCATTTGGAAGCTGTTGCTGTGACCAGACAACATGCGGTCAAAGGAACTCTCAATTGAGGTGAAGCAGAACATCCTGAGGCTGAAAAAAAAGAAAAAATCCATCAGAGAGATAGCAGACATGCTTGGAGTAGCAAAATCAACAGTCGGTTACATTCTAAGAAAAAAGGAATTGACTGGTGAGCTTGGGAACTCAAAAAGGCCTGGGCGTCCACGGATGACAATAGTGGTGGATGATCGCCGCATACTTTCTTTGGTCAAGAATAACCCGTTCACAACATCAACTGAAGTCCAGAACACTCTCAGTGAAGTAGGTGTATCTGTCTATAAGTCAACAGTAAAGAGAAGACTCCATGAAAGTAAATACAAAGGGTTCACATCTAGATGCAAACCATTCATCAATTCCAAAAATAGACAGGCCAGAGTTCAATTTGCTGAAAAACACCTCAAGAAGCCAGCTCAGTTCTGGAAAAGTATTCTATGGACAGATGAGACAAAGATCAACCTGTACCAGAATGATGGGAAGAAAAAAGTTTGGAGAAGAAAGGGAACGGCACATGATCCAAGGCACACCACATCCTCTGTAAAACATGGTGGAGGCAACGTGATGGCATGGGCATGCATGGCTTTCACTGGCACTGGGTCACTTGTGTTTGTTGATGACATAACAGCAGACAAGAGTAGCCGGATGAATTTTGAAGTGTACCGGGATATACTTTCAGCCCAGATTCAGCCAAATGCTGCCAAGTTGATCGGATGGCGCTTCATAGTACAGATGGACAATGACCCCAAGCATACAGCCAAAGCTACCCAGGAGTTCATGAGTGCAAAAAAGTGGAACATTCTGCAATGGCCAAGTCAATCACCAGATCTTAACCCAATTGAGCATGCATTTCACTTGCTGAAATCCAGACTTAAGGCGGAAAGACCCACAAACAAGCAAGACCTAAAGGCTGCGGCTGTAAAGGCCTGGCAAAGCATTAAGAAGGAGGAAACCCAGCGTTTGGTGATGTCCATGGGTTCCAGACTTAAGGCAGTGATTGCCTCCAAAGGATTCGCAACAAAATATTGAAAAAAAAAATATTTTGTTTGGGTTATGTTTATTTGTCCAATTACTTTTGAGCTCCTAAAATGTGGAGTGTTTGTAAAGAAATGTGTACAATTCCTACATTTTCTATCAGATATTTTTGTTCAACCCTTCAAATTAAACGTTACAATCTGCATTTGAATTCTGTTGTAGAGGTTTCATTTCAAAACCAATGTGGTGGCATGCAGAGCCCAACTCGCGAAAATTGTGTCACTGTCCAAATATTTCTGGCCCTAACTGTATATGTTGGCTTTCTCCAAGTTCATGGTGTTAGCAATATATATTGTCCCATCTAAGATGTCAAAAGGATTTAAAATCTGTTACCAAAGTCATCAGAGGTCTTTTAGGCCTCGTTCACATCTGCGTTGGTAATCCATTCGGAAAAGTCCACATGGGGACCCCCCCAAACGGACTACCAAACACACTGGCAAGCGGTGTGCCAGTGAAAGAACATGGGCCCCATACACTATAATGGGGTCCGTCTGCTTGCCGCGAGATCTCTGCAGGGAACATGCGGACAGGAAAGTACTTCACAATCTACTTTCCTGTCCGCATGACTCGTGCGGAGATCTCACGGCAAGCACACAAACCCCATTAAAGTCTAAGGGGTCCATGTGCTTTCACTGCACACTGCTTGCAAATGTGTTCAGTAGTCTATTCAAGGGGTTCCCCATGCAGAATCCCTGAACGGATTACTAAACGCAGAGGTGAACTAAGGGTAAGATGTTATTTAGGGTCAGTTCACACGTGAAAACCGCCTAGCTTATTTGTGCGAGGTAAAAAACCTCGAGGAGTTTTTTTGACGCTGTTTTTTGCATTCCACGCGGTTTTTGACGAGGTTTTTGACGCGGTTTTCGCTAGCGGTTTTCGCTAGGGTTTTTTTTTCCTATATGTGCTATAGAAACTGCAGGCGAAAACCGCGCGGTTTTGTGTGCAAAAAACCGCGCGGTTTTTTACCGCGCGGTTTTCGCCTCCCATTCACTTCTATGCAATTCTTCAGGCGTTTTCCGCCTGAAGAAAGGTCATGTCGCTTCTTCAGGCGGAAAACGCTAGGAGGAAAAAAAAGCTAGTGGTCTACATAGACCACCATGTTAAAGGAGAGGTTTTTGAAGCGAATTCCGCTGTCAAAAACCTCCCCTTTGCCCACGTGTGAACTAGCCCTTAGAGTAATATTTTTCTTAGCATTGTACATCAGATAAAGCAATTTTAGATGCTGTCAAAGAGTTCTGAAAGTAACCCAATGACCTTCACAAATCCACAGCATGAAGGGGCTTTGGTACTTGCTTATATAAAACATGTAATATATTTGATTCTTGCCCAGTATAGAGAATAGTAAATTGGAGAATGCCGGATGATGGGTTCACACCAACGCCTAAACCCGTTTTCAGGTTTCCGTCTTCTGCATGCAGAACACGGAAACCTGTCATGCCGACTCCGGCCGTGAGCGCCGGTGAGCGTTTTATGCTCTCTGCGGTGAAACCGTTAGTTTTTTTAAAAAAACTGGACACAGAGTACTGCATGTCCGACTCTGTGTCCAGTTTAAAAAAAACGGTTTCGCCACGGAGCGCATAAAAAACGCTCACCGGCGCACACAGCCGTAGACTTTTCAAGCACATTCAAATAAATGGGATTGAAACATGCCGGCAGGTTTCTGTCTCCTGCCCCTGTTTTGTGCAGAAAACGGAAACCTGCAGAACGGAGTATGGGCGCAGATGTGAACGAGCCCTGACAGGAGAACAGTTAGTATAAAGGAATTTATTTCAGGACTCTAGTGGCCATTAGATGAACTGCAGTCGGTTTAATGCCTGAAGACTATAATTTCCTGAATGCAGCCTCCTTAGATAGGTTATACACCTTATAAAATATCTCTATACACAGCTATAAAAGGGTAAGACATTATTTTGTGCATTCTGAGACCATCCATTTGCTACAATCACTACATTGTTAACCGTGTGCTGTTTTTAACCTATCAGTAGACTTTTGTAAAGAGGCCAAATTGCTGCTTGTTATTTGGTCTCGATTTATATCACATGATTAACAACCTATTTTGGGGGTCTACTTGGAATCTGCAGATATTCATTGTTTCATTTGAAAATAAAACAGCAAGTCTATTGATGTTCTACTGAAAGCAACATGCAATGAATAGATCCAGGCTGAGCATACAATGAAGGATAACATAAATGCACTTCCCTTCAGTACCACATGAGGGAGCAGTAAGTTTAAGTGTGGCGACGATAGGTTCTGCAATCAGAAAGCATTTATATGTAAATGGAGATACTGCATTGTGTCTCAAATATACTTCGTTTTTTTCGTATAGCATTTCTAAATGAGTCACAGTCATTATATGTAAAGTGCTGCTTTGCGGAACATTCCTCTTCAGAATCAGTAAATCTTTAGCTGAGCTCAAGAAAATAGATTGAGTAGGCTTTAACCTTGAGAACAAAATTTAATTAATGTTCTGCAATATGAGGTGTGGTTTCACTGATGTACTCCAGTCATTTACTGCAGTGACTCCACATTGCCTTCATGGCTGGAGGGTATAGCAGTCAGTTCAGTCACATTGCAGCATTGAAGCGAAAGGTTTCTAAGCTGTGAGACCTTGTGTTCTGTTCATACCTAATGATGACATCACATTCCAGCAATGCTTAGTCATAGCATTGTCATGTACCTATCTATAAATGTGTGATGACAAGTCAGGACTATAGGGTTAGAAATAGGGTAGTGTTAGTAAATGAAGCTGATCATCAGAATGTAGCTTCTTACTGCATCCAGTTTTGTTCAGGACTCAAATTCCCATGAAACCAATTGAGCAGATTTATAATGCCTTGTACACCAGTTTTCTGGCATAAAAGGCATACAAATCTGCAATTATTTTGATCAAATTGAGTATGACGGCGTGCAGGGGCAAGGCCATCTGCCCCAGCAGAAAACTGGTGTAAATGATGCAGGAAATCTACACCACTTTGATGCGTCATATGCCATTTAGCTTAAAAACGTGGGAAGACAGAATCGAGCAGTGCATAGTGTAATAATGTATGAAGAAAATGACCCATGCTGTAAGGAATTACCAGTGTTGAATTTGGAAGTTAAGTGTGAATGAGGTCACAACCACTTATTAGAGCCTGTTGTAACCATAAGATGGATATCCAACTGCTGGATGACCATAGCCAAAGAAGGAGAGTTTTAGCATCAACGTAACATCATAATAAGGACTCATTACAAACACAGGAACCGTTTGCAAATTCAAAGAAAAACAGCGCTCCAACATAAAGAAGACACTTCTCCAAGATACAGTGATCTCTGTTTTTCTGTGAATTTACAAATGGATCCTTTGTAGTGGCTCCTTCTATGATGCTCATATACTACTTAGACTTTGTACTGTCAGGAGAGATAGGTCAGGAAAGATCAGGTAAGGAGTTTTGTATCACACAACCCTACCAAATACCCCCCTTCTGACAATACAGAGCTTAAATAGAACATCAGGTACCAAAACTACCTGCACTTCTTGCTCAGGAGCGACGGGTGCTAGAGAAAAAATGTTAATTGCGCTAGAATCATTGAAGTGGCACCTATTTATAGATGCTAAGGACTTGAAATGGTGCAGATGCTAAAAGGTCCTCTTTAAGCAAATACATTTGAAGAATAAACAAGAAAAGTAAAAACCTCAGCAACAATTACAACAATTAGGTATTTCCCATTGCCAAGTCCATTAGTCAATCTGACATACAAAAAAAATTATTTCAACTATTTTTTTTCACAGACAACCATATTTTACTATATACTGACCTGCTTTTTTCATTGAGGGGTTAAAGGGATCCTATCATTCAATTACAATTTTTTCTCATTAGCACGTCGGAATAGCCTTAAGAAAGGCTATTCTTCTCCTACCTTTCGTTGTCTTCTCGTGCCGTTGTTCACTTGAAAATCTGGTTTTTGTTGGTATGTAAATAAGATAAGATAAGATAAGATAATCCTTTAATAGTCCCACCTTGGGGAAATTTCAGCGTGTTACAGCAGCATAGTAATACAGATACAGGATAATACAGAGTAATATGTTACAGACGTAGACACAGATAAGCTGAGAAGAGAAGATATACTAGGAGTCCATGGCAGCTAAGGAAAAACAGAAGAGAAAGAGGAAGACCTCATGGTCATCCTCATAATCATTAGTTCTCTGTGCGGAGAGCTCTTCGTTTGGTCTGATGTAGATTATACAGCCTGGTCGCGGTTGGAAGGAAGGACCTGCGATAGCGCTCCTTCTCACACTTGGGGTGAAGCAGACGGTCGCTTACAGTGCTGCCAAGTCCCATCAGGGTCCCATACATGGGGTGGGATTTGTTCCCCCGCATGGAGGTCACCACAGACAGTATCCTTCTGTCACCCACCACCTGTACTGGGTCCAAGGGGCTCCCCAGGACAGAGCTGGCCCTCCTGATCAGCCTGTCAAGTCTATTTCTGTCCCTGGTTGATATACTGCTTCCCCAGCAGGCCACACCGAAAAAGATGGCTGAGGCAACCACAGAGTTGAAGAAGGCCCTAAGAAGTGTCCCCTGGACTCCGAAGGCCCTCAGCCTCCTGAGCAGGTAGAGTCTGCTGTGGCCCTTTCTGTGCAGCGCCTCCAGGTGATCAGCCCAGTCTAGTTTGTTATTGAGGAGCACGCCCAGGTACTTATAGGTCCTGACTATCTCAATACATGTTCCTTGGATCTCCACCGGGGTCGGAGCACCTCTCCGTTTACTAAAGTCCACCACCATCTCCTTGGTCTTCCCAGCATTAATCCTGAGCTGGTTCTGCTGGCACCATTCAACAAAATCCCGGTTTAAGTCTCTGTATTCCCTATCATCGCCATCAGTGATAAGGCCGACTATAGCAGAGTCATCGGAGTACTTCTGTAAGTAACAGCTGGATGAGTTGTGCCTGAAGTCAGCAGTGTACAGTGTGAAGAGGAATGGGGCAAGAACTGTACCTTGAGGTGCCCCCGTACTACAGATCACAGTGTCAGACACACAGTCCTGGGCTCTCACATACTGAGGGCGGTTTGTCAGGTAGTCTAGGATCCAGTTGGACAGGTGATGGTCCACACCACCAAGGTTCAGCTTCTCCCTCAGTAGCCCTGGCTGAATGGTGTTGAACGCACTGGAGAAATCAAAGAACATTATTCTCACAGTGTTCCCGGGTTTCTCCAGGTGAGAGAGAGCTCTGTGAAGAAGGTGGATGATGGCGTCATCTACCCCAATGCCTGGCCGGTAGGCAAACTGGAGGGGGTCCAGAGCGGAGCTCACTAGGGGGCGTAGGTGTGTCAGGACCAGTCTCTCTAGGACCTTCATTAGGTGTGATGTCAGTGCTACAGGTCGGTAGTCATTGTAGCCCATCGGGTTGGGTTTCTTTGGGACTGGTACCACGCAAGATGTTTTCCACAGTTGAGGTACCACCCCCAGCTTCAGGCTCATATTGTACATGTGCGTTATAATACCACACAGCTGGTCACTGCACATTTTAAGAACTCTTGCGCTTATACCATCAGGTCCCCCCGCTTTGTTCGCTCTAATATTCTTCATTTCCTTACACACCTGAGACTCCTGCAGGATCAGATAGTCAGATTGCAGTTGACCGCAGGTCGGTGGGGGTTGGGTCTTGGTGTGTGAGGGGAGAGCGGTTGGCTGACATGCTGGTGGAGGGAGCATTTGCTTGGAGTTGAATCTATTGAAGAATAGATTAAGCTCGTTAAGCCACTTCCTGTCCCCTACTGTTCGGTGCCTTGTCTTTTCCTTGTGTCCTGAAATTGCCTTAAGGCTGTCCCACACCTCAGAGATTCTACCCTCCCCCATCTGTAGCTCCATCTTCCGTCTGTAGTTGGCTTTCCCTTCCCTGATCAATTGTCTCAGCTGTTTCTGAACCGCCCCCAGGCCATCTTTGTCCCCAGACCTAAAAATTCTCTTTTTTTGCTTGAGGAGAGTTTTAATCTCAGAGTTAATCCATGGTTTGTTATTGGAGAAACACCTCACCTTCCTAGTTGGTACCGTGCTGTCCACACAGAAATTAATGAGTGAGTTCTCTCTCAGCACTGAGGGCAATCCCCAGCACTCAAACAACACTAGGGGTGTCCCGAATGCTGCCAGAGAACTCTCTTCGTCTCCATCTTCTTCTGGAACAAGGTCTTCACCGTGTCTTCTTCAGGTTGTGGCTTGTAACTTCTAGGCCTCAGGCCTAGGGAAAGCCAACTGCGCATGCCCGCGGCCACAAAAATATGGCCGCTTACACAGTATTGTAAGTGGCCATTTTCTCGTGACAATGAAAGGTAGGAGAAGAATAGCCTTTCTTAAGGCTATTCCGACGTATTAATGAGAAAAAATTGTGATTGAATGATAGGATCCCTTTAATGGTCTCCTTACAGGGAAGGGTCCAAATCTGGAAACTATATCATAAATTTCAGTAAATAGAGCTGGGCGGAAGGATTTATAATAGCAATTCCCTGCCTTGCCTGCATGATAGCTACTCAATTGCATAGATAACAATACCCCAATCATCTTCCAGGGAAGAATCTAGGAGTTATCTGTATGGTCTTAACCTCTGATGGATCACCTAAGGACAGGTTAACTAGACCTAGGGCAAATCAATGCCTTCTGTGACCTGCGTGCTCTGCAATTCTTTATAATCTCTATAATAATGAATGGCAACCCTGGAATCTAAGAATCCACCTACAGTACAGACAGTATTATGGACTTAGGCACTTACTATTTTCATTACCTTCTTATACTACCCTTTGCTTTTTCTTGCACCATAACCATTACACTTCAGAGGTTAGCACAACAGTTTCTTGAGGATGTTTCAGTGATTGCACTTGTGTCTTTAAATGTGAGAGCCACAGTAGGAGAGTTCAATCCAATAAACTGAACATAACCAGGGAATGGAAAATCATTACACAAGGTAGTGTAGCACGCCTGTATGTGTAAGCTATTTTTGCAGGGTAAACACAAGCTAAGTATCTGGTATCCCATGTGGTGTGGTTCTGATGTTCTTTATTCACTGGGATGTTGGCCAGCTCAGTGTTAAGTGGGATCTGTTCTTCTCTTGTACTTTACTTTACATCTTTAGGATCGCAGTCAAGTTTCTAATGACTTAATTATTGCACTATTTTTATCTATTGACAGTCGCATCTTCAATTCCACAGCAGTCTACAGAAATGGTATGCACTGGAGAGTCTTGATGCAGGATCTGTGCTGACTCCTTCCTGCTCATTTAATATTGAGGTTAACTCTAAAACTAATTTTTATCTCAAAGAATCAGTAAATATATATGGATGTGACCAGAGTTAATAAAATCTCTTAGACAATTTCTTGTGTAGCAGCTCAATATTACAACATGTTATCAGAAGTCTTGGAATGCTGCAATTTCCTACTTACCCCAACCCTCCACAGAGTGGCCAAACATAGACACAAATAGGATGACAAGCAGTCCTAGAAGCATTTCCAAATGGCACTCTAGTGTTCACAGTATAAAGTAAATTAAAGGGATTCTACCACTAAAGCAACATTTTTTCTAATTACCACGTCGGAATAGCCTTCAGAAAGGCTATTCGTCTCTTACCTTTAGACATGGTCTCCACAGAGCCGTTCCTTAGAAATACTGGTTTTAATCGGTATGCAAATGAGCTCTCCAAAGCAATGAGGGCGGGCCCCAGCGCTCAAACGGCAATGGGAGCATCCCCACTGCTGCCCGAGAGTGGCCATTTTTGGGAGGCCGCTCTTGTTCTTGTAGTTCAATACAGGAGCGTACTGCGCAGGCGTCGGAAGTTGGACCGAGACGAAGACAGAAGAGGCGAGGTTGCAGCTGAAGATGGAGGCGGCGCTGGAGTGAGCTCTCGGGCAGCAGTGGGGACGCTCCCATTGCCGTTTGAGCGCTGGGGCCCGCCCTCATTGCTTCGGAGAATTCATTTGCATACCAATTAAAACCGGTATTTCTAAGGAACGGCGCCGCAGAGACCATGTCTAAAGGTAAGAGACAAATAGCATTTCTTAAAGCTATTCTGACGTGGTAATTAGAAAAAATTTTGCTTTAGTGGTAGAATCACTTTAACTGTACAAATCAATTAGTCAAACTGCTCAATGTAAGTGGTGTCCATTATTATTCAAGGAAAATGTCCAATTTGAGCAGATACAATACCCCAGAAGATGAAATAAAAAGCACAGCACTCACCAAATAATTTTCAAGCTTTTTCAAAGCAAAGTCCATTCCATCAAGATACATGGTGGAGTGCATGCTGGAGTCTAGGGTATGATCCCACTATGTGTGTGTTGATGGATACACTTATGGTCGACATTACTACATAAAGTTTAAAAGAAAACATAAAAACAACTATTCAATTCAATCTTTAAGGATATTGTATCTACACAAAGAGGATGTTCAGCATAGACAAATTTGTTAATTATATAAAGGTATACACTATATGACATAGTGGGTCCCTCCCGGCGTCTAGGGGTAGGATGGTGTGGCCATTAGGTTCCCTCCTCCCTGAATTTTGGTTTACCTCTGCTTTTGTGGAGGTGTACATACACTGTCTACCAAGAAGTATTTGGACACTAATGCAAATGAAGATATCTGTGGTCGTGATGTACGTCACGCGTTCCACCATTAAATAGGAAACAGCATTGGCATTAATAGCATGCAATATGCCATGAAGTGCAGAGTTGTCCAATTTCGAGAAAGAGGTAATTGTGGGGTATAACAGGAATGGCCGATCCTTAAGAGACATAGCAAGTGAACTGAATTACCCAAAATCGACAGTGGTCTATGTGATTACAAAGTGGAAGGTGAATGGTGATTGTTGGAATGTTCCCCGAGTCAGAAGACCCCCAAAACTGAGAGATAGAGACCGACGAGTGTTGGCCAGAGAAATCGCATCCAACTGATGGCTCACATACATCAGGAGTTTAAAAACGCATCCAGAAGAATTGTGTCGATCAATACCATCCGTAAGGAAGCATCTGCTGGGTTCTAACAACTATTGAATGTTAATATTTAATGTTGTTTTTCTATTCTACCACAGGTGTCCAAACACTTATAGGTAGACAGTGTAGTTGCAGGCTCTGCGAGTACTCTTGGGGTGAGAGCCCTTGAGGAAATCACTTCAAGCAGCCTCCCTGCTATTGGCAGGAGGCAGTTATAAGCCTCAGGCTGCTTGGTACCTTTTGGTCCAGTAATCTGGGGAGAGTTGGGAGTCTAGTCTCTTTTGAGATGGGTTACCATTTTCAGATGCATCTTCTACATGGTTTTTTAGTGGCACTCCCACTTTTTTCATGCATTGGGTGAAATGTTGGCACTAAAGGTGAGCGAGTAGTATTCGATCAAGTAGGTATTCGATCGAATACTACGGTATTCGAAATATTCATACTCGATCAAATACTACTAGCTATTCGCAGTAAATATTCGATTCAGAGCCAGCGTTGATTGGCCGAATGCTATACAGTGTATAGCATTCGGCAAATCAACGCTGGTTCTGCAGCAGGCTCTTCCTTGCTAGTCAAGAGAGCTGGCAGCTTGCTGTTATGAGCGAGCTTATTTTTTCTCAAAGGAATGAATAGACCAGCATTGATTGGCCATTGTGGTCCGATTTTAGACTCCGCCTCCTCACAGACGAGCCTCCGGCAGAACCAGCGTTGATTGGCCGAATGCTGTACACTGGCCAATCAACGCTGGTCTATTCATTCCTATGAGAAAATGTAAGCTCGCTCGTAAGAGCAAGCTGCCAGCTCTCCTGACTATCAAGGATGAGCCTGCAGAAAATCAACGCTGGTTCTGCAGCAGGCTCGTCCTTGCTAGTCAGGAGAGCTGGCAGCTTGCTGTTACGAGGGAGCTGACTTTTTATCAGCGCAACTGCAAGCACTGTGCAGTTAAAGCACACAGTCCCCATAGAATATAATGGGGTCAATGCGCTTTAACTTCACAGCGCTCCTCCTAAACACTCCCCTCCTGCTATTCATGGACTTGGTGACTCTCTTTTAGTCGAATAGTGGTTTCCCCTGAAATGAGCAATTTTTCCCATAGACTATAATGGGATTTGATATTCGATCAAGTAGTCGAATATTGAGGCTCTACTCGAAACGAATATCAAATCTTGAATATCTCACTGTTCGCTCATCTTAGGTTGGCACAGCTTAGAGGCCGTAAAAAAAAAATAATCTGCACATGACCATCAACGAGGACAAGTACGGGAGTAGTGAACTTTTTGTGTTTCACATTAAGCAATATTTTAGTTGAGAGACTGCTCTACTATGTTTCATAGAGACATAACTTTTATACTGTCTACTGTTACATTGTGAACAGAACACTTTTGTATCCTGGTTGCTGAACTAGTGGTGTTTGATGGCATTGATGCCCTGACAAAGTAAATTACAGCAAGAATGATCAGTTTCTATGCTGTTAGTTAACAGCATTGGCTTAGACCTAGGAAGAGCCTGATGTGGGCACATTTATTGTGACACCAGAGTTGTGCCACAACATTGTTATGAGGGACAGACAGGAGCTAATCAAAAATGTGCCAAAAAGTGCAGATGGTTTGCATATGGTATCATGTTGACCTGCGGTTAGTCTGTAATATTTGTTAAGTTTGGAGCCTGTGGAGAAGCGTTGAACTGATGGTCAGAGGAGAGTCTTTTGCTTGGGGAGAATTGGTGAGCTGAGAGACTAGAATACCTTGACCTTTGAAGCAGAGGTGGTGGGTTATAGGCTAATTTTTGTCATACAGTGTCTGTAGTCTGTCACCTGGCTTGATTTTGGGGTTGTTGTTTGGGATTCCCAAAATCTATTATCTTGACGTCATGGATCAATCACTGAAAAGTCACAGAACAGATAACAACTAACTCATTGCCTCCTTAGAGTAGTGAGCCAAGAATATTTTTAACTGCAGAAATGAGGAGCTTGCAGAACTGTCAAGACGGCATGACTGAGTGCATTTGTCAGCCTGGAGAGGGTATGTTCTGGAAAGTCAGCGAGGGCTGTAATAGATAGGAGCCACGGCGAGTTAGGTAATGGTAAACTTTTAGTGAAGGGAGGCTACAGTAGAGTAGAGAATCAGTTTTTAGAGATATCAGCTTGGGACAAATTAATGTGCAGTCCAAGGTTGTCTGTCTTCAGACCTGTAGTGTCAGGTAGTATAAAGCAAATACTGTTCGAAGGTTTATGTGAAGCAACAATTGTCTGAAGTCCCTCTGAAGTTTACAGTTTACTGAGTGATAGAGAGAGGAATTATTTGGTTCAATCTAAAGACATTTTAAAGGGGTTGTCCCATCTCAAGGATACTATCTATACTGCTAGCTTATGTGGATTTAAGACTTTTCCTAAATATATTGATTCAGCAAAACTGCTTTGTTTGGCTGTTATCTGAGATTATTCACTTCATAACCAGGGACCTCTGGATGGTCTTATCTCTCCGCCCAGGACAAGTGAAATAGCTTCCTGCTCTCAGGAGGAGAAGGGGATCTGAGCCTCGGGACTCGGGAGCAGCTTGTATTTCTGAGCTGTTTATCTCCCTCTTTCAGATATCAGTTCAGCTAATTGAATTTTGCTGATAAGGACTGAGCTGGGAAGTCTGTTACCTCTGTATGTAAACACAGTCATAAAATAGTTATAAAATTGAGTTTATTGCAAGCTGACTTGGTCCTGTAGCATGTAAGTTTGGGATTCTCATCACCTATCAAATCCAGCTCTGCTACATCAGCTTCATATTATTCCAGTAATACTGTGCTAATTTATTTAACTATCCCTCATTACATGACTGCAAACATGTACTGCTATGAAGAGAACTAGCAGAGCTGGCTTTGTTTGGGAGACAGCAAGTGAAACCCCGCCCACCAATTTACCGAGAAAACCAGAGTGAACAGAGCACACAGCCTGCAAGTTGGTGAACAGGCTAGTTGGGAATACCTCTAAGTTGTGCCATGAAACACTGGATCAATAAGTTAAAACCTTTCCAAAGTGATGACCTCATAAAATGACAGGTCATATTGAAAAAAAAAAAATGAGGCTGTGTCCTTAGGGGGCATTCACACAGAGTAATTCCAGGCGTGTATTACAGCCGTACATGCCGGCGTTATGGCAGACTGCCGAACACTTCCCATTCACTTCAATGGGAGCGCTCGTAACAGCGGCGTGTGAATGCCCCCTTAGGCTGAGGCCCCACATTGCGGAAATGCAGCTTTTTTTTTGTTGCAGATTTTGTTGTGGTTTTTTGAGCCAAAGCCAAGAATGGCTACAAAAGGAATGGGAAATATATAGAAACTTCTTCTAGTTGTACCTTCTGCTCAATCCACTTCTGACCTTGGCTCATAAAATCTGTAACAGAAAAAACTGTGTTTCTGCCACGTGGGGCTTTAGCCTAAAGGGGTTGAACTATAAGGGTAAAACACTGCCTTGTAGATAGGTAAGAAGGAATGTTTTTCTTGGCTTACAACACATCAAATTATGTGTTAGTGACAGTTGTGTTAATGCTCTGAATTATTCAATGTATCATGCAAGTGTCAGGACTTTCACAATTTCGCATAATGAAACTCAAAGCCATTAAGTCTTCAGGGAGCCTGCAGCTGCCGCAGATCTATCTTATAAAACTGAACAAACATAAGTATGAAAAATGTGCGGTCTCTTCCACCGCATTCAGATAAATCCAGACGTACCAAATTCAGTGCTTTATCAGCCAATTGCAAAGGCGAAACACTGCACTGCTGCACCTATTCCACTAATAGATTCATGTTTACAAAGAGCCTCTTAAGATCTCCTGCTATCTCTGTATGACATTGCTAGATAAATGCAGGCTTTTAATATCCATAATTCACTTCCCTTGACTTTTTGCCATAAAGACCAAGTCAAAATCCAATAACACAATTATTCGGATTCTTTTGTAGGGCACGGCTTTTTCCATTAGGCTCTAGAATGATTTTCTATTTATCAAAATTCATTGGACTTAGTGCTGCAAATGTAGTAATACATTTTACAACCAATATAAAGAGAACAGGTTGAGTTGATATTAGTATAACTTTACCAATAGTAGAGTATCTTCAGTTCATGTGATGTTTATGCTCCTCAGATTTGCATTTATTGGGATGTATGATAAGTGTCTTGTGTGCCGCCTCAATATAGAGCTCATGTGGGCTAACAGAGGGTAGCAAACGTCATGCAGAAATTATAGACTCTAATGGATATATATAATAAATATATCCATTGCAACACTGAGAGCTTCCCCAAATGTTCATTTTATTAATGATATTAAGTGTAAAGTCTACTGTTCCATCTTAAAGTCCAAGACTATAAAATAATTGATGATATTCTATATATGGAGAATATTTTCTTAACTTGTTTAATTATATCATTCTGGCTGCCTGAAGCCAACTATGAGGAGAACTAACTGCATTGGGATTTATACAGTTTAAGGGCTCATTCACACTACGTAATCGCCAGCTACTTCTGAATGTAAAACACGTTCAGAATCAGCGGCGTATAAAGCAGTTCCCATTCATTTCTATGGGAGCCGGCATACGAGCGCTCCCCATAGAAATGAATGGGCTGCTTTTTTCACTACGAGCACTCCCATTGAAGTGAATGGGAAGCGCTCAAGTGTACGGCTCAGCATGAGCAGAGCTAGCCATACACGTGGGCACTTCCCATTCACTTCAATGGGAGTGCTCGTAGTGAAAAAAGCAGTCCATTCATTTCTATGGGGAGCGCTCGTATGCCGGCTCCCATAGAAATGAATGGGAACTGCTTTATACGCCGCTTATTCTGAACGTGTTTTACGTTCAGAATAAGCTGCCGTTTACGTAGTGTGAATGAGCCCTTACTCTATTTAGTCTTTATGTAGTGTGAGAAGGTGACAGGCAGAGTGCTGGAGTCCAGATATATTAGCCCAAGGTTTCTGACATGTGTGGTCCAGGGCGGATCTGGAGTAGGACTCAGCCCAGGTATAGATCCTGGGCTTATTACTGGGCCAGAAAAGGCTGCAGATCCTGCAGTTCGTGACAGTTCCATGAGGTGAAAGGAGGTTTATGGTTCTGTCCTGTAACCCTGGAGAGACTATATTGCACTTGTGTTCGTGTAGCTGAAAGTAAGATATACATATAGTTAGGTTATCAGTTCTGTTTAGTTAGTGGCTCAGACGAGCAGGTTTTTATTTTGTTTTTGCCTGAAGTTAAGGCTGTATTTTGTTTTGTTTATTTTGTGACTGAAATCAAGTTTTATTTATTTTCTTGTTTTTATCTAAATGAACCAGTTTGCTTCCTTTTGCGTCCCTGTCTCAACTGTTTGGATCCACACCACTGCTTCTACCGAGCTAACTTCCACACGTAGTCAGCTCCTCTACAACGAGCTAAAGGTAGCTTCTATGAGAGTACAAATAAAATAAAGACATCCATTACATGGTCATCCCTCCACTATCTGTCTATGTTCATGCTGCAGATTTCAAATTTGAACTGTAGGTTAATTTCTGAATGTATCATATCTGGATTTGGAAAAAAATCATCCACTTAACTTATACTGGTAATTTCCTGTGTTGCCATTAATCAGGTCTATATTTGTTTAGGGTGTTTTGTTTTTCCTTGGGCTGTATTGAAGATGAAAATAAAATCAAAAGTTTTGCAATTCATTTTAAGGAAAACCAAAAATGGCTAGTGCCATGAGAAACATCAGGAAGAAGCAGAGAGGAGGAAGATAACAATCTGTGACCCAGACTTTTGTCATTATCAGCCTTAGCCATCATGTTGGTGGAGAGGTCACAGTGATGATGTTGGGCAGGTACCACACATGACTTTATGGGCAGGGATCACACATGACTTTCATGAGTAGGTGTGGCAGCAGTCTGGAAATGCAAGAAGACCTTATACAAATATTGACACTACCCTGCTTGGGCAAACCCTGGTCCAACACCAGGTACCACCCCTCCGCCTACACCTGTTCCTGCTAACTGTACAACTTTCTGCTACTAGCTTCGCCAGGGTAAGCCATTGCTTCCATTACCTCAGTTCATGGGTGTAAGGTGAGCCCCGCAATGCTGTTTTATAACTCGAATCAGAGAAGTAACACAGAGAAGGAGCTGATCCTTTGTATCCAACAGAAAATATCTCTGGATGTATCACTGCCAAATATAGCAGGGAAGTTATGCTGCCAATAATGGCATGAATGCTATGACTGCAGTACAGCCGCATAGAATAACATGTCCCTACATGACATATAAACTATGGTTTAGTGGTGCCCCACTTAAGAATGGTTGAAGCATTTCTAATCGGGCAAAGAACACCATACTGGCTCTGCAGCAACAAAAAGGCCTGCCCTTGCACAACTTCATCAGCATTATTCCAATCTCTGGAATTCCATGGTGCACATGCTGGGGCAAAAAGCAGTAGATAAGGCAAACAACACAAACAATATGCACAAACAATATGCAAGATGCACAAACAAATTTTGAAATCTGCCATTGGGGGGAAGCTTTTTGCTTCCCGAAACCCTTTGAGCAGAGCATCAAATTTGTCAGTAGGGGCAAATGCAGCATTAGAGATGTCACCCCTTTTATACATATTACAGAAAACACTACCATTCATGTAAATAGGGATGGAAGAAGAAGAATGGCTTCCACATGTTGGTCACTGGCACCAGCCTGGGGCAGTTTGGAATCAGAACAATCTTACATGCAAGTGGAACTGGAGGAAGTGTTGGCTTGGAGCAAAGTGACGACTATTGGATCTTTGGATTTAGACCCTTGCTATAAAACCAAAATGCACAAATGTTTTCCTTCCTTCTGAAGAGAATCAAAACTAGCATATTATTAGGATAGATGGTATACCCAGCTTGCTGCCGTTTTTAGGGAGACAACAGCCAGCGCTACTCACATGTCTGTCCAAAAGTCCCTAGTCCACTCCCATCCTTCTCCTCCCTCAGCACTCCACCACCTCTGTCAGATGGATAGTCAGCACCAGCATTAGCCAGTACAGTATCTGAAACATGATTAACCAAGATTCTTTTACTCTGCACCATCCACCAACTAACTGACCCTTACAGCTGATCCCATGGACTTCTTGGCCAGAAGATTAGAACAGTGGTAGGAGTTGGCCCACTTTACCATGAGTGCTTTGTCTTGTTCAGACATAGACATGCTACTGTCATTTTGCCATTACTTTTCCTGAGTTTGTATTATAGGAGCTAGAAATATATAAAGACCTAGTGTAAGTCGATGGCCGAGAAGTAATGAAGGGGATGTTCCAGCAGCGACTCAGCTGCAGAGAGTCTACTCATCAAGGGAGCTTAAGAAGCCAGCTCCAGCAGCAGACTTTGGCAGAGCTTGGCTGGAGAACCAAAGAAAGAGGTCATATTTTTGGAGCTGTGTCCTGAATGATTCTACTGGCTTTTTGATTTCTGTTATTCTAGGTGAGGTAACCTATTCTATGTTTAGTTAGAGACTAGCCGGGCAGGCATTTATTTTTGTATTGTTTCCTTTTGTTGCTGCACTACCTTTTTGAGGGAAAATAAACTCTACCTTTGTTTTGGACTAAAAAAACTGGACTTTTGTGTCTATGCCACCCCACCTAGGAACCCCAGACCCTGACACTAGGAACAAATTTAAACTGATTAAGAACAAATTTATTCACTCAGAAACAAATCATGGGACAAAAGCGGCCAAAACAAAAATGAAATAAAACTTCAGGGGTTCACCTCTATTCTATATTTATTTGGGGTTTCGTCTGGTGTCTTTCCATTTTGGAAACTACACAGTTCAAGAAATTTATATAGGGTGTAGTGAGCATTTTACTTCCCCCTTCTATGTATTGCATTGCTTATTTTCCAGTAATGAAAGCACTGCTGATGGTGAAAAGTGAAAATAGCATTTTTTTCAAGAAATACATAATTTCAGTGTGCAATATGTTATACACATCTTGTGGAACCAAATCCAAATACTGTTCTACTTGGGATAACCAGATTTTGGTCAAAAAGCATGAACGAAGCAGAAGAGTCAATAGACAAGTCCACTTACCTGCACAGATTCGCTGCCGCTCCCCATATGTTCTCCTCCCGCCTCTTCTAGGTCCGTGCGCGCCCCTAGCTTCCAGGTTAGTATTACAGACCTAGGAAGAAGGCGGGTGTGAAGGATCTCGCCTCGCCAAAGCCACTTTGATCCAGCCTCTGGCCTACCTGGCCTTGCCACGGGAAAAAACGCGATCACCTTTTTACCTTTACCGTCCACTCTCACCCTGAGAGAGGGACCAGGTATTATAGGATAATAAGAGACGAGCTTTCTAAAGTTTTATATTTATTAACTCAAAAGAGTCTATACTAGACAACCAACATACATAGAGATTAGAGATGAGCGAACAGTGTTCTATCGAACACATGTTCGATCGGATATCAGAGTGTTCGCCATGTTCGAATCGAATACCGCGTGGTAAAGTGCGCCAAAATTCGATTCCCCTCCCACCTTCCCTGGCGCCTTTTTTGCACCAATAACAGCGCAGGGGAGGTGGGACAGGAACTACGACACCGGGGGCATTGAAAAAATTGGAAAAAGTCATTGGCTGCCGAAATCAGGTGACCTCCATTTTAGACGAATAGTGGATTTCAAATCCGGGTCATATGAGAATGTGAACTTTGTGACTATGAGACAGGGATAGCTGTACAGGCAGGGATAGCTAGGGATAACCTTTATTTAGGGGGGAATGTTATTAAAAATAACTTTTTGGGGCTCTATCGGGTGTGTAATTGTGATTTTTGTGAGATAAACTTTTTCCCATAGGGATGCATTGGCCAGCGCTGATTGGCCGAATTCCGTACTCTGGCCAATCAGTGCTGGCCAATGCATTCTATTAGCTTGATAAAGCAGAGTGTGCACAAGGGTTCAAGCGCACCCTCGGCTCTGATGTAGCAGAGCCGAGGCTGCACAAGGGTTCAAGCGCACCCTCGGCTCTGATGTAGGAGAGCCGAGGGTGCACTTGAACCCTTGTGCACCCTTGGCTCTGCTACATCAGAGCCGAGGGTGCGCTTGAACCCTTGTGCACACTCTGCTTCATCAAGCTAATAGAATGCATTGGCCAGCGCTGATTGGCCAGAGTACGGAATTCGGCCAATCAGCGCTGGCTCTGCTGGAGGAGGCGGAGTCTAAGATCGCTCCACACCAGTCTCCATTCAGGTCCGACCTTAGACTCCGCCTCCTCCAGCAGAGCCAGCGCTGATTGGCCGAATTCCGTACTCTGGCCAATCAGCACTGGCTAATGCATTGTATTGGCGTGATGAAGCAGTGCTGAATGTGTGTGCTTAGCACACACATTCAGCTCTACTTCATCGGGCTAATAGAATGCATTGGCCAATCAGCGCTGGCCAATGCATTCTATTAGCGTGAACTGAGTTTGCACAGGGGTTCTAGTGCACCCTCGGCTCTGCTACATCAGATTGCTACATCTGATGTAGCAGTGCCGAGTGTGCATCAGATGTGTAGTTGAGCAAAACTGACTCAGCACTGCTAAGTCTCTGCATTCGCATAGGAATGCATTGGCCAGCCTTCGGCCAATCAGCGCTGGCTTTGCCGGAGGAGGTGGAGTCTAAGGTCGGACCTGAATGGAGACTGGTGTGGAGTGATCTTAGACTCCGCCTCCTCCAGCAGAGCCAGCGCTGATTGGTCGAGTTCCGTACTCTGGCCAATCAGCACTGGCCAATGCATTTCTATGGGGAAAAGTTAGCTTGCGAAAATCGCAAACTGACAGGGATTTCCATGAAATAAAGTGACTTTTATGCCCCCAGACATGCTTCCCCTGCTGTCCCAGTGTCATTCCAGGGTGTTGGTATCATTTCCTGGGGTGTCATAGTGGACTTGGTGACCCTCCAGACACGAATTTGGGTTTCCCCCTTAACGAGTTTATGTTCCCCATAGACTATAATGGGGTTCGAAACCCATTCGAACACTCGAACAGTGAGCGGCTGTTCGAATCAAATTTCGAACCTCGAACATTTTAGTGTTCGCTCATCTCTAATAGAGATATGTGCAAGCAGATACAAGCTTATATGGTGACAGAACAATATGTTACAGTGCAGTAAGATAAAAAGAATAAAATATTAGAAACAGAATTATAATACCCAGTTGGATCTCTGGAGTTCACCTCATGAAATCCAGGGCACAGTCCTTTAGAGTCCATAAGTAGTTAGAGTCCATAAGTAATCCGTAGGTGGTAAGGGATTGATGCCCCATTATCCGAAAAGTCCAGGGTGCATGGTATATCCATAGGCAATAGAGACCTTAGTCCAAGGGATTAGCTCCTACAGCATCACAGCACTTTGTGACACATCCCAGCAGTCCAGTAAGAACAACAAGAGCCTGGGGTCTTGTCATGTGTGACAATATATCTCCAGTCAGCCCCCTCCTATGATGAGGTCAGCCAGGTGGGAAGCTCTTCCCCTCACCTTGCACCAGTATGACTATATACGATCATAACTCTTTGAAAGTCTCCTATGGAGTCAGCTTGTCTGCTAAAAGGTGATAGCAAGGCTCTCAGTCCACTGATCCCAGACACCCCCTGCTAAGAATAATCATAACAATGCTGTGCCCAGGTTGAGACAAAGGGATGAGCCAAGCTACCTCCAGGGAGGAATTAGGCTTGGACAATTGGACACTATCTCTGGCATCTTGCTAATCAGGTCTAGTAAATTAACAGGGCAAAAAAGGAAATATATCTGAGAAGGCAGTGAAAAAAACCCTAACTCTGGGCCATTCATCACAGCGGGGCTTGTGGCTTAGGAGAGTGTGGGTGGGTACTGTACCCTCCCACACTCTCCTAAGCCACAACAAGCCCTGCCTACTGCAAGCATCAGTAACACTAGTCTGGGAGGCGAGGGCACATACGGTGCTCTGCAGACATGCACAGTAGAAAGAAGAGGAGCGAGAGCAGCGTGGATCTGTGCAGGTAAGTGGACAGCAGGGGAGACTTAAGTAGCCAGGGATTTTTTAATCACTACACAGCATGGAGTCTAAAAATTAAAGCATTTAATTTTTGGATTGAACGTTGTGTAGTGAATAGGATAGTTTTTAAAATCTGATCTCCGATTATTTAAAAAATCCCATTGACTTGCATTGGGATCGGAATTGGGATACCAGATAAAGTGACACGTCAGTTTTAAAAACGGGGACTAGTCTTTAGGCCAAGACCCCACGTTGCTAAAATGCAAGAGCAAAAATGCTGCATTTTACATTACCTGCAAAGTGGATTTGATTTTTGCTGATTCCATCTAATAAAAACTGCTGCGTTTTTAACAATTGCAGCCTGTTAATTCCATGGAAATGCTAGTGTTTTCCCAATAAGTATAATAAGGTCAGAAAGTCTGCAGAGGAAAATTCTGTACACTTTCTGTGAAAAACACTGATGAAAAAAACGTGACACTTTTCCGTGGTGTTTTTAGGTCATGTCCTTAAAGGGTTAAAAACCAATAGCAATAACAAAAGCACAGTGCTGTGATTGAGTAGCCTGGCCTTTGTTACTGACACATTTAATGTATTTTGCATTCTCCCAATTACAAAGTTGTTCCATGTAGGTAAATCATTGGTAATGGGATTTTTACTGCAATGACTCTTTGTTGACCTTTTGAGAAGAGAAGCCTAAGACTCTCCAACCACCTTCCATCTCCCCGCACTGATGCTGCTGTGGTATATGGAGGACAATTATTTAAATCACAATGTGAAGCCGTTTAATAACACATGTATTTTATTATAACGTTATAAGTCTCATTTGGCAGAATAATGAAAATTGTGGAGAGGAAACTTGTATTAAAATGGTGATAATTGTATAATTTATACACAGGAAACACAAGACAGTGTGGCTGTTATTCACATTTATGGGAACCTCTCACGTGAGTCCTTCTCTTGCCCTTGTTTAACACTTTATGTATTAATTTCAGCACAGAGGCCGTTCCCAGTACTGAGTTACTGTATTTGCCCAACTTGGTAATGTGCTTTTAACACAATGGACATGTTATCTGAGGACATTATTCACAAGTGACTGCAAGCCTGAAATAGCTATTAACATGTTGTACTTTTGTATCTGAGATGATCATACATGATCTGTATAGTTTGCAGTAAAATGTGAATAAAATGTAAGGCATAATGAAGAATTAAAAAAATAGGGCTGCTCTATCTAGCCATTCTTGTCCATGATTAAACAGCCAATGTAAAGGGAGAAAAAAAGGGGGGGGGGGGGTTGACACAGTCCACTCACAGTATCCTTCACAATATGAAGAACATCACCGTCCTTGCAGAGTATGACCATTGCATGGATATTGGACCTTCCTCGGCTTGGAGGCAGAATGAAGACAGCAAAAAGAAATCCAGCATCCAGTTACTCCAAAATGTAGCTTTTAATATGTCAAGTCAACATTTGCATAAATTTTTTTAAAAATGCACAAGGTCCTATGAACCTCCATATGATGCCAAGAAAGGCTGACGCGTTTCGGAGAATAAATACAGTCTCCTTAATCACAGCCTAACAGACCAAAGCTCCCTCTAAGCTTATATGGACATAGTAAAAACATGGACCTGTGCGAGTACATAAGCAACAGAAAACTTAACACTATATTGAAAACAAATAATCTAATAAAACAAACCAAAAATTAAGAAATGAATTAAGATGAAAGAGGAAAAAGATAAATGAGGGAAAAAAGAAAAAAAAATAAAGAAAACGACTTGTAATAAAACAAAAAACAAAAAAACATGAACAAATATATATATATATATATATATATATATATATATATATATATATATATAGCAAGCCAATGGCTGGTCAGGAAATGGAGGGGGTGTACATCTCATCCAGACTACTCAGGTGGGTGAGATGAGAAAACTCCAGAAAGAATTTTTGTTCTCAGCAGACAACTTTCGTTTGCTGAGCATTTTGGTAAATGCTCAGTATTGGGCTGGATTTTTAGAACTGACAGGTAGGTTGGTAGTGGGACCTGTCATTCCACCCCCCTCCAGTCCACACTTTGGGGATGATCCGGCAGCAACTCAGCTGCAGAGAGTCTCCTCATCAAGGAGGCTTAAGAAGCAACACTTTGGCAGAGCTTGGCTGGAGAGCTGACAGAGAGGTCATATTTTTGGAGCTGTGTCCTGAATGATTCTACTGGCTTTTGGATTTCTGTTATTCTAGGTGAGGTAACCTATTCTATGTTTAGTTAGAGTCTAGCCGGGCAGGTATTTATTTTTGTATTGTTTCCTTTTGTTGCTGCACTACCTTTTTGAGTGAAAATAAACTCTACCTTTGTTTTGGACTAAAAGAAACTGGACTTGTGTGTCTATGCCACCCCACCTAGCAACCCCAGACCCTGACAATATATATACTAGGAATTCATAGTGACAGTTGTAGACTACTTGCTTATCCACAATTTTGCCAGAGATTAAGAAGTAGGGGTTACCCCCAGTGGTCTTAGAATCATGCTCTGAACATTACAGCTAGTTTGGATAGACAGACATTGTTGTTCAGTTCAAAAAGTAATCAAGAAAATGAATCATTGGCTAAAACCAAAATATATTTTTCCACCAAATATAGTGATAATTCTATTGATTAATATATGTATTTTCATTCATGTTTCTTGCACAGGTGCATGTTTAATTACTATGTCGATATAATCTTAGAGGGAACTTTGGTCTGTTAGGCTATGATTAAGGAGACTGTATTTATTCTCCGAAACGCGTCAGACTTTCTTGGCATCATATGGAGGTTCATAGGACCTTGTGCGTTTTTTTATTTTTTTATTTTATGTAAATGTTGACTAGATATATTAAAACTTACGTTTTAATGGAGTAACCGTACACTGGATTCCCTTTTGCTGTATTCTTGTCTATGAGCTGTGTTTAAAGGGATTCTACCATTAAAACCTCTTTTTTTGTGGATAAGATGTTGGAACAGCCTTTAGAAAGGCTTTTCGTCTCTTACCTTTAGATGTGATCTCCGCCGTGCCATTCCTTAGAAATACCGTTTTTTACCGGTATGCAAATTAGTTCTCTGGCAGCGATGGGGGCGGGCACCAGCACTGAAAATGCATTGGGGCATCCCCACTGCTGCTCGAGAACATGATCCTGCGATGCCTCTATCTTCGGCTGGATCATCCCCTTTTCTGTCATCTTCCTTTGCGTCACCTCCGACGCCTGCGCAGTTGGCTCTGCCAGTGGTTTAATAATAAACACTGATGTACAGGAATAGTAAACAGCAACATAAGTAAATAATAAACACTTACGTACAGGAATAGTAAACAGCAATAAAAGTAAATAAACACTAATGTACAGGAATAGTAAACAGCAATATAAGTAAGTAAATAATAAACACTGATGTTGATTATAAACATAGTGCAGAGATAAAACAGTAATGTTGCAGTGACATATGATAGGCCATTCTTAATAAATTTGCCCCCCATTTGTAGTAGACATATTTATAAATCATATCATATGGACTTTGCACCATATTCATTATTTTCTGTTCCATAAATATGTCCTAGAAGTTAGAGACACTTAAACCACGCCCATTCTAGTGCCCAATTTTCAAAAGTATTATTCTTTTTGTGTTTTTCCTGTTCTTTCTGGCGCACACTGTTAATAACTATGTCATAAATGTTGTGCACCGTAATTTTTGGCATAACTGTAAACAGAAAAATGTCAGACTTCTATTGAGTAATAAGCCCCAGTGGTGAAACAGTGCAGAGACTATAAATATAGTCAGGTTAACAGGGATCATAAAAAAGTGATGTCACCATACAGAGAAAATAAAAACATATATATGTGATAAATAGTATGTGGATGATGCTTGGTTCACATTTGCATTGAAATCCAATGTGCTTAAAGAATGGTTACACGCAGCAACCCGTGGACCCCATAGACTATAATTGGATCCACCAGGTTTCTGCCCAAAATCAGCAGAGAGAAAAGTCCTGCTTGCATGTACTAGTGTATGCTAGGTTCACACCTATGTCGGGGTTTCTGTACTTTGGGTCTTCTTAGGGACCTGAAAAACAGAAACCCAATCCACTTAAAAAGCAGCAATTTTAATGGGGTCTGCCGAGTTTCCATCCCAAAAAAGTTAAACATGCAGGACTTTTTTTTCGCGTTTTTCAAGCGGAATGGAAGACTGAATCCTCAAATGATCACCGAACACAGGTGTGACTATAGCCTTCTAAACATAATGATAACCGAGTAGGAAAATAATAAATGTGGCAGGAATGATGATAAATCTGGTGGGCTCAGGGTCCCAAATCACTCTACGCTCTCTGTTAGGAAAGTGGGGATAGTGTAAAAACGCAACTTGCAGGAAAACCCCTTGGTTAGTGAATTTTTATGCTGCAAAAGTGGCATACAACAATCATAAATGTGTCCCAGTGATATCACAATCCCAGTACTAGTAAGCACAATGATTCATTTAGAAGAAATAATGACAGAACAAGTGATATTACAGTACAGAGAATAAGCAGTGATATTCCACTTGGGTCTCCAGGTTATGGGGCTTAACTCTTACAGTAACCTATTCACCTCAGTCTGGGAATTTCTGGTCTCACATGGCTACACATACAAAGATTTCACTTTGCTGGCCAGGTTTGTATGAGTTAATATCAGTAGAAGCCCAGCATCAGCGATGATCAAGCCTCTAAACTTTACGACTTTACTTCTCCGAGCTCTGTCAAACTGCATGAGCTCTTAATACCACCAGACATTTAGCATTTGTAAAGAAATCCATTTCTTGTCAGAGCTGCAACACAGAGGAAGTCCACAGGATGGAGATAAAGCGTAAGACAAGAAGAAGGGTCATGACAGACACAGCCTTAACAACTTTGATAAAGAACCACGATGGTACAAATATCACATAGATGGGAGGGGTGTGGGGTAGCCCTGGGATTTATGGAGCCATGTCATAAATAAAGTGCATCTTCACTCATAAAAGGTAAAGACCCAACGGTATATTCAATTATCATTTCTAAGTATAACCTTCACTATTAGTGCCAACCAGACAGTCTTCACCCATTGGGAGGAGTCCAGCTCCCTTTTGTCTTTCTGCTTCTCAGTGGACTGTAGTGTGTTGCACAAAGCTGCGAACAAGGATATAGATATAATACCACCCAAGGGAAGGCAGGGATTGAAGAAGAATTGGAACCTGCTCAGGTCATAAAAGAACAGTGGCACAATGATGCCTGCATTCTATATTACTATGGACTGACATTGATTTCAAGTGAAGTACACAGCATAGCAGAGGGTGCTCCTGATTTATGGAGAGGGGTGCAAACTCCACCAACATAGGAGATATGAAGATCAATGGTAAAGTGCTGATCTTCATTTCATAAATCTCTATAGAGACTGAAAAGTTTTGTGCATACAGTCCCAGTACAGACTTTCATGTTAATTTCCATGGTTACAAGTTACAATTCTAAGTTTATTTTAAAGTCACATACCAAAAGGGGTTTGCCAATCCCACTGGCAATTTTAATATTGATGACATGTCAGCTCAGGCTGGCCCATTGGGGTACCTCTGAATCCTCCAGCAGGCCCTTATGCTGGCCAATTAGAGGAACCAGGGTCCGTGTCTCTAGGGGGTTTGGCCAACCCCCTGCTGCCTTTTTCAATAAACTTACCGGCTGGATTACTCCTGTGCCTCACTGAATCTTAGCTAAATAATGACATGCTGGGATCGATGATCTCCATCTCTGATTTTACTACTGTAGCAGGAGAGACACCAGACACAAGGGGTTGAGATAAGTTGTACGTGAGCGCAACAGTTAAGTCCAGTCACTGCTGCATTCTTGCTGTTGCTATTCATCCATAATACCTACACAGGGAAATCTCAGTAGTAGTTATTATTGCAGTGTACATCTTCAACATGAATAAGGCTGTGAACCTTTGGAGGCCTTCCTAAAAACCAGGGGGCTGGCAGTATCTGAAACACAATACATTCATACTTACCTTACTTAGGTGTGTGCTCGAGCACAAGTATTTACTTTTCAACTAGCATTTCTTCTATCAGTTCAGGGGAGTGGTAGTGGGTAGCCCTTGTGAGGCCACATATGGTAATCTCTACATGGGCTGGTGTGAGAAACATCTTTTCTCTGAAGAACTGGAGTCTCATCTGGCAGCAGCTACTCTATAGATTAGACACATAGACAATGTCTTCATATTGTGGCAGGATAATAAAGAAATATTGTACACTTGGTTAAAATACTTAACACCAGCGATTTAGGCCTCTTTTATATATGAAATCCAGGAGACCTCTATTTGCTTTCTGGAAATTACTGTAACTAAATTGACAAATGGCCTATTGAGAATGACTATGTATCGCAAAAAAACAGCATCGAATACTTTACTTCAATGTCAAAGCTGCTGTTCCTCAGCCATGAGAAGAGGCATTCCTAAAGGCCTATATGTGCATTTAAAGTTGCTCCATGCTTCCTAATTTCAAGTTAGCAGCCATTGACTTAGTTTCCAGATTTAGGTCAATCACATTCTGAGAGAGACATATCACCACTCCCTGGCTGCTGAATGCCAATCTTTGATAGCATCAATTCACTTGAATGGGTTTGCAAAGTGACCGCCCGTGAGCGTCTTGTGCCTCTCCATGGAGAAACCGTTTTGTTTTGTTTTTTAACAGGACACAAAGTCCTGCATGTCCGACTTTGTGTCCGGTTAAAAAATAACAGTTTTGCAGCGGTCACCTGACTTTGACCATTCCCATCCAGCAAGACCAATGCCCTTTCCAAACCATCCTACAGGCCCAACAAGAAAATATCATTGCCGATGAGATTAAGATGTACACCATCTTTTAAAAGCAAAATGGAAATCTCTCTCTCCAGTTCTCTATGCTGAATAATCCCCACCCCCATCCAAATGGACACACTTGGAGACACAAATATTCAACACTCTATGCAACCTATCAGTGGCTAGAAAGTCACTGGCCTTGTGCCATTTTGCTAGCGCCGACCAGACTAATATAAAGTCAAAGAAAGCATACACCTTTCAGTTGCTATCAGTTCAGCAAGTTTCGCCCAACCCAGTTTGTTACCCCCAGCGTGAATTACTATAATGGCTGGGCAGCACGTGAGCTAACTGGCTAACACAATTTCTGGCAAAATTTTATGTCACTGCAGTCCCTGGCTGCCACGCCAATGTATTTCAACATTGTTAAGTCCAAGAGAGAGACCACTCAGACAAATATCTGCTCTCTGCTCTGCCCAAAAGAAAAAGGAATGGCCTAGTATCCATATTGATTTCAGGGGGGAGACCTGAAAAACAAAGAAAAGAAAAAAAAACAAAACATAACTATCTAAACCTGGCTACAAATTGAATGACAAAACAAGTATCAGTGTGTCAACAAATTCGGCCTGATATAGGACCTATAACAATCTGATTTCCAGCTGCCTAGTTTTTTACCTGTGTCTTTGCCCAGACCATAAGCATCGCCAGTAGTAGCAGCACCTATCTGGAATGAATGTGTTCCAAATTCCTTGGGTTCTAAACTCAGATCCAATAAGCAAGAGCAAAAAACCACCTGGAATTGAAAAATTGTTAAAGGCAACCCATTCCTGAGAACCAAAAACACGCCGCTTTTTAGATGCCGAGACACAAATTCCTTCATAAGCATATTTATGTAACCCCAACAACCCTTTCCAAACATATCCGTTCTCAATTGGAGAATACAGATCTTAATATCTTCATCAGATACCACCACATAATCAACTGCCAATGCTCCTAGCTGGAACTAATCAATCCACCAACTCTAATGCAGTGCAAAAGGCAACGGAAAAAGCAGCCCTAAAAAGAATCACCTCAAAAGGCTTGCTGCACAAAACCTCCAAAACTGACAAGAGGCGACGCAATAAACTAAAAGAATCGGGAAACCCATTGTCACTTCCAATTCTCTTTTCTCCACCCTTTCAGTGCTTGTCAAATCATAAAAAATTTGTTAACATCTTGTCTCCAACATAGCTTTAACATGAAGACCACACTAGTTAAACTCTTTAATGCAACTTTGCAACGACACCACTTTCAAGCGGAATGCCAACAAAAATGCTAGCAAAACATGTAACAAAGCGCTGTCATCTATGGGTTACAGCACCACCAGAGATGGACAACCAAGAAACCCAAGCATTGTAATGATTCTTCCAGGTTGCTGCCGACACTGAACCATGAATGAGATCTAGCAGTTCTTGACCAGGCTTCACAGGATATCCGGGCAACTTCATCCATCGCTGGCCACTAAATGATGAAGGTCATGAAACACTTGAAAATTGGAATGTCAAAAAGCATCAGAAACCTTGTTCTCAATCCTCGGAACAGGTTTGGCTTTGAACCAGATATTCAATTTCAAACAGAACAAAACCTGGTGCCTGTGAAAAGCCAGAAGCAGGAGGGAAAAAGAAGATTGACCATTTATAACCTGTTCAATAACACGCAACTAAAACACCAAAAACACATCCTCCTATTAGCCATCTTCATAACTCAATTGCAGCTACAATAGAAAAGAACTCCAACAATTCCATATTTTTGACCAATACCCAAACAGCCGGCCACTCGACCCTGCACCATTCATCCCCGAATATGGCAGCAAAGCTGTCACCCCAGCCGCAACCATGAACAAATCCAGATCCACATTAAGGATCTCCTCATGTTAGCATAACATCCTTCTATTATGTTTCTGCAGCACCCTATAGGCAAATGTCAGTAAACCTAACAGACACTGCATCTGATACAAAGTCACTGTCTTAGCATGGACGAACTGTTCACCCAAGGAAGTCAACATTTCAAGTTTATCCCCATTGGGGCCAAAAAACTATATCTACTATATTTATATTGATACAGGGTTGTTGGACCCTCTATCTTTTGACCCAACAGTGGAACACACAACTGTCCCATGAGAAACTTAAATGTATGCAGAAGATAATCACAGACGCTCAAATCACTGACCATTCCAAGAAAGAAGTAAATAGTTCAAAATAATAACATGAAATGGAGAATCCCATGGGAAAGCACATGTCAATGAAAAACTTCTCATGAGCAACGCAACAACCCAAAAAATTAAGGCAGTCCAGATGAACCAGCAACAATTATAACACCAATTCTATATTCAACTTTACCAACAGCCTTCACAACCTGCTTTCCGGACTAACGATCAAATGATGTGTATGAAACTGCTTCATTCTCTTTCAAAATCCTGGGAGGATACCTCTTTCTTGGTCACAAGGTCCAGTGGTCATTTTCAAATTAGGTATCGAAGGCCTGTGAAATAGACCGGCTATGCACTCCAAAGATTCCTCCTTCATAACTTTTTCCTGTATCCTTCCACAAGCTGTTGGACAGGCTTTAACTGTGGATGGACAGGACACTATGGAGTACCTCACTAGATATAGACATTGCCTTTACCATGAGAGATTATTTATTAAGATTACTATAAATTTATAATAATGCAGATCAAATAATTTGAACAGTAAGTTTATAAGTAAAAAAAATTATGCCCCCAAGGCATGCAGTAAACTGTCTTTCATTTTGGCACTGTCCAAGCCTTCATTAGCAAACTGATTGTCCAGACTGTAGAGCAGAAGATAATAGCTCTGAAAGTGGTACAGAGAACTCAACCCCATCCACTGTAGATCAAATAACAGGCCGTTTCACATAGCAGGCAAATGAAGCAGCACTGCTAAAGCAATATATTTAGGAAAACTCTTGAATTTATATAAGCTAGCAGTATAAATAGGATCCTTGAGATGGAAATACTCCATAAAAACGAGTGGGGTGCATCTTGCATAGTGCTATGGGTTGGTTGTTTCATAAAGTACACAAAAATTTCCATACGGGAAAAAAAATTATGTCTAGACTTAAACATTTTAGAAAAAAAAAAAAAAAAGCATGAGGTGTGACTGCCAAGGAGCTGCCCTTGAGAAGGATGATTTCTTAACAGTTTTTTTTTTCCTTAATTGCTAAAACTTTCTAGCACAGAAGATGCATTTACATCACCTACAATTCTAGAAAAACTGTAATGTGAATCTAAAACAATTCACAGGATATTCCTTCACTGACATGTAATGAAAAATTGAGGTCAGTCTTTGATCCAAAGATTCTTTTATTTCTGTACCGTTCTTCAACAGATATTACAACACATTCACACTGAAACTACTTATATAAGAGTACAGAATAACATGCAAGTCTTATATATAGTACCACACTGCCCATGATATACTAGGGCATCTCAATAAATTAGAATATCATCAAAAAGTTATGGACTGCTGCTCAGTGGTCAAAGGTGTTTTCAGATGAAAGTAAATTTTTCATTTGGAAATCAAGGGCCCAGTGTCTGGAGGAAGAGAGGAGACGCTGTACACCATCCAAGCTGCTGGAGGTCTGGTGTGAAGTTTCCACAGTCGGTGATGGTTTGGTGAGCCATGTCATCTGCTGGTGTAGGGCCACTGTGTTTTATTAAGACCAAAGTTAGCGCAGCCGTCTACCAGGAAATTCTAGAGCACTTCATGCTTCCCTCTGCCAACAAGCTTTTTGGAGATGGAATTTTCATTTTCCAACCGGACTTGGCACCTGTCCACACTGCCAAAAGTACAAATACCTGTTTTAATAACCACAGTATCACTGTGCTTGACTGTGCAGCAAACTCGCCTGACGTTATCCCCATAGAGAATCTATCAGGTATTGTCAAGAGGAAGATGAGAGACCCCAGACCCAACAATGCAGACGAGCTAAAAGCTGCTATTATACAACCTGGGCTTCCATAACACCTCTGCAGTGCCACTGGGTGATCACCTCCAGGCCACATTGTCGCATTCATACAAAAGGAGCCTCCACCAAGTATTGAGGAAATTTACTGGAAAGACTTTTCATTTGGCAAAACATTTCTGTGTTAAATATTTTTTTATAGTTGGTCATATATATATATATATATATATATATATATATATATATATATATATATATATAATTCAAATTTTCTGAGATAATGACCTTTGGGTTTTCCTTGCCTGTAAGCCATAAACATTAACAGAAAGAAACACTTGGAAAAGTTCACTCTGTTTGTAATGACTCAATATAATGTATGGGTTGGACTTTTTTAATTGAATTATTAAAAAAAAATATAACCATTTAATGATCTAATTTATTGAGATGCACTTGTATTTAGCATCCAACAATGAAGACAATTGTAGACAATTCCCTTTGTTCATGTTTTTTTTTTTATATTAGTCAAGTGGTGTCTATACAGAGTACAGGAGTAGCAGTTTTATAAGCTATGAAGACTGTTGCCACTGTAATGGACAGTGGGTTGTGGACAGACCCACCTTACCACCTATTCTCGCCATTTAACCTTCATTTGTGGATATGCTACAAGGACACTACCAGGCCACTACCTTTTGGCATCAAGTGGTTCCAGTATAGGTGGTACCAGGCCAAAAGCCAGAGAGACACCGATGCAGGCACCAAGGGTTAGGCAAGAGAAAAGTCAGGTTTGGGCCTAGGTGAGAGACTGGTTTACTTCCTTCAGTGTTATATGAGGGCAGAATGTCGGGATGGGTAGCACAGGTTTCTAGGTCAGGAACAAATCTTGGTCACACAGGATATTGTCAAAACTGGGTTCAGAATCGAGGATTGAGACAAAAACTGACCAAGGTCATAATATGGAGAGTCTAACAGAACTCGACAACAAAACACCCTCACAGGAACTAGCAAGCTAGGAATTTATATTGCTCAGGCATCTGGTGGACCATGATGCTGCTTTAAATATTTTTGGGACATTAGAGATTGGCTGGGGAATGCTTTATTTCAGGACCAAATACATTTTAAGGTTTTTTTTCCGTACATGTGGTTTTGAGGGCCATAACATTTCAAGAAAAAATTGTGGCACCCTGTGCCTTGCCTGGTGGTTGAAAATGCTGGAATATCTTCTTTGATAACAACAATACTACGGAGCCTAAAAGAACCTGGACTATCCTGCATGTTATCCCTTTATGGGAGAAAATACCACATCAACTTAAAATTGGAGGAATGACAAGTACAGAATTAAAAGATAAATTAATAATGGCATCCTCCTCCACATCTGTGAAATTTCAAGGGTCCTCCTTTACATTCAAAGGAAAGTTTTCCTCCTCCTCTAGTGTAGAAGTCCTAGGTACTCCACCATCATGATCCAGACCCATTTCTTTATCCTCCTCCAGTTACTCTCTTATAACCCCTGGGGTGGTGATGGTGACCAAGAGGTACAAGTATTTTGTATCTATTTTGCCACATAAGCTGGTGTGTATGAAGATACCTAGATCATACAGTTGTACCTGCAGGACCATGGCTTATTTTGTACTTGCAGATTTTGCACATTGCCATGGATTTGTAATTTGGTAATGTAAATAATTTTCCAAACAGAATTTGACGGCATGTAGCTTTTGCAGCCATCCAGTGGCATAATTGCAGTCAGAGGTGGTGTGACTGGGCCCAAAGGACCACCATGATAGCTGTTAGGGAAAGCTTGGTTCACTCGACCACTATACACATTGTTAATGTAAAGCCGAGTCCCTGTCCAATAGATGCCTGTCCAGTGGAGGGGAGTAAAAATAAGTAATACTTATACTCACATCTCTGACAATTCCTGGCAACCTCTTTGGGGCTCTCTCTGGACTGTGATTGAGGTGTAATGACATCAGTGCACCCCATGTGACCGCTGAGGCCCAATCACAGGCCACAGCAGTGACATCTGGGCTGTGTTACCTCAGTCACATGCAGAAGAGGACAGAAGAAGATGCTCTGTGGACAGACACAGATCACAGTGCAACACTAATGGCAAATCTGATACTGTATTTATAAAGAAAAAAAAAAACCTCATCAAAGTTAGACTTTTGAGATTAAAAGTGTAACCTGGCCAAAAACAATACATATATTTGGTATTGCCACATCCAATATAACCCATACAATAAAACTAAAATATTATTTAACCTACACGGTGAATGTCGGAAAAGAATAGCGGGGAAAAAAATGCCAGGAATAGTGATTCTTTTGCCATAGCACTTTACAAAATATGCTATAAAAAGTAATCAAAAAGTCACATGTACCCTAGGGTACTTTAGGGGTTCTGTAAATGCAACATGGCACCTGAAAACTATGCCAGCCACATCTAGCTTTCAAAAGGTAAATAGCAATCTTTCCATTCTGAGCCCCACCATGTTCCCATCAAGCAGTTTATGACAACATTATTTTCACATTTCAATGTTACCGTATAAACTTGCGTATAAGCCGAGGCCCCAAATCTTACCACAAAAAACTGTGAAAACTTATTGACTCGAGTATAAGCAGAATAGGGAAGGGGGGGGGGGGGGTAATCCACCATTGCAGATAAAAGTCTGGTCATGTGAATTACAGTTTAGTAACTCCATGTGCCTCATAGTAATAGCAGTTAACCCCATCATGTCCCTCACATTAACCAATAGTGTGCGTCACATAAGAGTTACTAATCTGTGGGACATATAGAGGTGATAATTATCTATCTTCATAATTAAGGTCCTTCATTAGTATCCTCATGTGTCTCACGTACTAATAACCCTTATATGGGGCACACAGGGATTAATATGAGGGACATGATGGGGTTAACTGTTATTAATGTGAGGCACATGGAGTTACTGAAACTAAATTAATAACCCCAAATGCCTGACATTAATAGGAATAGTAACCCCAGCAGGTATCTGTGTGTTTTACTTTCTCTTAACTGTAGCTTCCACTCCTCGATACGACAGACATCTTCTATAAGACACAATGAATCCTGGCCACTGACTTACATTCTAGTTTCTACAGGACCTTAGATGACATCACAGTCACGTGACCTTACATGACAAGCCAATCACAGAGCAGTAGCACTATAGGAACTCCCTCTTTGTTTAATTTATACTCGAGTATATACGGTAATAAAATCTGTGAAATTTTTATGGTGTAAAAATGCTCACTGTACTCCTTGATGTGTTCTGTGAAGGGTTATATATGGTGGTATTACATGGGCACTGTAAGTTACTTTAATACCGAAAAATTAAAGGGAACCTGTTAGTAGGTTTAAAGACACTAAGCCAAATTCATCAGTGATTTATTGTCACAAACCTAACAATGACATGTTTGTCCACCGCTGCAGTTTAGACGGGGCGGACAAGTTAATACTTTTCAAAGAGATTTTTTTCTGGTACCAGTGCATTGCACCAATAAAGCAATACATCTTAGTTTCATTGTGCATACATCTAACTTACAGCTCATATACAATATAGCAAGTTGTAATGACCTTGGCTTTATTGTTGAATTGCGCATGCGCCATAAAGATTGGACCATCTTTGAATACTGCAGTGAAAATGGTTTTATATCACAATCTAAATAAGCACACTAAATGCACTAAAAAACTGAGCCTACCTAAGTGCTCAAACAGTCAGACCAAGGCCTGATTATACACGCAGGACTATTAGCCTGGATGTGCTGATTCCAGTTTGTACACAGGGAACTAAATGAGAACAAGACTGCTTTGTGCTTAGTCTCACATTATGTGAGTACAAAGTGCTGCTAAGTGACAGTTTTTTCTAGATTTCTTTTTTTATATGGACAGTAGCAAATCCATCTGTTCCCGCCATCTTTGTCCATCTGCTTACACATTTATAGCAGCAAAAGATAATTATAGTTAAACTCTATGTAAAACATCCTGACACAATCAGGCTATTGGGAAATGGAAGAATTATATACAAAAGTAAAAAAAAAAAGTTTGTATATTAACACTTAAAAGCCTGTGTGCACAGAAGAGTTCACTATGTTATAATCCCCCCAGCTGACACTCAGCACGTTACTTCTTATGAGTCTGCACTACTGTAGTGTTTTTGGATTGAGAAAATTGTTATGCTGACTTTGCTTCCTCTGCCAGAGACTACATCATATGAAGTAGATTGAGATGGAGAGAAGCCAGACAATGCAAACTATCCCTTCTACAGCAATAGATTCAACTTGCTGAATCTGCAAACAATGCCTCATTGGACTCTATAATCCTAAAATGGGTTCAGCAATGACATTTAAACTTATTTATCATGTCTGTATTAGGTTCCTGTAGACAAAGTGTGCCGATGAACAAATGTTCTTATTAGGAACCTGCTGCTTCAAACTGAAATATAAGATACTTGATGTTCACAACAAAAGTTTCGGATATATACTGGTTTCCTGTTAATGGAAATAGTTTCACATTGGAATACATAGAGACATACAGAGAGGTGAGGAGTCCTATAGCACTACCCATTAAAGAAAGCAAACGTCATAAGATGTGTTTTGTGAATATTCTTGAGGTTTTTCCTCTAGTTTCTTTCTGACAGTGCCTTTATCATACCCTTGAGTCATTTCAAACACCAGAATTTAATAAAGTAGAGGCCCAGGGGTGGTGCAGTAAAATAAACACTGAAGCCCCACTTCTCTCACCTCACTTGGGCTCCATTGTGTCATCCAGGACTTCATTGCTGTCCTTTTTCTTCTTTTCTGGACTCCTGGATGACATTAAAGGGATCCTATCATTAAAATACAATTTTTTTTTCTCACTAACACATAGGAATAGCCTTAAGATAGGCTATTCTTCTCCTACCTTTAGATGTCTTCTCCACGCCGCCATTCGGTAGAAATCCCGGTTTTCTTCATTATGCAAATGAGTTATCTTGTAGCACTGGGGGCAGACCCCAGCGCTCAAACAGCACTGGGGAGCGTCCCCAATGCTGCAAGAGAAACCTCCAGCACTGCCTCCATCTTCGTCTGGAACGGCCTCTCTCCGCATCTTCTTCTGGCGCTGGTTTCAAACTGCTACATACTGTATGTGATGCACAGTCGGCCTACCTTTAGATTTCTTCTCCACTCCACCATTTGGTAGAAATCCCGTTTTTCTTTGGTATGCAAATGAATTCTCTCACAGCATTGGGGACGCCCCGAGTGCTGTTTGAGCACTGGGGTCTGCCCTCAGTGCCGCGAGAGAGCTTATTTGCATACCGATGAAATCTGGGATTTCTACCAAATGGCGGCGAGGGAAAAGACATCTAAAGGTAGGAGAGAAATTTTTTTGTGAGAAAAAATTGCATTTTAATGATAGAAACCCTTTAAGGGCATCAGGGGACCACTAAGACCTATGATTGGTCTAAAGTAGTTATGTGGGGCATGCTGACATCATGACACTTCCCCTGAATTCCACTTGCAATACTTTGGGGTCTGAAGAGAACCCAGAGTATAATAGAGGTCCATGAGTAATGACCTAGACTCATTATAAACAGGTTCGCTCATCTCTACTACCCATCTGCGCCTGTGACACTACTTCTTTACTTATATAGTAAGGTCTGTGGAGAGGGTTCTTATCACTTTTTAAAATAAAGAATACACCTAAACTAGACTAGATCCCCTCTTCTCAGGGGACCTATAAGGACAGTCTATACAACTTGCATGCCTGATGCTGGGTTCACACTAGCGCCCGGACTCCATTTTCAGGTTTCCGTCTTCTGCATGCAGTGTTTTATGCTCTCCGACGCGAAACCGTTTTTTTTTTTTTAAACCGGACACAGAGTACTGCATGTCTGACTCTGTGTCCGGTTTTAAAAAAACGGTTTTGCGGCGGAGAGCATAAAATGCTCACCAGCGCTCACGGCCGGACATATTTCAAACCCATTCAAATGAATGGGTTTGAAAGAGTCCTGCAGCTTTCCGTCTCCTGCTCTGTTTTGTGCAGGAAATGGAAACCTGTATGAACGGAGACCGGGCGCAGATGTGAACGAGCCCTGAGGTAGACAATTATATAAATAGGACTAAATTGTTAGGTCACATGACTGAAGTGTGATGTAGAGTGACTGTAGTCTGTTTTTAATGGCACAGTTTTGAATTCCTAGCAGTTACATGGCTGCTAACTTTTCAGACAACTTAGTGTCATGTATTGAATCATGTGACTATAAAAGAAAATTTAATGCATTTTAATTAACAATGTTGCTTTGTGCCCGAAAACCTCTTTAAAGTTCCTGCCAATAGGTGTTTCCCTTTTATTAAATTTGCAGCTCACTCCCTGTTTCTAGGTAAGCTTTGTCTCTATAGATGCATGATGGGTTCTCAGTGAGTGGAGAGGGGGATTCTGTTCTGTCTTCATACAGTGAATGGAGTTAGGAGTGGTTGATTCTCCTTACAGCACATCTGCAAACAGCTTTCTCTGTGCATAGGACTGAAAATTCTGTAAATCTCACAGCTTACGATGTAAGAAATGTATTTTATGTACTTGTAACATGGGGTATTATTTGTTAGGAGTATTTAGGTTCATTACTTTCTATTTTTCTTACCTGGGGAGTTTTTGGCTGCGCAGTGTCTGGGGTGGCATCCTGGCGCTGCGGGGTTGTCCTGTCGTGAGTATTGGTGCACACCTTCTGACTTGCACGTGCGCACTGATGGTAGGCAGCTTTATCTCCTGGTTGATTAGTCTGTCCTCCCATTTGCACCTGGGAGGAGTGGTCTCTACTCTGTATTTAAACCCATGCCTCCCATGGTTCTGTGCTGAGTGTCGCTTTTACAGTGCTAGGCCTTAGCAGGAGGAGTAGGTGGTTATCTTGGATAGAGGAAGTTCCGTGGTTGGTTTTTGGGAGGTTTGGGTGAACGAGTTGGTGTTTGTGTTTTCCCTTCTGTGTTCACCAATCCTCCCTCTGTGTATAATTGACTGTGTGAGTGAATTGCCTTATCCTTTGATTTCTACTCAGTTTCCCTGTGTTTGTTTCCTAGTGTAAGGTTCCTTCCCATATTGGTTTGGGGGAATCCTTTCCCACATTTTTCCTGTGTGCTGCTTGTGTTGTTAGTCAGCGCACACCCTTGTCAGTCCCTGTCAGTAGCAGCTTCACTTGTTCGTTAGGGGTGACCCCCTTTAGTCTCCAGTCCCTAGAGATCTTATAGGGCATTCCTTCTCCCACTTCCCTCTAGGCCTACGGTATCAGTGAGAGAGGAGCTGTCGGGGTCAGGCTTAGCCTGAGTACAGCCGACCCACACCCGTGAGGCAGGGACCGGGATAGCTAGTGGGAGTAGTGCAGGGCGAGATTCCCTACTGCTATTCCTTAGCCCCGTTGCAGCTACCTGGACTGACATAACATTATTCACATAGAGAAAGTAGCTTTTGTGACTTTCAAAATATAGGTCATGCTCTGTTTTCGCCTGTTTTCATAGATCGTTTAATACACTGCAATGTACAGTATGGGGGCTCTGTGTAAACGGCTGACTCTTTGGTGCATGTCTATTTTTCACAGCTGTTTTCACCCCAGTCATATGAATGTAACCTTGGTCTGCTATTCATGGGGTTAACTGAGTAAAAAAAAAACAAAACACACACACACCTTTGACCTGTGTTAGCTAGTAGATGTAAAACTTCAAATGTGAAAAAAGTTAAAACCTTTTAATGAATAATTGATAATAGAGCTTTTTGTGACTACTTACTGTAGGTGTGTTGAAAATAACTAGGAAGTCCCAAAAGCTGAGGATTGTCACTTTTAATCTTTTATGTTCAAAGAACACCAATTAATATAAGGTAACAATAAATAACCTCATGTCTTTTGGGTACAAGTTTGGAGAAAAAGAAAAGCTCGTAGCAGAGTTGAAATTTAAAACTCCTGGGCCTGGTGGAAATTCGGCTCCAGGGCTCCATTTCCTACCATGTGCTTTTTAGTTTCAAAGGAATTTATTGAATTATGTCAAAAATATGAAGTAACAATATGTAAAACAGTCCAAAAACTATAAAGAGACATAAATAGGTGACATCAATAATGAGTATAAGTATTTAGGGAACACACTAATCATGATATAAGACTACAAAGTGAATCCTAAACAGTAAATTCAACAATAATAGGGATAAAAAGGTATTTAACCAAGAACAAAGGAAATGAAGGGGGGTAAGCAGTGCTATAATGTATAAGTTAGGCAGAGACCCCCCACCCCAAGAGGGGAAAAAGGAAACAGCCATATCAACAAGCTAGAGCTGCAATCAATACAGGCCAGAGACATTGGAACTACCAACCATGGAGAACACACGTTATTGAAATACATACGGGTACAATGTGCTTTTTAATATACTAGTATATTTTTATGTAGCATAAAGGCTCTTGGCGTTCTGTAGGTATTAGCCAACAACCCACTCTGCCTTGACCAGACTATTTAGACACAAGGCCCTGATGAAGATAACCTAGCTAAAGCTTTGTATAACTACTGCTTTATATTATAGCCAATAAATTAAAACAATAAAACCTACTTTCCCAGAATACAGTGATGGACAGAGCAATAAATGATAGAAGGGTATGAAGTGCACCCTACCTGTTATGGATTGGCGAGAATTGCACCATACCTGTTATAGATGGGCGAAAAGTGCACCCTACCTGTTATGGATGGGCGAGAAGTGCACCCTACCTATTATGGAATTGGCGAGAAGTGCACCCTACCTGTTAAGGATGGGCGAGAAGTCCACCCTACCTGTTAAGGATGGGCCTCTCAACCATTCTGTAGCTATCAGGCTGTCCTTACTCTAGGCTAATTGATTCCCTGTGCAACACTTTTTATTGACAAACTCCACAAGTAATACATTATACATTAATACATAATTACACAATACCCAAAACAATTCCATGAGGTAACCCATTGACACCACTAAAATAATAAATTAGGGAAGCTTTAGTTGCCATGTAAGTTATAGAACCCTAAAGCTGACCTTGATGGCAAACATATAAGGACTGTCTGGTCTAATATTGCGATAACTCAATATAAGATATATTATAAGACTTAAGGGTCGGCTATGGTATATACTTCAATGTTATGGAGAATTCCAGCACCCTCAAGCAACAGATGAAAGTACACACAGCGCCTTTGTTTCACATTGAGGTAAGACACTCTTCTTTTGCTAACTGTAATCCTGTACTTTTCCTGCAAGGGGAGTGAAAAGCTAATGTTATGCTCCATTCTGTGCTGGAGGCAGCAAACAGCAAACAACAGGAGGGCTTCAATGAAAGAGCAATCTGAAAATAGATTTAACATGCATTCTGAGCAATGTAAACAGGCAGGTTACATGGAGTGGTGGAAGCGGCAAGGAAACTTCAGCAAAGCAGTGAGCAGAACAGTCACCACTGATAAGCTGAAGGGATTTTTCTTAGCATAGTGTCATTTATAAAGTAACTCAAATATCAAGTGATAGCTACACTATCTTATCTTACAATGGTGCCTTAGCAATTCTCTCTTTGATGCTCTTTGGGCTAGCTCACACGTAGGCAAAGGGGCGGATTTTGACAGCGGATTTTGCTTCAAAATCCGCCCCTTTACAATGGTGGTCTATGTAGACCACGGGGTTTTTTTTTCCGCTAGCTAGCGGAGAAAAGAAACGACATGCCCTTTCTTCAGGGCAGCTCCCTCCTATGTCGGCTCATTCATTTGAGCCGACAGCGGAGGGGAAAGCCGCGACCGCGATGGTCGCGGCAGGCGGGTTTTGACAAGAGAGAGACGCGGCTCACCGCGTCTCTCTCCGTGTCAAAACCCGCGCGGGCAGTTCACGTGTGAACTGACCCTTTGAGTCCAAGTCAGGCACGACTTCTTCAGACATAACACTAAGCATAACACAGATTTACTTGAAGTGCTCATTTAATTAATTTAATTAAATTACCCATATCAATAAATAGTGATAGGTGTTCAGCTAGTCTACTGCAAAAATAATATACCCACCAAGCCAGGCCATGACAAATCACTTATGTAATGGGCTATGTGCTGCTAACATTGTAAGTAGGAGGTAGTTATAATGTGACTCAACCCTCTATATATTGACATTATTCATGCTTTCCACCAGTCATTATGAAGCTACAAATTCTAATACATCATAGATTGCTTGGCACTGTACCATAGTTACGCAACAGTTGTACCATAGTTACACAACAGATCACTCATATGTAGAGATGAGCGAGTAGTACTCGATCGAGTAGGTATTCGATCGAATGCTACGGTATCGATACGGTACTCGATCGAGTACCACTCGCTGTTCGAATGTAAAAGTTCGATGCAGAACCAGCATTGATTGGCCAAATGCTATACAGTTGGCCAATCAATGCTGGTTCTTCTCCTACCTTTAGAAGTCTTCTCTGTGCAGCTTCCCCGCGGCGTCTTCTGGCTCTTCATTCACTCTGCCAGGCATTGGGCCTGGGCAGAGCCGACTGCGCATGTCCGCTTGTAGTGCGGGCATGCGCAGTCGGCTCTGCCCAGGCCCGATGCCTGGCAGAGTGAATGAAGAGCCGGAAGACGCCGCGGGGATGCTGCAAGGAGAAGACTGCACGGAGGATCCAGCCCGACCCTCACTCATGGACTTGGTAAGTATAATGTGATCGAACGTTGCCTACCCCTGAAACGAGCATTTTCCCCCCATAGACTATAATAGGGTTCGATATTCGATTCGAGTAGTCGAGTATTGAGGGGCTACTCGAAACGAATCTCGAATCTCGAACATTTTACTGTTCGCACATCTCTACTCATATATACTGTACTCCTATTCATTGTATCTTGCATTATGGCATCAATGTTTTGTAATGTACGGATTAGTGATTCATTTCTCTTATTTTCTTCAGGCAATTTTTTGTAGATTACTGTATATAGTATGAATAGAGCTGGAAAGACACAGCATCATGATCACATATGGCACACATTTCCAGATTTATATAAAAGTTACACTCCTATAACTAAGATATATTTATTTTAACTATAGGAACTTTTATAATTCTTTTTTGTGAGCGGTCAATCCCTATAAATGCAAGTTTTCACAGATGTCCGCATTGTTAGAATAATAATACAGCACGTAAGACCTTGATACATTCCAAGAGCTAAGTGATAAACTCAAGTCTACTTAGATTATACTCAGTGTACATAGTATTAAACAATAACACATGTTAATAAAAGTTAGTTAATTGGAGTAACCTGTGGCTACCTATCATACAATATATCTCAGCCTGCCTCCATGTACCAATGGTCACATATAAATCTTTGAGAAGCACAAATAGGATTAAATTACATTAAGAAGAAGTTGTAAAGGAGTTTCCCTGTCGTCCTCAACAGCGGCACAATGTGGGGGGTATTTCTGCCCCTGTGTGCTGGTAGGACAGGCGGATATTTAATTAGCCAATAAGATGCGTGGCAGGCCCTATAAGAGGGCACAAGAACCTCCCCTCTGCGTGTTTTTTTCTGTCCTGTGTGGACAGAGGACAGGTGTGAGGACTTGTGTCCTCTTACAGGGCTCAGCTGTTGAGCTTGATGTTTTTGTCAAAGTCACCCTCTTTCCTATGAAGAGGGTGCTGGTTAGCCTGCGTTGGCTTTTCCCCCTGAATCCTCCTTCTCCTCCCCCGCTCCCTCCCCTCTCCTCCTTACCCTTTCAGCGTCTGTTGAGCGCTGATCCTCAGAGCCGCACCACGCCACTGCGTCCGTGGTTACGGCAGGTCCGTGCGGCAGCCGGAACTCCTCTGTATGGCTGCATTCGCGGCGGCCGCACTTTGCTTGCGCTCACTTCCGGTTTTGACCGGAAGTTCGCGGTGCGGGTTAGAGGTCAGGCCAGCCGGCGGCATGGCCAGCTAAACTATCGTTCACTTCACTTCAGGCTCCACTCCCAGTGTTCGGAGCCCTAGCGGAGGAGAGGGTGAGTGTTCCCCTGGCTTGGGGATTGCTGGGGAGGGGAGATAGTAGCCTTTATTAACCCCTGTTTTGGGGTAGTGGATGGGAGCGGTTAGCTCCTCCCATTTCCGGCCGGCCAGGTTAAAGGTCAGGCCGGCCGTGTCACTTGTGCCTTCCTGCTGCATCTGGAAGGCTGTGCTATTATTGTGAGTCTGTTATTGGTCTCACTGGCATTGCGTTTGCGTTTGTTAACCTGAGTCTGGTTATTGTCTGTCACCTTTACTCATCCGGTCTTCTGAACCTGGTAAGATCTACCCTTTTTAAAAAAAAAAAAAAAAAGTGCAATGGTATGATGCATGGTGACAGTTTGCATGGTCTATTATCTCTTTATTGCAGGATATGTCATCCTCTACTACCCCTCCTGGGGATGGTAGGAGGAAATCCTCTGCCAAGAGGAAACACCTTTCCTGTTTTAATTGCGACACACCGCTCCCTGATGGTAGGTAGCGGCTTAAGGGGTTGGTCCCTTTCATGTATTGTGGTCCTATAACTTGCCTATTATTTTTAGGCTATGAATGGGCCCGTTGTCGCGGGTGTAGAGGTCCTCCACCTGAGGAGCCCTCTCCCAGAGATATGATGGCCTGGGTCAAGGAGATGGTGAGTTTGGGCATCGCTTGGGTAAATAGTTTTTCCCTTGCTTGTTTTCTCCTTTTGTTTTGCAGGATGATTCCCTCAAAGGAATTCATGCCACCTTGTCTCAGCTTACCAAAAGACCATGCCCTGAGCACCGTTCCTCCTCCCTGCCACCTTTGGAACTGCTGCGGGTGGCAGAGGATGATTCTTCTGAGGACGATTCAGTAATTTCCGGCAGACCTGTGTTCCACTATGAACAAACAGGCAGGCTGCTGAAGTCCATCCGGTCTACAGTGGGCCGAGATGTTGACGGGGAAGCCTCCACGTCTGCCTCTGGGGGACATATTGCCTTCCATGCGGACGCCACGCTGTCCGACCTTATGGCACAGCAGTGGAAACAGCCAGAGAAGGGACACACTCTCTCCAGGATTTTCAAGACTTTGTTTCCTGTTGACACTGCCCAGTGGGATTCCTGGGGGCCTCCCCCGAAGGTGGATTTGGCCGTTGCCAAGCTGTCCCGCAGAACCCTGGTGCCCCTAGAAGATGGTTCCAATCTTCAAGACCCTCTGGATCGCAGGGCGGACTCTGCTCTAAAGAAGATCTACTCCGCTTCCTCTGCACAAGCCTCTGTGGCCATAGCCTCCTCCACGGTTGGCGACTTTCTGCGCAACCGTTTAGCCGCCTTGGAGCGGGATATAGATGCGGGCGTGGATAGAGACGAAATTCTGTCCTCTATGAAGAGAGTTCATAGGGCCGCAGATTATTTGGCAGAAGCTTCCCGCCATCAATTGAAGATCTCCGCCAAATCTATGGCGTTATCCACCGCTGCCCGTAGACCCCTGTGGCTAAAGCCTTGGCGTGCAGATTTTGCATCTAAGGCAGCTCTCTGCGCTCTCCCCTTTGAACCGGGAAGAGTGTTTGGCCAAAGTTTGGATGCCATTATGGAGGGTTTAGCTGAAGGTAGGGGAAGGTCCCTACCTCAAGCATCCAGGGGCAGACGTGCTCCCTCTAGAGGCAGAGGTTCTTCCTCTAATTATAGACGCCCGGCTCAGCAGCGGCGTTCTAGATACCGCCCTAGGGGTGCCGGACGTGGCGCTCCCAAGGAGGATGCCAAGAGGAAGCCTGAGTTTTGACGTGGGGCAGCTCCCTGTGGCCCCTCTTCCTGTGGGAGGACGTCTCGCCTCCTTTTTCAAAGCATGGTCCACCCACATTCAAGACCCTTGGGTGTTGAAGATTATACAGCACGGGTATCATATCGATTTTCACCTTCCTCCTCCAGATCGGTTCGTCATCACCCAAATCCTTTCACCTTCTCAGAAGTCCAGTCTGGAAGCCTCGGTCGCCGATTATGTTACCAAGGGCGCCCTGGAGAAGGTACCAACCTCAGATCACGGTCTGGGAGTTTACTCCCCCGTCTTTCTGGTCCCCAAAGTCACCGGGGGCTGGAGAATGATAATAGACCTGAGGTACCTCAACCAGTTTATCAGAAAGAGGTCATTTCGAATGGAGACCGTGGATTCCGTAGCTGTTTTTCTTCAACCAGGAGAGGTGATGGTTACCCTCGACTTGAAGGACGCTTATCTACATGTCCCTATTGCTCCTTCCCACAGGAAGTTCCTCAGGATTGCCGTTTCTATGGCAGGCCACAGGGAGCACTATCAGTTCACAGCTCTGCCTTTCGGCATCACATCCGCCCCACTGGTATTCACCAAGGTGATCGCTCCGGTCGCTGCGACCCTCAGACTTCAGGGTCTTTTCATCGTCCCTTATCTAGACGACTGGCTATTGAAAGCTCAGTCTCCTGCTGCCCTCCTCCAGCAGCTCAATCTTGCCATCAACTTCCTACAAGAATTAGGATGGATTATCAATTGGGAGAAGTCCGAAGTCGTTCCATCCACCCGAAGGAAATTCCTCGGTTTTTTAGTGGATTCAGAAGCGATGCAGATCTTCCTCTCCCGTCCGAGAAAAGAAAGGATCCAAGCCAGTGCACGATTCCTATTGCGCACTCGGCAGGTAACTATCCGCACCGCCATGAGAGTTCTGGGCCTAATGTCATCCTCGGCCAGGGCGGTCCCTTGGGCTTTATGGCATTTGCGTCCCCTACAGATGGAAGTGTTGGGAACCTGGAACAGGTCTCCACGGGGACTGCACAAGAAGATCTGCCTTTCTCCCGCTACCCGTCTTTCCCTCAGATGGTGGAGACACCTGAAAGACGGAAGGTCCACGGTCCCGACAGTGTGGACCCTGTTGACAACAGATGCATCCCAGTGGGGATGGGGAGCCCATTGTCAAGACAAAACTGTACAAGGACGATGGAGATGTCCGGAGCTGGGGTCATCCAATCTCAAGGAACTCAGAGCAGTGTACCTGGCCCTAGTACACTTTGCCCCGGAATTGAAAGGCAAGTCAGTCAAGATCCGGTCAGACAATACGACGGTGGTTGTTTATATAAACAAACAAGGGGGCACCAGGTCACCAACGTTGCTGAGAAAGACGAATCTCATATTCACCTGGGCAGACAAGAATCTGGTCCAGTTGTCCGCTGTTCACATAAAGGGCTCCCTGAACATAGTAGCGGATCAGCTGAGTCGGGGTATTACCGTATCAGGAGAATGGTCTCTCAATCCAGACGTATTTCAACAGATCGTCCAGAGATGGGGTCTCCCGGAGGTCGATCTTATGGCTACCCGACTCAACGCCAAGGTAGGGACCTTCTGCTCCCTGTACCAGGAGGACAATCCTTTGGCAGTGGATGCCCTGTCCATCCCTTGGAGGTTCAGGCTGTTTTACATTTTCCCTCCAATTCCAATCATACCGAAGGTATTGATAAAAATAAGACAGGACCAAGCCTCGGGAATAGCCATAATCCCGTTCTGGCCAAAAAGGGCTTGGTTTGCTCAGCTCATACAAATGAGTCAGGGCATATATTGGAGGCTTCCCCCACTCCCAGACCTGGTAACCCAAGGAGAGCTGAGATGCCAGGATCTGAGGAGACTCAACCTGACAGCCTGGAGGTTGACCAGTCCCTATTGAGAAATAGAGGACTGTCACAAGCCGTCTTGAAGACCCTATCCAGCGCCAGAGCAGATTCGACTAACAAGAACTACCGTCGAATAAGTAACATCTTTAATGCCTGGTGTCTGCAGCATCAAGTGGACTCCACCGATCCCCCTACGGAGGCGATCCTGGACTTCCTTCAAGATGGACTAGACAGAGGTCTTGCTGTGGCCACACTCAAAGTACACGTTGCGGCCCTGTCCGCCTATCTGGGGAGGCGTTTGTCTCAAGATTCCTTAGTGAGCACCTTTATTAAAGGGGCAACTAGGCTGAGACCGGTGGTAAACACCCCTGTCCACCAATGGGACCTTATTCCGGTCCTAAACGCTCTATGTGTTCATCCATTTGAACCTTTGGAGGAAAGCTCCCTCAAGTCATTAACCGGCAAGATGGCGCTACTATTGGCAGTAACAACTGCCAAACGGGTTGGTGAACTGCAAGCCTTGTCCGCTGAGGAGCCATATACCACAATTTTCTCTGACCATGTGCAGCTTAGGTTCCTCCCGGGTTTTCGTCCCAAGGTTCCATCCGCTGTAAACAGAAACCAGACAATCTCCCTTCCGGTATTTTTTCCTTTCCCTTCTTCTGCTGAAGAAGAGAGATGGCACAAACTGGACGTGGTCAGATGCCTACAGATTTACTTACAGCGCACTCGCCCTTTTAGGCGAACTGAAAACTTGTTGGTCAGCTACTCGGGGAGAAACAAGGGCGCCAAAGCCGCTAAAGCCACAATATCCCGGTGGGTGACCGAGACTATTAAAATCGCCTATACCACCCAAGGTTTGTCGGCTCCAGCATTTCTTCATGCCCACTCAACCAGGGCAGTGTCCACCTCTCAGGCAGAGAAGAGTGCCTTGCCGGTGGATCAAATCTGTGCAGCGGCCTCCTGGGCGTCGGAATCTACCTTCATCCGGCATTATCGCCTGAAGGACCAAGTGGCAGGTTCCACTGCTTTTGCCCATACCGTTTTAAGTTCGGTTATGGGTTAATCCCACCCATCCTGGGGACCTGCTTGCTATATCCCCACATTGTGCCGCTGTTGAGGACGACAGGGAACGAGTGATTATGAAGATAATCTTGTTTCCCTAAGTCCTAACAGCGGCACAAGATTTCCCACCCTGGGAATCATATCTTATGTCTAAAAGCTGTATATAAATATTATGGAGGTACTTTTGTATTTACACGCAGAGGGGAGGTTCTTGTGCCCTCTTATAGGGCCTGCCACGCATCTTATTGGCTAATTAAATATCCGCCTGTCCTACCAGCACACAGGGGCAGAAATACCCCCCACATTGTGCCGCTGTTAGGACTTAGGGAAACAAGATTATCTTCATAATCACTCGTTTCACATGATGCACGTGAAACACATTTATCTTACCTGTAAAATCAAAACTGCATTGTAACTACATGTATTTTTAGTTGGAGGGTAGGCCATAAATAGGTCATAGAACAGAGAGATCCATCTAGATTTGGGAAGCTTTTTTAATAGGAACAAAAACACTTATTTAGCCAAAGAGGGGATAGAAGTGTTAGTAGCATGTAGGGCATGACGGATACAAAGGTATTTGTAAAAGTCTGCATTGGACAGATTATAGGTTGAGAGAGATCTGAAAAGGATTTTAGGGCATTACCCATATAAAGAGAGCCAATTGAGTCACAGCCTGCTCTCTAATATTATCAACTATTGCTGCGTATGTACAGAGGGCAGAAACAGGAATATAGATATTCTGTCATGCCTCCTGAATGCAACATGAGAAGGCTTTAACAGTTGGAGTAATAGAGAATATCAGGGGACATGTAGCCGAGATCTGTGGCAGGTGGGGCCTAGCAAAATTTTACTTGTTCTAGAATAACACTTAAAGGGGTTGGCCACTTTCAGACCAATATTGACAAACAAATGTACAATAAAAAGATATACAATTTTCCAATATACTTTCTGGATCAATTCCTCACGGTTTTCTAGATCTCTGCTTGCTGTCATTCATTCTCTTACTTCTAGGGGATAAAACTCGGACTGTGGTCATGTGACTTACGGTCCATGGTCATGTGATGTACACAGGTGCCGCTCGTTATAGTCACAGCACAGTAATCAGACATCTGCCTGGTAATCAGCTGTGCACCTGTGTGCTCATCACATGACCATGGACCGTAAATCACATGACCATGGTCAGCGTTTTATCCTCTAGAACAGGGGTCGGCAACCCCTGGCACGCGTGCCAAGACTGGCATGCGAGGCATATTTTGCTGGCACGGCAGCCAGCCTGAGACTTCACACTAAATTTAGAGAGAGAGCGTCCTTTCAGTGCTCTGGTAGAGCTGCGGTGTAGGACACGCCCCCTTCTCTCACTGCCCACCAATCAAAGGTGAGCCTCTCACTGCACAGGATAAGGGCTCCCTGGACCTGCTGCTACATGTGAGGAGGAGCTCCTGCCGTCTGCAGCCCTGAAGAGAGGAAGCAAAGTGAAAGTAAAAACACCAGGTACATGTGTTACTAACTATTCTCATTAATGTCAGGCATTTGGTTTTATTAATTTAGTTTTAGTAACTCCATGTGCCTCACATTAATAACAGTTAACCCCATCATGTCCCTCACATTAACCCCTGTGTGACTCACATAAGGGTTACTGATGTGTGAGACATATGGGGGTACTAATGAAGGACCTATATAATGAAGATATTCACTTATTACCTCCATATGTCTCACATATCAGTGTCCCTTATGTAAAGTACACAGGGGGTTAATGTGAGGGACATGATGGGGTTAACTGCTATTAATATGAGGCACATTGAGTTAACCTGCAATGCACATGACCAGACTCTTTATCTACAACTGCGGATAAAAGTACAGACCTATATATTTCAATTGACCCATATATACTGCCAGTCTTTTTTTGGCTGTGTATCTGGGCCAAATTGAAGAACTGAAAACTATGGAGCAGGTCCTATATGTGTCCTATACATACCCTATATCTGTCTGCATTTGCAGCCCTGTCAATTCATTTTTAATGTATAGGTCAGTGAAAACCACATGCGTGCCATTTGTATGCAGGAGGCGTAAGGCTGAGGCCCCACATTGCAGAAATGCAGCATTTTTTGTTGCAGATTTTGATGCGGTTTATTTCAACCAAAGCTAAAAATGGCTACAGAAGGAATGGGAAATATATAGGGAGCTTCTTATACGTTTCCATTCTGCTCAATCCACTCCTGGTTTAGGCTCAGAAAAACACAGCAAAATATGTAACAAAAAAAGCTGTGCTCCAACAACGTGGGGGCCTTAGGCTAAAGCCCCACGTTGCAGAAACAGCTTTTTTTCGTTGCAGATTTTGCTGTTTTTTTTGAGCCGAAGCCAGGAGTAGATTGAGCAGGAGGGAGACATATAAGAAGCTTCCTATATATTTCCCATTCCTTTTCTAGCCATTATTGGCTTTGACGGAAAGAAAAACGCAGCCAAATCTGCAATAAAAAAGCTGCATTTTTGTAATGTGGGGCCTCAGCCTTAGTGTGATTCTATTGGGTGGTGACACTGTAACTAGATGCAATTATAGTCAAATCCAGTTCCTGGGCACCAGTGCATTCACTTTATTCCTGGCTGGGGTTTTGCTGTTACTGCACCACCAGGAACTAAAAGTGACAAATTAATCTGCGTTTCACTTAGGGAGCGTTCACACTACCGTTGGTGTCCGACAGCTAGTGTCCACTGCTAATGTCTGTTCAAAATCTTGTGTGGACATTAGCAGCGGACACTAGCTGTGTCTGTGACATTTTGCATTGATTTAAATGGACATCGGGTGCGTTCGTTTACTGTTCGTGGGTGTCCTTAAGTGTCTGTTCCCAAAGATGTCCGACTTTTCAAGCGGACAGAAAAACCTACATGTCGGGTTTTGCTGTCCGCTTGAAAAGTCGGACATCTTTGTGAACGGACAGTTAAGGACAGGCACGGACAGTAAAAGAACGCACCCGGTGTCCGTTTAAATCAATGCAAAATGTCACGGACACAGCTAGTGTCCGATACTAATATCCGCACAAGATTTTGAACGGACATTAGCAGCGGACACTAGCTGTCGGACACCGACGGTAGTGTGAACGCTCCCTTACAGAAAACTGAAGTTACTAACGGCCAAGGACTGGATGGAGCATACAGGTACATTGTGTGTCAGTTCTTCACAGGTATGACCTCACTCTGCTCCCAGTCACATACATTACCACTAATTGTGGGTTACGCATGTACTTACATTGCTTCTAATGGAAAAGAACATGTGTATCCAGGCAAATAGTGGTAAGTGCATGTGGCTGGGAGCGCAGTATGACAGCACCCCTATGTTGCGGTTTGTGCTATATGACTTTAGTGTAGGTGTCGTCAGCTTTACAATTATTGCCCGCAACTCCGAGGACCTCATCCTTGATTTTTTAATTTAAATCGGCACGCCGAACAGAAAAGGTTGCCTACCCCTGCTCTAGAAGTGACAGAATGAATGACAGCAAGCCAAAATCTAGAAAACCATGAGGAATTGATACAGAAAGTATATTGGAAAATTGTATATATTTTTATTGTACAATTGTTTGCCAATTTTGGTCTGAAAGTGGCCAACCCCCTTAAATACTATTTCTATACATCAGGTACTCCCATTCCGTATTCCAACCAATGGCACACCTTTATGGATTTCCTTACAGTTATTTGTCTCCTCAAATAAAGGTTAAAGGGAATTTATCATTAGAAACAAAACAAAACGATTTTTAACTAAAAGCATATTCTTCTCCTACCTTTATTTTTGAGGTCCATATTGCTGGTTTTGAGTTTTGTCTTCTTTCTTTGTAATGCAAATTGGTCTTCAGAAAGCACAGGCTCGTCGTAGGTTCCAGCGATGCCTCTGTCTTCTGCTCCTCATGCGTTTCCTCCTCTTCACTCCTCCTTTTCTTACACGAGACCACCACAAAAGTTGTCGGTTCCCTGAGCAAATTTGCAGTAGTCTCTTACATGAGACCACCACAAAATGACAATGGAACATGCGCAGTTGGCTGTTCCCTTCGGTCACTTTGTGATGGTCTCATGTAAGTAGAGAAGTGAAGAGGAGGAGACATGTCAGGAGAAGAAGGCTGAGGCGCAGTGCCGCACCTCCCATGAGGCGACCTGAAGCGACCCCTTCAGGCGGCGCTATGCCAGGGCCCCGTGGAGGGCGGCATTTTTGCTGACCTAAGCCAGTCCAGGACAAGCTGTCCTGGACTGGCTTAGGGTCACCGTCACTGAGCAGTGGATTGGGGAGGCCGCTGGAGCCCTCACGCTCAGGCAGAGAGCAGGTCCTCTCCCTGCCTGCTCTCTGCCTGCTAAAGACACTTGTGTCATCGGCCCCGCCCCCTTCCACTCGGCCCTACGGGGGGGGGGGGGAAGCTTTCTAAGGTCTGCCTCAGGCGGCAGAAACCATTGGTTCACCCCTTCAGAGGCGGCACTGGAATGGATGACAAAACTGTGCTCAGACCACAGGGGGAATGCCCACCATGCATTCTGAGCACAGGGAATATGCCCTCTGTGCTTTCTGAGTACAATTAGCATAAAGAAAAAAAATTCAAAAACAGCGGAGCGGACCTTCAAAATTAAGGTAGGAGATGAATAGCCTTTCTAAAGGCTATTCTGACATGCTTTTAATTTAAAAACAGGGTTTTTTTAAACAATGGAATCCCTTTAAGAGTAGATACTGTGCCAAAGTTATACAATATAATCATAAGCACCATCATTTTGATGATAGCTATATCCCCCGCCCAAGAGGATAAGAGCTTGGAAAATTTCTCTCGCATTTGCAATATTTTGAACATCATTAGAGAGTGATTGAGGGAGAATAGAAGGAAGCTGGGGTAATACCAGGCAATGCCAATGTATTGAATATGATTCTTAAATTTGTAAGGAAAAAGAGATTTGAGGGAATGCCTAGTATGATTATCTGTGCCCATTTTCAAAATCTGTGACTTAGACGGATTTACTTTGTAATAAGAGACAGACCCTAAGAGTTGTAAAATCTGTTGGACTGTGGAGAAAGAAGACCTGGGCTTCAGGATAGATAGCAGGAAAACGCCCGCGTACAGCCCTCTAGGAGATGTCACTAATCTGAATACTGTCAATATCAGAGATTGCCTGAATCAAAGCAGCCAAAGTCTCCATCACCAGTGCAAATAAGATGGGAGAGGGCAACCTTGATGTGTCAGAATACTAATTTTTAAACTTATCTGAAAGGCTTCATGACAGCACTTTTGCAGATGAGTAGCAATATGTAATTCTAAAATAGCACACTATAAAACCTGTAAGGCCAAAATTAAAACACCAGCCAAATAGCCCCAATGGACCCTGTGAAATGCCTTCTCCACATCCAAAGCTAGAAACAGAGAAGGCATCTGAGGGCACTCCACCCATTGAATAACGTCAATGAAACAGCACGTATCATTGGGGCCTCTCTACCTACATGGTCCGGAGATATAAGAGAAAGTCATATATTATATAGTCTGACAGATATAACTTTGGCATAGATCTTTGAGTCCGTATTCAGTGAAGAGATAAGACGGAAATTGGCTGGGGTGGTGACAGAGGCCATTACAATTTCAGAGAGGAAAGGGCCTGACAGTGTGGTGTTATGTCTGGGGCCTTAAACTGTTTCAAAGACACAATGGCCTTGGAAATTTCATTGGAGGTAAAGTGTTCCAATAAAGGGGGCAATTGATCCATGCTAATAATGGGGAGATCTACTGTTGACAAGAAATCATTTATAGTCTGTTCAGTTGCTTATGGAGTATTAAAATTAAGTTCCTATATAGATGTCTTTTAAATCTTGTAGTATAGATGAGGAGGAAAGAAGTATTGATTAAGTGATATGTCGCAGAGGCTCAGCAGGATAAGCCAGGCAACAGCAGGCTGTCACGTGGGCTGCCGAGAGGCTCCCGCAGGTAGAGGCAGGGAGTCACTGACCTGAGGTACTGTATGTGAAACGCAATCCTGCAGGGGAACGAGGAACAGGCCAGGTGTCCTCCAAGGGAGCTCCTACTGCAGGTTAGTGAGTGAGGCCGGGTCAAATGTGGCATGATGTCCAAAAACCAAACTGTACTCCAAAAACTAAATAGTGCCCCTTCTCTTCCGTGCCTTGTTGTGTGCCCAAACATCAATTTATACCCAAATATGACAATTAATACATTATCCTAGGTACAACACTGTCATAAATGGCCCCTACAAAATGATGTTATTTCTTGGGGAATTTCAATTTATTGGCACCTGCAAAAACAATATGGCATCCAAAAACAATTTCATCTAAATCTACACTCTAAAAGGTAAAAAGTGAACGGATTGTCTGTAGCAGTCCTCCTAACTTGACATCATTGCTGTAGCCAATCTGCATACAGAGCAGAGAAGGTGTTAGGGAGCCTAGCAAAGGAACAGTGGGAGGGATTCAGGTAAGTGTCACAGCATTTTTATTTTATAACCCTCACCTGCTGCATGCATTAAAATGTCTGATCCTGGACAACCTCTAAGAGGGCATATAGGAGGTATTATTATCTGAGGGGCACACATAGGCATTCATTAAATGACTAGAGATGAGCGAACACCGTTCGATCGAATATCAGGCCATTTGGGGTATTCATTCCCAATCGAATACCACGCGGCATACGCAGTAAAAATTTGTATCCCCACCCACCTTCTCTTTCATGTTTTTTGCACCAATAACTGTGCATGGGAGGTGGGACAGGAACTACGACAACGGAAGCATTGAAAAAAATTGAAAAAACCCATTGGCTGCTGAAAACATGTGACCTCCCATTTATAAGAACGGCCGCCGCCATATTCGCCATATTTGCGGTCAGAGATAGGGAGAGAAACATATCTGCTGAGGGCTAGATAGGCATTAGCTTCAGATAGGCAGGAAAAAAACCAAAGAACAACAACAGCTCTTCTCACAGCTATACACTGCAGGCACAGGAGTCCAGCTTTCCACGGACGGTGGAAAACAGGGATGCAGAACAGTTACTTCTTGCTATATACCAGCTTTTGTTAGGGGTGTCCCCCCACAAAATAGCAGGAATCCACAGCAGTTACTTCTTGCTATATACGTTCCAACCAGCTTGTGTTAGGGGTGTCCCCCCAGAAAATATCAGGAATCCACAGCTGTTACTTCTTGCTATATATGTGCAAACCAGCTTTTATTAGGGGTGTCCCCCCCAAAAAAAAAGAGCAGGAATCCACTGCATTTACTTCTTGCTATATAAGTTCCAACCAGCTTTTGTTAGGGGTGTCCCCCCCCAAAAAAATAGCAGGAATCCACTGCAGTTACTTCTTGCTATATACGTGCAAACCAGCTTTTGTTAGGGGTGTCCCCCCACAAAATAGCAGGAATCCACAGCAGTTACTTCTTGCTATATACGTTCCAACCAGCTTTTCTCAAGGGTGTCCCCCTGTCCCCCCCAAAAAATAGCAGGAATCCACTGCAGTTACTTCTTGCTATGTATGTGCAAACCAGCTTTTATTAGGGGTGTCCCCCCCCCCAAAAAAAAAGCAGGAATCCACTGCAGTTACTTCTTGCTATATACGTTCCAACCAGCTTTTGTTAGGGGTGTCCCCCCCAAAAAAAAAAAAAATAGCAGGAATCCACTGCAGTTACTTCTTGCTATATACGTGCAAACCAGCTTTTCTCAGGGGTGTCCCCCCAGAAAAATAGCAGTAATCCACAGAAGTTACTTCTTGTTATATATGTGCAGACCAGCTTTTGTTAGGGGTGTCCCCCCAAAAAAAAAAAATAAAAAAAAAATAGCAGGAATCCACAGCAGTTGCTTCTTGCTATATTCGTGCAAACCAGCTTTTCTCAGGGGTGTCCCCCCAAAAAAAATATAGCAGGAATCCACAGCAGTTATTTCTTATTATATACGTACAAACCAGCTTTTGTTAGGGGTGTCCCCCCAAAAAAAATATCAGGAATCCACTGCAGTTACTTCTTGCTATATACGTGCAAACCAGCTTTTGTTAGGGGTATCCCCCCACAAAATAGCAGGAATCCACAGCAGTTACTTCTTGCTATATACGTTCCAACCAGCTTTTATTAGGGGTGTCCCCCCCCAAAAAAATAGCAGGAATACAGAGCAGTTAGTTCTTGCTATATACATGCAAAGCAGCTTTTCGTGCAGTGTGTAACCCCAAAACAGCTATGTACGCTCAATACAGATATCCAGGGTGTGTACCCCCAAATCCTAAGTGGGAGACAGCTGTTCATTCAGTCAGGCCAAGTAGGCTCAAACCTGTTTTTAATGCTGTATGCCCCCAAAGATGAGTGGGATACACAGCAATTCAGTCAGTCCATATACGCGACATCCAGCTTTCCACATACTGTACCCCCCAATGCTAAGTGGGAGACAGTCCTTCATTCAGTCATTCCATATCCGCGACATCCAGCTTTCCTCAGTGTATACCCCCAAAAAACTGTAAACGCTGCTGTGGCAAGTCACAAGTGGAAAAAAAGGGATGAAGAATGCCTACTGGGGGTGGTAGGGCTGAATTGGCACAGAGGGGCACACGACAAAAATCTTTGCTTGTCGTCTAATGCAAAGAGAATAGGACACGTGTCTTCTACTCAGCACAAGATGTTAGTACGTAGGGTTTGCATCACATGCAAAGCCATGAGAACATCAGAGAGGTAAGGTTGGAGTATATGAGGACTGCTGGACTTCCCATTGCAATGTCCAGGGGCTAGTGGTTTAAATTAGAATAAAAAAATAAATAAATAAATCACAAATTCTAAAAACGGATTTATTTGTTCACAAGCAGTTCCTTTCATTAAGCTGTAGGCTTGGATCTGTATTTCTGTAGAGCTCAAGTAGAGCGTCTCCAGGATTTTATCAAGAAATCAGGTCTAAAGCTGTAAAGGCACATCTATAGTCTGCAGAAGATTCATAGAGGATCGAACAAAATGAGGGAGATGGCCAGAATAGTCAATGTCAGTACAGACATTCCCATTTTAGTTGAATCATTATGGACTTTGGGTCGGCCATTAAGCTGATTTCAAAAACATTAAGGTTTTCCTCATTACTTGATGCTTTCTCAAGGGTTGATCAGCTATTGAGAGCTCGGCTCCTTCTCCAAGAGAGATTAGCCTAGAACATGAGTTTATTCTCACCATAATCCATCATGATCCAATACTACAACATATCCACCCTTCTCAGAGACCTTAATGACTATTCATTTATCCTCTACAAGACCAACTTACAACCCAAGTCTTGTACAAATAGCAGCGCTAAGCCTCCACAAGCCTAAACTTGCAACATCTCCAGGGCCAGCAGTTTTGAGATGTGGCCGGGTTGCGCTGTACTTCTGCCTTTGATCAAACACCTGGGAGATGGAGATTTGCTGGGATGAGGTGCATAATGGTGCAGGCAAAAGGAGCAGAGGCAGGAAAAGAGGAGGCTGAGGGTGAAGTCCCCAAAGTGTCAGAGGCAGATGTGGAGGTGTCCTGGGTGGTGCTTTGGACTGCAGCGCCAGCACTGGAAACAGCGGAAGAGTCAGTGCCGTCAACGCCGGGTGACGATTATCCTGCGTTTGCTCTCTCCCACTGAGCCCAGGGCTTGCCTTCCAAATGACAGCACACACAACACGTGGTAAGGTTGCTTTTTTCAGAGCCCCTACTCAGTTTAGACTTGTGAAGTCTGCAAAACGCACTAAATTTGGCATGTAACTGGTGACACTAGGCACCTCAGCGGCAGTAGTTTAGCCAGGGGGTGCAGCTAGCCTCCTGTGTGACAATGAGATCATCTGCTACTTCATCATCCTCCTCTTCCCCCATCAATATACGCTGTGAAGTGGATAGGAGTGTGCACTGACTATCCTGCTGGTAGGTTCTGCTCCTATGCCCAACTCCTCAGCATACAATGCGTTATCCCTGATGGCGATGAGGGATTCTTGCATCACACACAGGAGCGGGATTGTTACATTCACTAATGCGTCGTCACAGCTGACCCTCTTGGTGGACTCCTCAAAGACACGGAAAGATCTCGCATAAGTCTGCCAACATGGGCAAGTTTTGCATGAGCGGCTAGTACATGGAAAATCTTTGGCCTTGCTGCCTCTGGACATGCCTCTGCCTCTAGCCTCCTTTTTCCTGCTTAGCTTGCCTCCACATCTGCTTTCCCCATTAGACATCACCCCTGTCCATGCCGGGTCAGTGGCCTCGTCGTCCACCAACTCCTCTTGCAATTGCTCACTCTCCCCTTACTGCAAACCGCACATAACCACAGCTTGATCTGATGGCAACTGTGTCTCGTCTTCATCACTGAGGCCCAGAAACGCCGATTGAGGGTCCACAACCACAAAATTGGTAGGAAATGGCGGATACTCCAGTGTTTGGGCATCAGGACACACAAAGTTGTGTGGTAACTCCTGCAATTCGGGAAGTGGTTCAACAGAGGGAGAGACAGTAAAAGGACCCAAAAATAGATCCTGGGAGGGGGCAAGGGTGGTATGACTTTCTTGGGAAGATTGGGCATGTTGGGAGGAAGGAGGGTCAGACTCTTGGGTATGAACACGACTGGAGGTAGTGGCTGGCTGGTGGAAAAGCAGCTGGAAGCATTATCCGCTAGCCATTGTAACACCTGTTCCTGGTGCTTGGGCCTGGTCTGCTTTGTACCCTGCACCCTGCATAACGCAGATGTCATATCAGGAATTGAATGGATGGAATACCATACGCAGATGTGAACCAGGTTTTATATACTTTGGATACAGAAGCTTGTCCAGATTGGATACTTCTAGTTGATACCCCATTCTCAGCTGTAAAGCACGACTACTCCTGTATGTTTTTTTCAGCCTGTGGATTTAATCTTGAATGTTTCCATTCATTAACAGCAGATATCCTGCACCTGGCAAAAAAATGAAACATTATATATCATTTAATATTTTTTTATATCTACAATAAATAAACATCATATACTAAAAACTGGAAACCCCTTCAAACTCAAGTTTTGTCAGGTTAATTTTACAGGCTGGTCCATTTTATAACACAAATTGGTATCAGATGCACAAGAATGAAATGGAAGCTCAGCATCAACTTTGAGATAGGGATTATTATTTCAGGTTATTTCAGCAGCATGTCATTATCATAGCAATTTACATTAAAACACCTGTCAAAATATCTCTTTCTTAACTTTCACAGTATCTGTGTTATTTTCTCTCAATAAACTGGTTACAGCTATTTCTAGTGATTCAGCTATCAACATGCATTTAAAGGGAAACTGTCAGTAGGTTTGAGGATTAGGGTCTAGCAGGTTTGCCATTATGCAGCTGGGGATTAGGGTCACCAATCTGTTTATATGACAGCTGCCTATCTTCACAAGGTTTAGTAAATGAAGTTTTATTTTATAAGGGCTATGTGTCAGGAACCATCTGTGTTGATAGAGGGTCCTACACATCCTTGTATGGTATTTCTCCACACTGTGGAGTAGATCTTGTGCTCCATTTAATTGTGATAGTTCTTCCTCATGGCTGACTATAGATTAGGTTCAGAATTGTTCTGGATATTGCAAGAAATTAGGGTTTGAAGCGACTACAAACAACTAAAATGTCATCTGTGAAAGCACTGAGAAAGCAGAGAATGAAGCTTGACTTCAAGGTATTTTGGTGGTCCTATCCAGCGGTGAACCTGCCCCTCTCGCCGCCCGAAGCGAACGACAGAAAGCCGCCCCCTGGGAGGGATGGGGCTTAGCGAAGGGGGCGGGGCTTAGCATCGTTCGCAGGCAGAGAGCAGTCCTGCTCTCTGCCTGAGTGTGAGGGGAGGCCTGAGTGTGAGGGGGCGGGGCTTAGCGCAGTTCGCAGGCAGAGAGCAGGCCTGCTCTCTGCCTGAGTGTGAGGGGAGGCTGCCGCAGCAGCGCTGCTTCAGCGGCCTCCCCAATCCACCTCTCCGTGCTAAGCCAGTCCAGGACAGCTTGTCCTGGACTGGCTTAGGTAAGAAAAAATGCCGCCCTCCCTGAGGCCCTGCCATAGCGCCGCCTGAAGCGCTCGCTTCAGGTCACCTCATGGGAGGTGCGGCGCTATCAATAATGTTTGTAAACAGTGTTTAGCAAACAAAAGGAGATCATCTTGAAGGTGATAGGTCTAGGGTCTCAGATGACTCATAAGCAGTAAAACAAAAAGCCCAGCAGAAAGAGAAAGTCTTCAATTTGTGGGGAGACAGAAAGATAGATAATGATAAACAGATAGTGTAAAGAAGTGTCTGCCTAAGGAAGGACTGTAGAAAAGACTTAATTAATTGATTAATTAATAGTGAAAGATAGGATAGGAGACTGAGTGAGTGGTGCCTGTCTTATTACATTGTTACAGAAGCCAGCAATGTATTGCAGTACATGCTGTGTCGATGAGTAAGTGTGGTGTATGTCGCTGTACGGCCCTCTGCATCTGCAGCAGTTGCATCAATCACAATTCTCAGAAATTAAAATTCAATATGTATTGTATGTGTCCAAAGCCATAAACAGATGAATTCTTTTTGTTTGTATCTATTTTATTTATTTTTATTTATTTTTTCATTTCCTTGTCAAACATCAAAACCCAGGGGAATCCAGTACATTACTTTCCCTAAAGTTTATTCAGTAAAATTTAGCAAAATTGCAAGATCAAAAAGAATAGTGACAGCAAAGTTATATGCACTATATACACGTGGCCAAAATTGTTGGTAGCCCTTGTTTAATGAAAGTATGATCCACAATAGTCACAGAAATAACTTGAATCTGACAAAAGTAATAGTAGTAAAACTACGTGTTGACAAGCCACAAAGCTTCTAGAAGAATGTCATATGGAGAGATGAGACAAAAAATGAACTTTTTGGCAACTTTTTGAGTTCAAGCTACTAACGCTAACATACAAAGCCATCCACAACCTGTCCCCTCCATATATCTCTGACCTAATCTAACGCTACCTGCCCACACGTAACCTCAGATCCTCCAAAGACCTCCTACTCCGCTCTGCTCTCATCCGCTTCTCACACAACCATCTCCAAGATTTCTCTCGTGCATCCCCCATACTCTGGAACTCCTTACCAAGACACATAAGACTGACCCCCACAATCACAGGCTTCAAGAAGGCCCTGAAGACTCACCTATTCAGGAAGGCCTACAACCTCCAATAACACTATCACCACACCACCATCTGTACAGTCTCCCCCTATCCTTCTGTCTCTATCCCCCTTCCCTCATAGATTGTAAGCCCTCGCGGGCAGGGCCCCCTACCCCACCGTGCCAGTCAGTCATTGTTAGTATTATATCTACCTGTATATTCTGTGTATTGTATGTAACCCCCAAATGTAAAGCACCATGGAATTAATGGTGCTATGTAAATAAATAATAATAATAATAATAATAATAATAATAATAAAAGGCACATCAGCTCTATGTTCACAGACAAAAAATGAAGCATATCTTGAAAAGAACACTGTCCCTGCTGTGAAACATGGAGGAGGCTCTGTTATGTTCTGGGGCTGCTTTCCTGTATCTTACACAGGGTGTCTTGAATCTGTGCAGGGTACAATGAAATCTCAAGACTAACAAGGGATTTTAGAGAGAAATGTGCTGCCCAGTGTCAGAAAGCTTGGTCTCAGTCACAGGTCATGGGTCTTGCAACAGAATAATGACCCAAAACACACAGCTAAAAACACCCAAGAAAGGCTAAGAGGAAAACATTAGACTATTCGGAAGTGGCCTTCTATGAGCCCTGACCTAAATCCTATTGAACATTTTGTAATGAGCTGAAACATGTCGTCTGGAAAAATCACCCTTCAAAACCGAGACAACTGGAGCAGTTTGCTCATGAGGAGTAGGCCTCATGAGCAGAAGTGCAGAAGTCTAATTGACAGTTACAGGAATCATTTGGTTGCAGTGATTGTCTCAAAAGGATGTGCAACAAAATATTAAGTTAAGGGAACCATCACCAGTGGCGCATGTGGTGATAGCTGTGGCAACATGTGTGACAGTTCGACAGGGAATATTATGATAGATTGGGGTGCAAGACATGTCTGGTTAGTGGTGACAGTGGTGTTAAAATTCCTCCATTTTTAATTTTAAGGGAGAACCTAGGAGCACTGCCATCCAGTACTCATTGCCCTGTTTGATGCTAATTATACAATTGTTGCTGTGTAAGTAGTCGAGCATACAACCTTCCATGCATGGCAGAGTATGTGTGTACTGCCATGGGTGGTGTTCTTGGCCTGTGTGGTCTTAATTGTCATCGTTATGATCTTGGAAGAAATGAGGGTCAGCCTCTTCCACTGGCTGAGACTGTGACATATCCTTCCCTTCCAATCTAAGAGTCCTATTTCTTCCACCATAACTCTGCTGACCCAGAATCTCATCCACTGGAAACTGGTGTAAACTATTCCTCCTCTTCCGTCCCTCGTTGAAATTGTGTTAGTGTTAGAATATAAAATATATAGTAGAGGGATTATATCGCTGATGCTTCTTCACAGGACTTGAGAAGTCAGCACACTATCATCATGAGCCTCCATTGATTTACTGCTGTAAATGATAACAAACATACTGCACTCCTGCAAAGTGTATTGCATATTTGAAACATTATATGAAACAATATTGCAGTACTAGATGATTCTGTTTCCATTCAGTTTTATTGCTCATGCTATTCCTTCATACACCAATGTATTAATAATTGCAATATTATTATATTATTATGCCGCCAGATAGCAAAGGGTGTCCATGGAAGGTTAAATCAGTGGAATCAATGAGTGTTTCTAGAAACTCCTTTTTGGTCAGGGCTTTTCTCAGGTCCACCATGCCATCCTTAACAATAACATTATCATGGCGATGTAGAGAAAAATGTTCACCATCAATTTCAAGCCCTGAATCCAGTAATAGGTTACGGGTCTGGAAATCCGAAACAGTAATCAGCCACCTGGGAAAAACAGATGGAATAGTCAATAACTTTTCAACAACCCTTGCATAAATCAATAGTACAGTACAAGCAAAGAGAAGAAACTTTGGAATATATCTTACCAAAATAAATAAAGCTTATTTTTGCACTTTTGAAGTTTTTTTTTTTTCTTCTTAAAACCAGAATCAGTAGGCTGAGCTGAGGGGACCAATTAGAACACGTCAGCATACAGGATGGACCTTCAGGAGGGGTAAATCACTGAGGGATAGATTGGTGAGGAGCCATTTTATTCCCCCCCAAAACATGACTTGGCTCAAACCACTTAATGGTTGTTTCAAATGCAGTGGGTGTGTAGGGTGTCCCTTTATATCAACAGGCAAGACATTTAAATCTGAAAGATGAGGTACATCTTTTCCCATCAAACAGTTCATTTCATGTAGGTCAAAAGGGGTCATTTATAAAATGACCTGTGAATTCAAGTTGGAATATATTGGAAAGACCAATAGAGAATTGCAAAGGATGGTGGGGGAACACCTAGGGGATGTTAGGAACTCATGTGACACCCCCATTGCAAGACTCGTAAATGCCTGCCATGGGAGAGATGTTAAATGCCTTCATTTTTTGGGAATTGATATTGTAAAACCACCCCCTAGAGGAGGAGATTGGGAAAAGCTGACACTACAGCGTGAATCGGAATGGATTTTTAAACTGGGGACAGTCTCCCGGGTTTTTTTTTTTTTTTATAAATAGTTGCAGATTTTGTTTTTTTTTCCCATAGGATGTTCAATTACTTTAAATAACACTTTAGTAATCTTAAAATTTACATCTAATGATAACTTCTTAGAGAAAAAATAGGATTCTCTTGTCAAAGATTTATATTATGGTAGTGCTCCAGTTAAATAGCATGAGGCTGGGACGGTTGAGACTAATATATTTTAGTCTTAATACGCATCCCTAGGTTATGTTTATGCACCTCCGCAGCAAAAGCGGTGGTTTCGTCCCCAAATAAATAATCAAGGGGGAGGTGTGGCTATCTATTTCCCTCCTCATAAAATGTGGGGAAAGAAAGCTATCTGGTTATTGCCAGATGGGTTTACTTCCGATGAATGCACATGGGGTGAGATGGCCTTTTGATTAATGGTTGGATTAAAGAGCCAATGCGCATGCGCGAACTTAGTGTAAGTCTCATGGGACCGGAGTATGCCAGCAACACAGCCTACGCTAGACAGAGACGCGACGTTACTTTGAGGCACTAAACAGGGTGCATAACGTCATTTGAGTGCGCCGAACATGGCGCCATGCGTTGAGCACGCTTGTCGGAACACCGAACACAGGTGAGGAGCTGACCCTCCTTGATTAAATGAGAGGGAAATTGATGGCTACTTAAACGTGTTCTTGCTAATGCTTAGCGCCACTGCCACAAAGTATTTGAGAAATACAGGATGAGAGTAGTCTCCGGATTGTGATCCCTGTTCATATGCACCACTGTGCTGAATGTGTAAGCCCCTTCCATGAGAGCATAAATGTGCTGGAGGAGGTTTTTTGAACTGACATTTATCCATTAGTTTTAGGATTAGTTAGGTGCCCTGAAGAGGGGTGTGAAAGCACCCTGAAACGCCACGTAGGGACTGGTAAGGGTTAACTACAGGTTCAGCTTGGGACTACCCTTGTTAGGGCGGGAGCTATATACAGGGTGAAAGGGACAGTGACCCAGGGACATCTAGGGACTGTCAACCGTCGGCATCCATTTGAACTTTAACTGTATGATCGGCTATGGTGGTAAGATCAAACCATTTTCTTACTTAAAAATGCATGGATATATAACATGGTGATGTTTTTTGTCCCTATCTGTACCTATGGGATTGTTTGTGCATTTTTCAGTGGTGGTCTGTCATTGGTCAATTTTATGTATGCTTTAAATTAGTATTTTTAGGGGTATTAATAAACATTAAGTTTTAGTATTGATGCATCAGTGCTTGCATGTAGATTGCAGTGCAGTTCCATGAGGTGAAAGGAGATGTATGGTTCTGTCCTGTAACCCTGAGTCCAGTGAGACAATATTGCTTCTGTTTTGTTCGTGTGGCTAGAAGTAAGCCACATGTATAGTTAGGTTAACAGTTCTGTTTAGTTAGTTGCTCAGACAAGCAGGATTTTGTTTTTTGCCTGAAGTTAAGGCTGTATTCTGTTTTGCTCATTTTGTGCCTGAAGTCTAGTTTTATTTATTTTCCTGTTTTTTCTAAATAAACCAGTTTGCTGCATATTTTGTGTCCCTGTCTTTGAGTGTTTGACTGTTTCTACCAAGCTAACTTCCCCACAATATGTACTGAACACAACCATAATACTGAGGAGCCAGACCTCTGTTTACTTCTAATTCTGTGGGAAATTAGAACATAAAAAAATTGTGGCATGTTCTTTTGAATGCCATATATGCAGCAGTATTCTTATTTACAAACATTTCCTCATGGGGAGAAGATAGAATGAGTACAGTGGCAACATATGGTCATAGTTTGTCACTGTAGTGAACCCCATATTACAGTATGCTGGCCTTTGTCCAGGAAGATAATATGTCAGAAATTGTTTGATGATGCCATTGAGCAGTTTGAGTTAAACCTTTGTCTACTTGTGACCCCATAGGAGCACTGTGATGAGTAGGATTTTCTACTTTTGACAAAGCAAACACACTAGAGATGAGCGAGTACTGTTCGGATCAGCCGATCCGAACAGCACACTCCATAGAAATGAATGGATGCACCTGGTACTTCCGCTTTGACGGCGGCCGGCAGCTTAACTCCCCACGTGCCGGCTATGTCCATTCATTTCTATGCGAGCATGCTGTTCGGATCGGCTGATCCGAACAATACTCTCTCATCTCTAAACCACACTACAATGTTAGGATCCTACAACACCCAATATCTCAGCATCAAATGCACCACTGGGGGTAGGATATTGGGCATGTGTCTGCTTTTTATAATCTCAACTTGAAAAATACATATTCTAAGATCAGAATTACTAGCACCCACCATATCTGAAAACGAGCAAAGTTGCATTGTACAGTAAGTACTGTAAAAGTCTCCAGTATGTCAAATGACTGCCAAGTTTAAGTATAACAACCACCAGGGAAAAGACAATTATATTGCCACACAGATAGAGCGGCCTTTCCCAAACTTCATCTATTCTGTATAAAGATCACCAATTACAGTTTGAAGGGTCAGCCTTGTTCTGAGCCAAACGTCTCCAGACATCACAATTTCATTATTTCTTTCCCTTTTTCTGCAGTTTTCTGTGCAGGGGCAGACAAGTAAAATAAAATTCCCATTACTAGCCTCTTTAAAATCTCTCATTCCATAGCGCTGCAGTGAGATGAGGTAATATCAAATTATTGTTTGGTCTCAAGCCACAACATTTTAATTACCAGCCGCATAAAAGGATGCGGTTGAGGCTCTCCTGGTAATAGCTTTAATGCATTTCTCCTCACACAAAATTGCTTCTTTTTGAGTTTTATACCTAGTAAACACTTATTTAGTGTAATTTTTGTGGTGACCTGTTTTTGCTCCCTGCTGTTCCATAGATGACGTTCATGTTCTCAAACTGGATCTTGCTCACTTGTTTCTTCTCAAAGGCTTTTGGCACAATCTGTTCTATGGCTTTCAAAATATCGCAGTGTCTGAAATCATTTTCTGGCTGGTAGGAGGAAAGGTACAGAAACACTTATTTAATAGAGCTATGACAAGAGACTGCTGGAGACTTTTTTTTCAGAATGGATACGGCCGTTCAGTTTCAGAAAATATCTCAAAAAGCAGATTAAATTAAAGGGATTCTACCATTAAAAACTTTTTTTTTGTAGATAAGACGTCGGAATAGCTTTTAGAAAGGCTATTCGTCTCTTACCTTTAGATGTGATCTCCGCCGTGCCGTTCCTTAGAAATACTGTTTTTCCGGTATGCAAATTGGTTCTCTCGCAGCGATGGGGGCGGGCCCCAGCGCTGGAAATGCGATGGGGGCATCCCCACTGCTGCTCGAAAACAGGCTCCAGTGACGCCTCTGTCTTCTGCTGGATCCTCCCCTTCTTTCTTTGTCTTTCTTCGGTGTCACCTCCAACGCCTGTGCAGTTGGCTCTGCCAGTGAGACACTAGTAGAGACGACTGTGCATGCCCGTGGCCATAGTTCCGATGCCGCAATTGCTAGTTTGGTAAAAACTGGTATTTCTAAGGAACGGCGCGGCGGAGATCACATCTAAAGGTAAGAGACGAAAAGCCTTTCTAAAGGCTATTCCGACGTCTTATCTACAAAAAAAAAGTTTTTAATGGTAGAATCCCTTTAAAGTCATATCATAGATAAAAGAATAAATATACATGTGGGAAATAAAAAGCTATTTGTCAAGGTCCTCTGGAGCAAAGCATTACACCCAGACAGGGCGAGTGTTCAGTTTAAGTTTCACTTTGGTTCACTGTGTCTTCGGTTCACCCCCACAAATTTGCTGGATGGAGTAATCTATGCCATTGCCATTACTAGTCCTTATGTTATATTGTGGTCATCTCAAAGATGTTCTTTGCATTTCTTATGCCATTTCCTTGTATTATACTTTGGTAAAAAACAATAAAATTAAGAATGAAAGGCCTTTTGGAGGGGGGTGGTGGACCTTCTGGCAGATATCCTGAGCCGTCCTGAACCATTTTCTCCCGAAGTATGCCTGTTTGGAATGTTGGATGCATTTTTCTTCGGGAATGCTTGTTTTATGCGAGGAAAGCCAACGCCTTACGGTGGATGGCCCCTAGACCCCCATCCATTCCCCAATGGCGAAAACTGATTAACGCAGTTCTCCCATTTAATCAGATTATATATAGAGAGAGAGGTTGTCCTCAGAATTTTTATAAAGTTTGGGGAGCATGGTGTGACTCCCCCATGACCCAATATTCTGCTCCTTCAATGCGTTCAGCAATTGATACCTTCACTTCGTGAGGGGAGGCTTCTGCCGGATAGGTTCACGGCTCCCTCTGTAATGGCAATGCTTCCTCTTGTCGGTATAATGTGTAATGTTATGCTCTGAACTGTACGGGTGGTGGGCGGCTTAGGGACGGGAGGAAATGATGATGTGGCTTATCTTTGTTCATCTGTAATTTTCTTTATGTTTTATGTGTGCTTACCATATATAGTTGAGTATAAGCCGACCCGAATATAAGCCGAGACTCCTAATTTTACCACAAAAAACTGGGAAAACTTATTGACTCGAGTATAAGCCGGAGGGGGATCCACCATTGCAGAAAGAAAGTCTGGTTATGTGCATTGCAGCTTAGTAACTCCATGGGGATCATAGTAATAGCAGTTAACCCCATCATGTCCCTCACATTAACCTCCTGTGTGCCTCACATAAGAGTTACTGATATGTGGGACATATGGAGGGAATAATTAGGTATCTTCATAGTTAAGGTCCTTCATTAGTACCCTCATGTGTCTCACATATTAGTAACCCTTATATGGGGCACACAGGGTTTAATATGAGGGACATGATGGGGTTAACTGTTATTAATGTGAAGCACATGGAGCTACTGAAACTAAATTAATAACCCCAAATGCCTGACATTAATAGGCAGAGTAACTAAAGGAAGGTCCCTGTGTGTGTCACTTTACTGTAGCTTCCTCTCCTCCATACAACAGACATCTTCCATAAGACACAATGAATCCCGGCCACTCATCTGCAGGGTAGATGCTAAATCCTAGTGTGCTAAAGGACCTCTGATGACGTCATGACCATGTGATCAGACTCTGGTATGGGCGGAGCTACTAGGATTTAGACTCAACCTTATCTGCAGATGTTACATACCAGTGGCTACAGGACCTTTGATGACATCACAGTCATGTGACCTCATGACAAGCCAATCACAGAGCAGTAGCACCTAAGGACCTCCCCCTTCCAGGTCCTTCCAGTTTTCTGTGCTCTGTGGACCCTGACTTGTGTATAAGCCAAGAGAGCCAAGAGAGCTTTTTCAGCATGAAAAATGTGCTGAAAAAGTCGGCTTATACTCGAGTATATACGCTATATTTTACTTTCTTAGATTGTATTATTTGCTATGTTATACATTCTTCAATAAAACGAGTTTAAAAATTAAGAATGAAAACAAAAAACAAAAAGGAAAGGAGTGCTTTTCTGAGAAGGTAGTATGTGCTGAAAGGATCTTCTTTTTAAGTACCCAGGTAACAAGTAAGGCCTCGTTCACATCAGCATTTGGATTCCATCCGGGGGAGTCCGCAAAGCACTGTGCTGTAAAAGCGCACGAACCCCATAGACTATAATGGGGTCCGTGTGCTTATCGTCAGATCTCCGCAGGGATTGTATGGACAGGAAAGTGTTTTACTATCTACTTTCCTGTCCACATGATTCATGCGGGCAGCGTGCGGCAAGCACACGGACCCCATTATAGTCTATGGGGTCCGTGTGCTATTACAGCACAACACTTTGCACTTGTGTTTGGTATTCTGTTCGTAGGGGGGTCCCCATGCGGACTCTCCCCGGACAGAATACAAAAGCAGATGTGAACAGGGCATAAGGCTCAGAATATAGAACCCTCCATGTGAGGTGTGACTGCATGGAGAAGGTTATAGGAGTCCTGAATGTGGTATCAAAGTTGGTGACATCCTAACAATATTTTATATATATACAGTAGACTTTTTTTTGCCTAGGACATGTTGAAGAGACTTTGTTTTGCATAGGCGCCAGTGTTGCTTGACTGTTACCGGACCCTTGGCTAGCTGACCTCCCTTTGTTGTTGTTTGTCTTGTCTAGGTTCTGTGTTTTCATTTATATATAGGAAGGACTTGTCGACCAGTTGTCCTCTGCCACCTAGGTCAGTGAGGCAAGCAGGTAGGGGGCAGTGGATTCAGCTTAGTGCTCACTGTCTTGTCATTCCCCTTCCACCAGGGTTCACCAGTAGCTACTGGGGAATTGCTCCTATTGCAATTCCCGTACAAAGTTACAACAGTTAAATTGACAAGTATACTAGGTTAAATAATTTTATGTGTTTGTCAGTTTATTTATGCAGAATAAACATGATCTGATATGTTTACCATATTTTTGGTTGATTTTTCATGTATTGTCCTGAAAACATATTTGAAGTTAGACAAATGACTATTTCTATACATTATTATGATAAGTGATATTATACTATATATTATGAACTGGCAATCCTATTGAGTTTCCAACTAATTTAAATATGTTTGTGAAATACTAAAAGTGAAGCTAAGAGAAGGATTTATTTGAACTTCCAGTTTGGTTAAACTTTCGTGTGGACAAACTGATATGCTTTCAACTGATCAACCATTTATGTATATGTGAAGACAAGAAGGGAGTTATGAGGATTAGTACTCCATCTTTATTCTTAAACCAGTGTCTCCCTACAGTGGAGAGGGTTGGGTAGTATTCTGGGAAATTCTGTATCGTATGTGAATCATAAAAGAAGTATATGATTGGCAATGTCTGAAAAACGATGCAGAATGTGAGGGCGCTGTATAAGTAAGCAAAAAATTTATACAAATAATAATAATAATAAAATAATAAAAAATAATAATTAATAATAATAATGTAGATGAAAATGGACTCTTTGTTAATTATGTTAATTATTTAGCCTGTTTATAGAATCTTTTGCTGTAGGAAACAAGGTTAGAACATCATTTGGTGATTGTCTTGGGACAACTTTGTCTGCTCTTTTTTTTTTTTAAACGATGACTTTAGGGGCCTGCAGTATGCAAAGAACAGACAAAGATACTGCTACAGCATTTCAGACTCAGATTTGCAGTCAGTGGGTTTGAATGGAGTAAATAGGAATATGAAAAAGAAATCCTCTGATGCAAAATCAATTGAAAAGTGGTATGTGAATGCTAGGGCAGAGTCAGGGTAATCCAAAAGCAAATGGAAGCATGATGATATTCTTGATCCATCCTTGTGAAAAGAGAGAGAGAGGATTCTACTGTGGAGAAAATCTTGAGGGCAGTAAATAGCTTGGTGATGGTGGTTGGAGGGTTAAAGTCAGAGGTCTTTTGTATAAAAGCAGATATTCAGAGAATAAGGGAAATGACAGAAGAGAAAATTGGCGGTGTAGAAATTGAACTTGGGGAATTGAGTGAGGAAGTTAGAGATTTGAAAACTGCAAATATACAATTGATGGATATGTTGTTAAATAAGGAGAATTATTCTTATAAGTTCAATATTAAATGTTAAGGGACAGTGGTTAGAAATGAGAGATTAGAGAATTGGTTTGGGACGAAATCTCCAAAAAAGCATTTTTTATAAATAAAACTTTCTCAGGTATAATAATATAATAAAATAATACGTTGGTTATTCATTTATTTTTAAAGTTTGATAATATGCTTCTCCAGTTTGGGGCAGTCACTGTACTATCATGTGATGACTGAAGTTATCTTTTACTTGCTTGACAGTTGTGAAATAGAGTGTTTAATAGATGTGATAATTCAACAAATGTGAGCAACTGTGATGACTGGCTGAGCTTCATGGGAAATGTAGTACAATCGCAGCACGAGCGCGGCATCTTTCCCCTTTCTGTGCTAGATAATTTGTTAATGAGATTTCATATGAAATGAGAAGTGACAAGTAATGATCTCCAACAGCTCCGACTGTCAGCAGACATCACCCAAGCACCAGGCTAAAATGGAAAAAACTGATTGAAAATAAAAATAAATACTAAAATATTAAAGAAAAATAAAAGTGTTATGAAGAAATCTCATTTATTCTGGTCCTGCAACATCTTCTAATGATTCCAACTTCAAAAAGCTTTATGAAGCGGACGCTGGAAATTCAAATCAACCTTTTGACCTTGTGCAGATTATCCCGGTAAGCTGCAAAAAAACTCATTAAAATAATTCTGCCAAGTGAATACGACTCCAGCGGTAATTTAGCACTATTAATACATTTGATCTGCTTGCATTCAGGCTCTGCTTTGGCTCTTTTGTGAGGCGTACTTACAAACCTTTTAAACTGTAAGTAACGGAGACACAGATATAGAATGCAGTGCTCCACTTATAATAGACATGGTTTCCATGGGAACGCAGTCCTCTTGACTGACAGACTCAGACCATTTAGTTCAGTTTCCCTTTGGGCGCCGCTTTCTTTGCGATATGTTACAGAGTGTGCTGATTCTAAGGCAGCAAAAAATAAAGGAAAACAGAAATTTGCATTGCGAGGATATGAAAACTGAAATGCAGAGATTGTGTTCTTAAATAAGGGTCGCCGTATGTATGTAACGTTATGTATGTATATAATAAAATCCATATATGTAACTATGTATGACTGTAACCTCATGTATGCAAGTAACCCTATTGTATGTAACCTTTTGTACAGTATATATGTAACTATGTATTTATGATATTTAACACAATGTATACAGTATATGTATTGTGTACTAAGTATGTACGTAACCCTATACATGCACAGTATGCACCCTATACATGTACATTAATGCCTAAATATGTAGCACAATGTAAATATTTAACTCTATATATCAGTGGCATAGCTAGTAATGGCGGGGCCCTGTGGCGAACTTTTGACAAGGGCCCCATGAAACCTTCTGGAGCCAGGAGAGGTAGGTAATAGTATTTTTAATATTGCCTCACCTCCCCTGGCCCTCCACTCATTATACTCCAAAGAATACCCCCCCCTAGTAGAATTATAGTATTTGTGGGGTTCGCGGGCCCGCAACCTCACTTACTGATCTCCCTCCTGTTCACAGCCTCCACAGAAGGGGAAGCACGGGCAGCAATGAGCAGGAGCAAGGATTGGTAAGTAAATAGGGCCCGTTACTTGTTGTAGTTACTCCAGCAGCAAATGGCCTATTACAAAAAAAATAAAAATCTGCAGCAGTAGCGGCTGCCGCCCGACCCTCTAATGTCCCAGGCACCTGTGGCAGCTGCTACTGCTGCTACCACAGTCGATACACCCCTGCTATGTATAAAGGTATGAAACTATGTATATATGTAAGAAAATGTATATATGTAACTGTACTGTAGGTATAACTGTAATGTAACCGAATGCAACTCTTTGCATTCGTATAACCTAATGTATGTATTTACTGTACATCTAACAAAAGATGAAAAGTAGAATTTGATAAGTTATAAAGAAATATTTTTATTCATCCATAGCAGACAACAGCATGAGCCATGAGCCTGAAATGTTGTTGGTATCTGCTATAGGTGAATAAAGGTAAATGCTGCCTTTTCATCTTGTTAGGATTCATCTGCCTTTAGGATCATGGAGGTGGTGTGACAATGCCCACTTTGATATTTGGATTCATACAGGGCTGCTTCTTACACAAGTTTTTATATTACTGTACCTCTATGTACTGCATGTAACCCTTCATATTGATGTAATTTTATGTCTGTATCCCTATGCAATTCTAGATAGGTATGCATGTGTAGCCTTATGTATGTATGTTGTGTATATATCTGTATAACCCTATAGATGTTATTAACCCTATATATGTATATGCACTCATTGATATAAAAATTGAGTTGTTGAAAACAAAGGAAATTTTATAAGTGTAAATGTAATGATGATATATGTAAGTGATTAGGATAGATAGGATAAGGCTAGGCATAGAGGCATACAGGTCGTATCTTGCAGCAAATTTGCCCCAAGATGTTGCAACTCGGCCTGTACAACCTACACACTTATAGGCGGATGAACTTGGTGGCCATGCTGGTCTCATAAATGCTCAATTGGCGATAAATTATTTCAGCCGGGCAAGCCAAGAAAGTGTCTGGGAAACCCTTACTGTATGTGGGCAAGCATTATCCTGCTGAAAATTCCCAGCTGGAAGCACTAATCTGTTATTGTTATTTGTATTACTACTAAGGGTAACTGACTGTCAGATGTGATGTCTTCCCAGATCATCACACAAGCAGCTGAGGCAGTGTGTCACTCCATAAGAAAGACAGGATTGAAGAGCTTGCTGTAAGGTCTTCATTGCTAAAGATGATATGGTTCACACCTATAGCAGTCCAGGTTATATCGTTTATGACACCACGGCAAATGAAGGCATCGGTTGGCTGGTTGTCAATGGTGGGACAAGTAATGGGTGTTGGGGTGCAAAATTCCCTTCTGCTAAGCGTCTGGAAATGGTCTAGGCAGAGACAGTTATGTGTAATAACTCTGTCACCTGTGTCCAGATGGTGGGAGCTGCTTGTAGTTGTTAGTGGAACAAATGAACCTTTCCACTAGTGGTCTGTCTAGGCCTTACAGAGCATGTTCGCCATGTGTGCATGTGCTCACGTAACCACCGTTCCAATGTTCCTCATAACAGAACAACCTGGGTAGAAACCGTACCATTCTGCTCCTCTCAGTACAAGGATGCGTCCCTTAACCAAGTCTGTCAGGGTAGGATTCTCTGAGCATATCATAGAGGCATGTTTAGTAGGCATTGATCTCTCATAAAGAGGTACAGAATCCGAATGCAGCTTCTGGGAAGAAGCATTTTTAAGCCGCCTTATATCGACACCCAGCATCTACCTTTAATCATTTTATGTGGTGAAAGGTAGACACTTTGACATTGCTTGTCAGCACTGGACTTTGGTGGCTAGGGATCACTATACAGCTACATGCAGATAATACCTAAAAGTTATTCAAAAATTCCTAAAATGTTGCCAATATAAATTTATTTTTCAGTAGCAGTTTGCTGCCAAGCTCTTGCCTCTGTTTCTGTCCTGGGTGCTGTCAGTAATCTGCTGCCTGGCTCTTGTCTTGGGCTTAGACCCCCTTAGCTCTGAATACTAGGGAAAGCAGGGCTCAGACAGCAGCAAGATCCTGCACAGTTATTGGAGCCCCTGTATTGTGACTGAGAAGATGGGTCCCAGTGAAGAAGGATACTGGTTGGCCTGACTCTGCACCTAGATGTCATCTCAGGTGCCCAGTGTGTCTATAGTATAGAAAAATAGGCTGGGTAGTTTCTCAAATAACCTATCCAGTATATTATATTGATGCATAGCCTGGTTGAGATGCTGTATGATGAGAATCTGTATGAAGTACATTGAGTATACTATAACATGTCAAGGTGACTTGGGGACCTTATTGGATCAGGGGCCCCCAGGAGGATTCATATGTTCCCCATTCCAAGCCTGCTGCATGTTAAGCTTTGCAGCAATCCAACATTTCTATCTGAGGGCATTATTTATTTTTTTTGTCAATGAGTGAAACTCTAAAAAACAAATTACTGTCTACTTTTGTCTATATGATGCCCTTTAATGTTCAGTCCACCCCAACCTAACTTTAAAATCCGAATCCTCATCTATGACATTCTAAATACAGTATTTTTCTCTTTAATGTCTATTTTCTGTAAAATACAGGGTGGGGCTTCACCAACTAGAAGGAAGTTTTGTGGGGATATTGCAGAAATAGCCTGCTAATTCTTATTGATAATATGTCTACAGTATGTGGGTCAATTGAGTCCTGCTGTTGTATTGTATGGTTGGATGGAGGCTCTTAGGGTCCATTCACATGGAGTAACGCGAGGCGTTTTTTGTGCTTATTTTGTGCTTATTTTTATGGCCGTAAAAAGACGTTTCCATTGATTTCTATAGTAAAATACGCCTGTATTTTTACATCTGTAATTTTACGGACGTTATTTTACGGATGAGGTGCGCACCTGGATTAGTAGTGAGGAGCCACAACTGTTGTAAAGGGTGAAAATCCTCTTATGGCAATGTTCATTGGTGCACAGCAGATTGGCATATCCAAGGCTGTTTTAGAACAGTCGATTTGAAAGAGCTACCGTATTTTTCGGACTATAAGACGCACCGGACCATAAGACGCACTAAGGTTTTAGAGGAGGAAAATAGGGAAAAAAAAAATTTTAAGGAAAAAAAATTGGTGAAATATTTAATAACCTAATAATATAATATTTCACCAATGTAAATAGAACCGGGGGCTTTCGGACACAGGGATACCAAATGTGTATGTGTTTCACAGTAATGTTTTTGTTTTATATGTATTGTAGGGCTATGGGGGTGATTTGAACATATCTATCTAATCTATCTATCCTATCTATCTAATCTATCCTATCTATCTATCCATCTATCTATCTCCTATCTATCTATCTATCTATCTATCTATCTATCTATCTATCTATCTGTCTGTCTGTCTGTCTGTCTGTCTGTCTGTCTGTCTGTCTGTCTATCTATTCTATCTAATCTCATCCATGGATGGAAAGAGACACCCTGCAGTGAAGCTATGTAAGAATAGAAAAAGGGGCGGGCCAGACGGGTGAAGGAGGTGTGGTTTTCTAAGCAAACTTGAAAACACACCTCTTTCACCTGTCTGGCTCGTCCCTCCTTCACTGCCTCTCAGATCTTGCTCCTGCAATGATGCCACACAGGCAGGGAAGGAGGGGCGGGCCAGACGGGTGAAGGAGGTGTGGTTTTCTCGGCAAGCTTGAAACCACGCCTCTTTCACCCGTCTGGCTCGTCCCTCCTTCACTGCCTCTCAGATGTCGCTTCTGCAATGAAGCCACACAGGCAGGGAAGTAGGGGCGGGCCAGAAGGGTGAAGGAGGTGTGGTTTCAAGCTTGCCGAGAAAACCACGCCTCCTCCTCCCGTTTGGCCCGCTCCTCCTTCCCTGTCTGTGTGGCATTATTGCAGGAGCCAGATCTGAGAGGCAGTGAAGGAGGGACGAGCCAGACGGGTAAAAGAGGCGTGGTTTTCTCGGCAAGCTTGAAACCACGCTTCCTTCACCTGTCTGGCCCGCCCCTACTTCCCTGCCTCTCAGATCTCGCTCCTGCAAACACGCGACACAGACAGGGAAGGAGGGGCAGAGCAGGCAGGCACCGTGCTGCTCTTCTTTTCATTCGCACAGACGGGACACAGACGCTGCGCACGCTGCATTCGGACTATAAGACGCACACACATTTTCCTCCCATATTGGGAGGAAAAAAAGTGCGTCTTATAGTCCGAAAAATACGGTAATTCCAGATTCCACGTTCCTCCAGTGGATGATTTTAGAGCTCATCTTAGCTCTTCCAAATCGACTGGATGGTGGCTCTAGTGGTCCAAGGTACTTCAATCTAGTAAACAGAGCTAGTAAGCAGAAACCTGCCCAAGGGAGTTTATGAAAAGAATCACACTCTGCCAAGTAGAGATGGGTAAATCAACTCGTATCAAGCCTGGTTTGACCCAAATATTCCAAATTGTTCAGTTTTTTTTAAATGAAACTGGACAAATTCAGATTCATCTTGGGCTGCCCCATTATGCTATGGAAATTGGATAAGCAGGTTTCTAGTAGCCCTGAGAGTGGTCTAGACTATGTTTTAAGACATTTTAAGGAGTGGTTCTTGGACCCGAACCACCTCATGGGGGAAGAAACACACATACAAGTGTGTGAAGTAGATTGAAATGATTTAAAATTTCTAAAACTGGTTAAAAAAAGGGCTATTATATCTAGTGAATGTATCAGATAATGCAGTCCAGTCCAATTAAAATGAACAGGACTGAGTTGCACTAGGAGACACGTTCAATGAATAAGAGTAACACTGTTTCTGGAAGAAAAAAAAAAATCTATTTTTATTGTAATTTCAGACAGCATCTTTATAGCAAAAATGCTGAAATGGCAGAAATGCTGGATTCCTGCAATAGAGAATGAATTCAGTGGAACTAGTGATTTGCTTTTCACATTGTATGATAAATTTAACACTCAGTATTTACTGTCTGCTTTGCAGAGAGTGTCAGCTGAAGGGATTGAAACCTTGTATGTGTCAGGTTTTATGTGACGTTCCATTTTCTATTCATATTGGTACATTGCAAATGAGGCTGTCTAGCACCCGAACCGCTGCTTACTCTAAAAGAAAGTGGCATAAGTGACAGTCATTTACAGTCTCTACTCAAGATGCCAATATTATGACCATTATACAGTATCACCATGTAATATACAGTCCTATGAAAAAGTTTGGGCACCCCTATTAATCTTAATCATTTTTAGTTCTAAATATTTTGGTGTTTGCAGCAGCCATTTCAGTTTGATATATCTAATAACTGATGGACACAGTAATATTTCAGGATTGAAATGAGGTTTATTGTACTAACAGAAAATGCGCAATATGCATTAAACCAAAATTTGACCGGTGCAAAAGTATGGGCACCTCAACAGAAAAGTGACATTAATATTTAGTACATCCTCCTTTTGCAAAGATAACAGCCTCTAGTCGCTTCCTGTAGCTTTTAATCAGTTCCTGGATCCTGGATAAAGGTATTTTGGACAAACAATTCAAGTTCAGTTATGTTAGATGGTCGCCGAGCATGGACAGCCCGCTTCAAATCATCCCACAGATGTTCAATGATATTCAGGTCTGGGGACTGGGATGGCCATTCCAGAACATTGTAATTGTTCCTTTTAGAGGAGGAAAATAGGGAAAAAAAATTTGAAGCAAAAAATGGTAAAATATTTAATATATGGGAGTTGTAGTTTTGCAACAGCTGCAAGGCCACATTGACAGGTGACCCTGCAGCTGTACGGGGACGCATAGAGTGTTTTTTTTTGCGGGGCCAGAAGTACTTTTTAGTTATACCATTTTGGGGAATATCTATTGCTTAGATCACCTTGTATTGAAAAAAAAACCCGGTGGTTTATGACATATGATTTTCTACTTTTATATATATATTCTAGGGACAGGAGGTGATTTAGAACTTTTATTTATTTTATATTTTTATTATATATTTTTAAAGCTTTTTTTTTTTTTTTTTTTTTTTACTATTTTATTCCCCCCCGGGGGCTTGAGCCTGCGGTCGCTTGATTGCAAGTCCCATAGACGGCAATACAACTGTATTGCCGTCTATGGGACATTCTGTCTATTAGTATTACGGCTGGTCATAGAGACCAGCCGCAATACTAATATAGCAGTGACAGGCCTGGGAGCCTCATTAGGCTCCCGGCTGTCACCCGAACAGGTCGGCTCCTGCGATATCGCCGCGCAGGAGCCGGCCTGCAACTTTACAGGTACGGGGCCGGTGGGGACCAGCCCCGGGGGAGAAGGGGCCACCGATACTGACCCGGCATCCACTGTACTAGAGAGGCGGATGCCGGCGAGGGATAGACGCTGGCACAGGTGGCGGGGCCTGAGACATCGCTGCGCTCCTCTGCCCTGCATGAAGCCAGCGGCGGGGGGACGGAGGAGCGGAATAGCATCGCCCCTGCCGCTGCTGGCTTCATGCAGGGCAGAGGAACGCAGCGATGTCTCAGGCCCCGGCACCTGTGCCGCGTCTATCCCTTGCCGGCATTCGCCTCTCTATTACGGCGGGTGCCAGGCGCTACATTCAGACTATAAGACGCACCCTTCTTTTCCCCCCAAATTTTGGGGGGGAAAAATACGGTATATATATTTATATATACACACGTGGACAAATTTGTTGATACTCCTTGTTTAATGAAAGAAAAACCCACAATGGTCACAGAAATAACTAAAAAAAATAAAACTCATGAAACAGGCCTGGACATAAATGATGGTTCCCTTCACTTAATATTTTGTTGCACAACCTTTTGAGGCAATCTCTGCAATCATACGATTCCTGTAACTGTCAATGAGACTTCTGCACCTCTCAGCAGGTATTTTGGCCCACTCCTCATGAGCAAACTGCTCAAGTTATCTTGGGTTTGAAGGGTGCCTTTTCCAGATGGCATGTTTCAGCTCCTTCCAAAGATGCTCAATAGGCTTTAGGTCAGGGCTCATAGAAGGCCACTTCAGAATAGTCCAATGTTTCCCTCTTAGCCATTCTTGGGTATTTTTAGCTGTGCGTTTTGGATCATTATCCTGTTGCAAGACCCATGACCTGTGACTGAGACCAAGCTTTCTGACACTGGGAAGCACAATTCTCTCCAGAATCCCTTGATAGTCTTGAGATTTTATTGTACCCTGAACAACTTCAAGACACTCTTCCAAGTTATTTCTGTGACTATTATGGGCTTTTCTTTCATTAAATGAGGGGTAACAAAAATTTTGTCCACGTATATATATATATATATATATATATATATATATATATATTTATGTATATATCACTACATATTAAGTTAAACATTTTTTACAACTCTGCATATAGCCTTGATTATAAATGCCCTACCATTTTGTGCTCGCAACTTGTGTCAACAATCTGTGTGTTGCAACCTGTGTGTCACCATCATTACAGACTATGGCTGAAACCTCATGTTGCAGAAACGCACCTTTCTTTGTTGCAGATTTTGCTGCAGTTTTTTGAGCCAAAGCCAGGAGTGGATTGAGCAGAAGGTAGAAGTATAAGGGTCCATTGATTTCAATGGGCTCTGCTAGCTATTTTTTCCACTAGCGGAATTCTCCGCTAGTGGAAAATTCCATTAGTAGAAAAAAAAGCTAGCAGAATTCATTGAAATCAATAGGAGGCTTTATTTTCAGTGTGGAAAATTCCACACCAAATTCCTCACCATTTTCCTCCATGTGAATGGACCCTTAGAACCTCTTATATCACCCATATGCTTTAGCTGCCTTTTTAGACTTTGGCTCAAAAAAACAAAAAAACTAAATCTGCAACAACAAAAGCTGCATTTCCGCAACTTGGGACTTCAACCGATAAAGAAAAACTCTGATCCTCCAGTCATATTCATACGTTTAATAATAATGGGTATTGGAACAAAAATGTAATAAATCTTTAAAAAAGTTTTTCAGTGTAAGCAAAATGAGCAAATATAGCATCTTCATTTTAATGACTGTCCTCTAGAGCAATATTCATTTGCTACCTAGAAATGCAGTGTTTTTTTGGATCATGTCTAGTTGGTGACCTCTGGCTTGAAGCAAAGAATGGATTTGTCATCTCCCAGTACCACTGATCTATTCTTATTCCTTTACATTTTCTAGTTGGGTAAATGTGGGATATACAGTTTCTTGCCTGTAGTAGTCATTGTTTTGTGTAATGATCACAGCTGTTGCTCAGTATTCGGGTTACTGGGACAGACTGCTTCTGTGATTAGCCGAATCCTTTCATCTCGGCTACAAGCTTTTTACATTAAAAGACTCAAGGAAAAAGAAAGTACAAAAATACACTTAATTGTATGTTATTCCAGCTGTAATCTAGTAAGGCTTTTATCTTCTTTCTGTTTACTATCAACAAAGGCGTTCTTTACTTAGATGTATTAACTCTTATTAAGGGAGAATATAGCAATGTACAAGGACATATTAAACCTTCCCATTGGACTATTACTATCTTTGGTGCCAAAATGGCAGGTAATATAGTTTCTAATGTACCACAGGAACACTACTGTGGGGAAATGTTTGTTGATATGTATGTGATATATATGTCATGCTTTTGTGTTCATTGCAGACTGTATAGAGGATTGTTTTTTGCCCAGAAGGTTCTAAAAGTTGGGGGGAGTTTAGGATAACACTTCTGTCAGTTCAATTCCTTTGGCAGTTCAGTTACCCCTCGTTCACATCTGCGTTTGGTAATTCATTCAGGGAGTCCGCATGGGGACCCTCCATATGGACTACCTAACGCATTTGCAAGCGGTGTGCAATGAACGCACACTGACCCCATAGACTATAACGCGGTCCAGGTGCTTGCCGCACGCTGTCTGCATGAATCATGCGGAAAGGAAAGTAATTTGTAAAGTCTATGGAGATCCGTGTGCGGACTCCCCTGAACGGAATACAAAAGCAGATGTGAACGAGGGGTAAGTGTTAGGTCGGGGCCCCATTTTGCGCAAATGATGTGGTTTGACTGCCCCGCAAACTCCATAGAAAAAAAAATCGCTACATTTTGCAGTCATAGCAAGGTGCATGACATTTTAGTGACTCCCATCCACAAATTGTGAAAAAATTTTGTTGCAGACATGCTGCAATTTCCAAAACTGTTGCGATTTTGGCAATCACAGCATGTCAATTATACTTACGAAAACACCGGTGGTTTTACCATAGGTATAACTGAAACAGAAAGTCGCCAGAGGAAACTATACAGAAGCTGTTAAATGAGCTTTGGTCTAGAGATGATGGTGGCCTTTCTGGATTGTGTTGAAATATGGCTGCTTCTTTGTATGATACAGCTTTAACTTGCATTTGTGAATTGTACAGTGATCTATATCAGTGAACTATATTCACAGACAATGATTTTTGGAAGTATTCCTGAGTGATTTGCATTACATTCATGTCCATTTTTATTGTAGTGCCTCTTGGGGGGCCTGTAGATCACAAGTATCTAATAATGACTGTTAGCCTTGTAACTTGTTCACATGGATTTCTTCTAATTCTCTGATTATTTTGTTGATATTATATACTGTAGATGCTGGGATATTCAATGTCTATGTAATTTTACATTGAGAAACATTTTTCTGAAGTTGACACAGATTGGTGAAACTCTGCCTTTCTAACGTACTCTTTTTATTCACTGAAATGTGACAATTTCAAATAGATCCTTCAGCTCTTGTTCATTAGTACCACTTACTTTTTTAGGCTAAAACCCCAAGTTGCAGAAATCGTTGTTTTTTTTTGTTGCTGATTTTTTTTGCAGTTTTTTGAGCCAAATCAGGAGTGGATTGAGCAGAAGGGAGAAATATAAAAGTGTCCCATATATTTCCTATTCCTTTTGTAGATATTCTTGGCTTTGGCTCAAAAACCGCAACCAAACTGCAACAAAAAAGCTGCATTTCAGTAACGTGGGGCCTTATCTTAACCTGTCCCTACTTTTATTTTTTTTAATACATAATTTTATTATCCACAATACATATACAAAAACCACCATATACAATATATCAGAAAACAAAACAAAACGAAAATGTATTTTACCCAAAACCCACCCAAACGGGGGGGAGGAGTCCCTGTCTGTACTTTTTTGAGATATGTTTCTGCAAATGAAATGGAAAAATGTCTAACCTTCATCTGATAATCTGTATTCTAATGCAAATAAAATATGGTTAATTGCAACTTCCATATCATTTGATTTTTCTGCATTTTTGTTTACATAGTGCCCAACTATTTTGGAAATGGGGTTGTACTCTCCATTAGAGATGAGCAAACTGTGAAATATTCGATATTCAATATTCCTTTTGAGTAGTGCCTCAATGTTTGACTACTCGATCGAATATCGAATCCCATTATAGTCTATGGGAAAAAAATGCTCGTTTCAGGGGAAACCACTATTCGACTAAAGGAGAGTCACCAAGTCCATGAATAGCAGGAGGAGAGTGTTTAGGACGAGCGCTGTGCAGTTAAAGCACACGGATCCCATTATAGTCTATGGGGACTGTGTGCTTTAACTGCACAACGCTTACAGTTTCGCTGATAAAAAGTCAGCTCCCTCATAACCACAAGCTGCCAGCTCTCCTGACTAGCAAGGACGAGCCTGCTGCAGAACCAGCATTGATTTGCCGCAGGCTCATCCTTGCTAGTCAGGAGAGCTGGCAACTTTCTGTTATGAGTGAGCTGACTCTCTTTCTCATAGGAATGAATTGACCAGCGTTGATTGGCCAGTGTACATCATTCGGCCAATCAATGCTGGTTCTGCCGAAGGCTCGTCTGTGAGGAGGCGGAGTCTAAGATCGGACCACAGCAGTCTACAAGAATCCAGCTACATTTCCTGCAGTAATACTATAGTATTAGAAACTCCTAATGTATTGTTATACGTAGCTTCCATCTACTAACCGGACTCTCCATACTTAGGGTGAGAAGATTAAGCTGAGAAGGGTTTTGAGATGGTTTTATGCTTGGTTTTCCAGGGTCCAATTCCTCGTACTTCTTGATAATCTGTTTCAGGTGACCCTTCCTAGCAAATAATTGGAAAAGGATGATAACATGAGTACCCTGGAGTTTTATTCCAACTGGAGCATGTCTAATCCATTCCATGCGGTATGCCTTACCACTATACTGTGGAAATTTACATGATATCACCAAACTCGCTGTTGGAACCATCAGACTTGTTTTAGTTTAATTATGTTTTTGCAAGTCACCTAGGACATTCTATGTAAATTGAAAGAATATTGTATAAATTATATCAAATCAGTATTTGCTCACATAAATGCACACAAATCAATGTAATCAATGTTTAGTGCAATGTAATTAGTGTTTAGTGAATACAATGCTGTTTTTCTTGCTTAAATACAGTATATTTACACAAATTGCTGTCGAAGGACTAAAACTTAACCTTTATTTAAAGTGTAATTCTAAAATTCACACATAAAATGATATATGCTTTTGTTGTGAGTCCATGAGTATTTTGAACCCAACAGATATAACGTGTGTACATCTACCTTATTGCAACTCACAACGTGTAATCCAAATACCCATATGTACATATATATATTGATTGGGAATCTCCACTAGATTGCAAGTTAGAGACATACATATAAGTAGGGTCTATCTCATGTCCTCACATTAGCATACATTGTATGCTATTGTGAGGACATGAGATAGACCCTACTTATATGCAATATTGCAATCTAGTGGAGACTCCCAATCAATATATATATGTACATATGGGTATTTGGATTACACGTTGTGAGTTGCAATAAGGTAGATGTACACACGTTATATCTGTTGGGTTCAAAATACTCATGGACTCACAAAAAAAGCATATATCATTTTATGTGTGAATTTTAGAATTACACTTTAAATAAAGGTTAAGTTTTAGTCCTTCAACAGCAATTTGTGTAAATTATCAGTGAGGAAGGTCAAACCAGAAAAACTTTGGGAGTTTGAGGATTTAAATACAGTATATGCCTTACTTTGCTTTCAAGATATTGGTAAGATCTATATTCTGGTGGCTGATGGTTTCTTTGAGAAGAGCAATTTCTAATTGTAGCTTCTGAACATTTCGGTCCAAGTCATTGTACTCTAAGTAGAAGAAAAACAACTCTCAAATGCAATGAAATAATGAAACAGTTGGCAATATTTTAGATGGATTTCTGGAATTAAAGAATATAGCTAATTATTTTGAATATGGAATGTGTGTAGACCATCTCATGCTTTGTCCTTCTGAAAGTAGTCCATAAGTCAAGTTGTCAAGAACTTCATGGAATGAACCAGGTAAATTTTGGCACATTTCAAAAAAAATGTGTAGTTATATGTAGCATCCCAGTGCAAGTATCGGTAGAGTGGACTATTTTGTGGTGGATACTACAACCACATATACACCCTGAGGGTTCGCTCTGCACTGAACCAGTCCTGAGGAACAATAGAGTATCTCGTGGACATCCATGCCACCTTGACTACAGCTACTACTAACCCATCTGCTGGCCTTCCTCTATTGGGTGCTGCATATATCTACAGGAACACATTTGGTTCACATTTACTTTTAGAGAAACAGTTCAAACTTAGGAAATCTACAAAAATCACCAGGTTTATCATAGTGGCTGATGTTGGATGAAAAATCTGATGTATCTTTAGACTGTCTAATCTATATCAGAATTTTATGCCACAAATGTGTCACCATTATGGTTCACATTGCCCCATATTAAACCATACCCCTTTTCAACGTAGGAGCATTTACTTTTCAAGTTGATTGTAAAAATGGTCTAAAACTAGATGTGACTAAAATACTCCATGTTTTAAGAAAGAATTCAGGTGCAGCCACCATAGTAAGATCCCCACATTGCTCTGCTATAGATATTAATTGTTTAACTCACTGAAAGTATTATTATTAGGTTGAGGCCCCACATTGCGTTTTTTTTTAGCTAAAGTCAAGAATGGCTACAAACGAATGGGAAATATTTCAAAAGTACTTATACTTCTACCTTCTGCTCAATCCACTCCTGGCTGTGGCTCAAAAAATACAGCAAAATCTGCAACAAATAAGCTGTGTTTCCGCAACATTTGGCCTCAGCCTAATACTGGTATGTTATGTTTGCAAGGTTCTTACCTGCTTTTAACCAGTCTTGCTTGGTGTACTTATTTGCATTGTATTTCTCTCGTACCTTCTTTGACCTGTAATAATTCAGACAAATGAAAACATATATTAATAATCCATATATAACCTATTTATAGTAGAAATTTGGGTATACTAGGACAGGGGTCCCCAACCGCCGGTCCGCGGACCAGTACCGGGCCGTGGGGCATGTTGCACCGGTCCGCAGGGCCGGCGTTAGGGGGAGGGCACTCACTGTACAGCGGCTGCTGGACTTTGTAGTTACTTCTAGCTGCACAACGGCCGTTTTATTCACAACTGAGGATAAAAGTATGGACCCAGTGTCATGAGGGCTGGTTCACATCTGCGCCCGGTCTCCGCTTTCAGGATTCTGTCTTCTGCCCGAGAAACTGGACAGGAGATGGAAACTGGAAGTCACCTTTTAAACTCATTAATTTGAATGAGTTTTTAAAGTGTCCACCGGCGAGCGTCTTCTGGTCTGCTCAGCGATCACCACCATGCTTAACCCCGCCCCCCAACCACACCCCTTCCCCACCTCCACCGGGCCATAGAAAAATTGTCTTGCTGAAACTGGTCCCTGGTGGAAAAAAGGTTGGGGACCACTGTACTAGGATAGTGTACTATATGCAGCAGTTTAATATACCTATAGATATTAACATGACACGTAATTCGTCATATAGTATTCCTCACTACCTATTGAGCTAGTTTATTAAAAAGGAATTTACATCACAAAATAGAGTAGTTTCAAAAAAACATTATTTCATGCTGTATAGGTGAAATGTAGTTGAAAAGGTCATGACTAGTATTGCTGAAGTCTAGATAGGCAAGCTGACACTATTGGCAATAGCAAAGATGAGAATGTATTCACATAGACTGTTTTGTATCACTGTTCTACACGGACATTATATAGTATACAAGAGCAACCTGTGAGACAGCTGGGGTGGGTATTAAATAAAAAAAAAGTATACTTACCTGCTCCCTATCCATCCCGCAGTGTCAGAAGCCATAAGGCTCATGTGACCATTGAGATCAATCACAGACCTTACTGTTTGCTGTAGGGGGACCAGTGACATAATTCACATATAGAATGTTCTTTGGTCTCATTGGTCATATGAGCTGCATGGTTTTCGGCACATGACGGAAAGGGGACCTTGAGTGGACAACAGAGAGCTAGGTACAGGTCAACATGAATTTTTCTTTTTTTGGATATATCTGGGGAGCCAAATGGGTTGCTCCAAATCCTGGACAACCCTTTTAAGTAAATATAAAGGGCTAATTGAAAAAAAAAAAAAAAAAAAAAATTCCTGCATTTTCCTGAAATAGAGTCACTGTTAACCATGGACAGTATCTAGTATTGAAACTCGTTCAAGTAAAAAGGACTTAGCTGCAATGCTAGACTTATACAGCCCCTTTAAAAAGTAAGTAACCAAATGAATTCCATTCTTCATCTGAATTAAATTCATGGTAGATTATTTTTAAGGGGGACTTTTAGATTTCCATTCATAAAAGACAAACCAAAAATGGTAAATCTTGCATGATGCAGGGAGCAGGGACTGTCACTTGACTTTGTCTGTCATTACAAATCTTGGTTCTTACCCGTTATTAGAGATGAGCGAACACTAAAATGTTCGAGGTTCGAAATTCGATTCGAACAGCCGCTCAATGTTCGTGTGTTCGAACGGGTTTCGAACCCCATTATAGTCTATGGGGAACAGATACTCGTTAAGGGGGAAACCCAAATCCGTGTCTGGAGGGTCACCAAGTCCACTATGACACCCCAGGAAATGATGCCAACACCTCTGGAATGACACTGGGACAGCAGGGGAAGCATGTCTGGGGGCATCTAACACACCAAAGACCCTCTATTACCCCAACATCACAGCCTAACAACTACACACTTTACACACTCAATACCACCTCTCTGACAGTAGGAAAACACCTTGAAACATGTGTATTTGGCACTTGCAGTGAGGAGAGCTTGTCACCAGCAGTGAATTTGGCCCTTGTAGTAAGTTGAGGTTGGCACCAACATTTGTTTTGAAAATCAGGGTGGATTGAGCCTCTAACCAGCAGAGTTTGGGCAAATTCATGGTGGAGGGAGCCTCTAAAAACCCCAGTTTGGACCAATTCATGGTGGAGGGAGACTCTAAAAACCCCAGTTTGGACCAATTCATGGTGGAGGGAGACTCTAAAAACCCCAGTTTGGACCAATTCATGGTGGAGGGAGCCTCTAAAAACCCCAGTTTGGACCAATTCATGGTGGAGGGAGCCTCTAACCAGCCCAGTTTGGACCAATTAATGGTGGAGGGAGCCTCTAAACAGCCAAGTTTTGGGAAATTCATGGTGGAGGGAGCCTCTAACCAGCCCAGTTTGGACCAATTCATGGTGGAGGGAGCCTCTAAACAGCCCAGTTTGGGCAAATTCATGGTGGAGGGAGCCTCTAACCAGCCCAGTTTGGACCAATTAATGGTGGAGGGAGCCTCTAACCAGCCCAGTTTGGACCAATTAATGGTGGAGGGAGCCTCTAACCACCCCAGTTTGGGCAAATTCATGGTGGAGGGAGCCTCTAACCAGCCCAGTTTGGACCAATTAATGGTGGAGGGAGCCTCTAAACAGCCCAGTTTGGGCAAATTCATGGTGGAGGGAGCCTCTAAACAGCCAAGTTTGGACCAATTAATGGTGGAGGGAGCCTCTAAACAGCCCAGTTTGGGCAAATTCATGGTGGAGGGAGCCTCTAAAAAACCCAGTTTGGACCAATTCATGGTGGAGGGAGCCTCTAATTAGCCCAGTTTGGACCAATTAATTGTGGAGGGAGCCTCTAACCAGCCCAGTTTGGACCAATTAATGGTGGAGGGAGCCTCTAAAAAACCCAGTTTGGACCAATTCATGGTGGAGGGAGCCTCTAATTAGCCCAGTTTGGACCAATTAATTGTGGAGGGAGCCTCTAACCAGCCCAGTTTGGACCAATTAATGGTGGAGGGAGCCTCTAACCACCCCAGTTTGGACCAATTCATGGTGGAGGGAGCCTCTAACCACCCCAGTTTGGACCAATTCATGGTGGAGGGAGCCTCTAAACAGCCCAGTTTGGGCAAATTCATGGTGGAGGGAGCCTCTAACCAGCCCAGTTTGGACCAATTAATGGTGGAGGGAGCCTCTAAACAGCCCAGTTTGGGCAAATTCATGGTGGAGGGAGCCTCTAACCAGCCCAGTTTGGACCAATTAATGGTGGAGGGAGCCTCTAAACAGCCAAGTTTTGGGAAATTCATGGTGGAGGGAGCCTCTAACCAGCCCAGTTTGGACCAATTAATGGTGGAGGGAGCCTCTAACCACCCCAGTTTGGGCAAATTCATGGTGGAGGGAGCCTCTAACCAGCCCAGTTTGGACCAATTAATGGTGGAGGGAGCCTCTAAACAGCCCAGTTTGGGCAAATTCATGGTGGAGGGAGCCTCTAAACAGCCAAGTTTTGGGAAATTCATGGTGGAGGGAGCCTCTAACCAGCCCAGTTTGGACCAATTCATGGTGGAGGGAGCCTCTAAACAGCCCAGTTTGGGCAAATTCATGGTGGAGGGAGCCTCTAAAAAACCCAGTTTGGACCAATTCATGGTGGAGGGAGCCTCTAATTAGCCCAGTTTGGACCAATTAATTGTGGAGGGAGCCTCTAACCAGCCCAGTTTGGACCAATTAATGGTGGAGGGAGCCTCTAACCACCCCAGTTTGGGCAAATTCATGGTGGAGGGAGCCTCTAACCAGCCCAGTTTGGACCAATTAATGGTGGAGGGAGCCTCTAACCAGCCCAGTTTGGACCAATTAATGGTGGAGGGAGCCTCTAACCACCCCAGTTTGGACCAATTCATGGTGGAGGGAGCCTCTAACCAGCCCAGTTTGGACCAATTCATGGTGGAGGGAGCCTCTAAACAGCCCAGTTTGGGCAAATTCATGGTGGAGGGAGCCTCTAAAAAACCCAGTTTGGACCAATTCATGGTGGAGGGAGCCTCTAATTAGCCCAGTTTGGACCAATTAATTGTGGAGGGAGCCTCTAACCAGCCCAGTTTGGACCAATTAATGGTGGAGGGAGCCTCTAAAAAACCCAGTTTGGACCAATTCATGGTGGAGGGAGCCTCTAAACAGCCCAGTTTGGGCAAATTCATGGTGGAGGGAGCCTCTAACCAGCCCAGTTTGGACCAATTAATGGTGGAGGGAGCCTCTAAACAGCCAAGTTTTGGGAAATTCATGGTGGAGGGAGCCTCTAACCAGCCCAGTTTGGACCAATTAATGGTGGAGGGAGCCTCTAACCAGCCCAGTTTGGACCAATTAATGGTGGAGGGAGCCTCTAACCAGCCCAGTTTGGACCAATTAATGGTGGAGGGAGCCTCTAAACAGCCAAGTTTTGGGAAATTCATGGTGGAGGGAGCCTCTAACCAGCCCAGTTTGGACCAATTCATGGTGGAGGGAGCCTCTAAACAGCCCAGTTTGGGCAAATTCATGGTGGAGGGAGCCTCTAAAAAACCCAGTTTGGACCAATTCATGGTGGAGGGAGCCTCTAATTAGCCCAGTTTGGACCAATTAATTGTGGAGGGAGCCTCTAACCAGCCCAGTTTGGACCAATTAATGGTGGAGGGAGCCTCTAACCACCCCAGTTTGGGCAAATTCATGGTGGAGGGAGCCTCTAACCAGCCCAGTTTGGACCAATTAATGGTGGAGGGAGCCTCTAACCAGCCCAGTTTGGACCAATTAATGGTGGAGGGAGCCTCTAACCACCCCAGTTTGGACCAATTCATGGTGGAGGGAGCCTCTAACCAGCCCAGTTTGGACCAATTCATGGTGGAGGGAGCCTCTAAACAGCCCAGTTTGGGCAAATTCATGGTGGAGGGAGCCTCTAAAAAACCCAGTTTGGACCAATTCATGGTGGAGGGAGCCTCTAATTAGCCCAGTTTGGACCAATTAATTGTGGAGGGAGCCTCTAACCAGCCCAGTTTGGACCAATTAATGGTGGAGGGAGCCTCTAACCACCCCAGTTTGGACCAATTCATGGTGGAGGGAGCCTCTAACCACCCCAGTTTGGACCAATTCATGGTGGAGGGAGCCTCTAAACAGCCCAGTTTGGGCAAATTCATGGTGGAGGGAGCCTCTAACCAGCCCAGTTTGGACCAATTAATGGTGGAGGGAGCCTCTAAACAGCCCAGTTTGGGCAAATTCATGGTGGAGGGAGCCTCTAACCAGCCCAGTTTGGACCAATTAATGGTGGAGGGAGCCTCTAAACAGCCAAGTTTTGGGAAATTCATGGTGGAGGGAGCCTCTAACCAGCCCAGTTTGGACCAATTAATGGTGGAGGGAGCCTCTAACCACCCCAGTTTGGGCAAATTCATGGTGGAGGGAGCCTCTAACCAGCCCAGTTTGGACCAATTAATGGTGGAGGGAGCCTCTAAACAGCCCAGTTTGGGCAAATTCATGGTGGAGGGAGCCTCTAAACAGCCAAGTTTTGGGAAATTCATGGTGGAGGGAGCCTCTAACCAGCCCAGTTTGGACCAATTCATGGTGGAGGGAGCCTCTAAACAGCCCAGTTTGGGCAAATTCATGGTGGAGGGAGCCTCTAAAAAACCCAGTTTGGACCAATTCATGGTGGAGGGAGCCTCTAAACAGCCCAGTTTGGGCAAATTCATGGTGGAGGGAGCCTCTAACCAGCAGAGTTGGGGGAAATCAGGGTGGAGGGAGCCTAGTATTAGCAGAATTGTGCAACGCTTATGGTGGATGAGTATGAGGATGCGGAGGAATTGGAGAGGTTGAGTACAGACATGGAGTTTCATGTTGGGGTGCTTTACACAGGTGGGCACAAAAATGACGGCTCTACCCAGTGGTGGTTCATTTTTATCAAAGTGAGCCGGTCGGCACTCTCAGCTGACAGACGGGTGCGCTTGTCAGTGATGATGCCACCGGCTGCACTGAACACCCTCTCAGATAGGACGCTGGCGGCAGGACAGGACAGCACCTCCAAGGCATATAGGGCAAGTTCAAGCCACAGGTCCAACTTCGACACCCAATACGTGTAGGGCGCAGAGGGGTCGGAGAGGACAGGGCTGTGGTCGGAAAGGTATTCCCGCAACATGCGCCTATACTTCTCACGCCTGGTGACACTAGGACCCTCCGTGGCGGCACTTTGGCGAGGGGGTGCCATCAAGGTGTCCCAGACCTTAGACAGTGTGCCCCTCGTTTGTGTGGACCGGTGAGAACTTGGTTGCCTACTGGAGGAACTGCCCTCCCTGCCGCCAACGTCACATGCTGGAAACATCTCCATCATATTCTGCACCAATTGCCTGTGGCAAGCATTGATGCGATTGGCCCTCCCCTCTACCGGAATAAAAGACGAGATGTTGTTTTTATACCGGGGGTCAAGGATAGCAAAGATCCAGTACTGGTTGTCCTCCATGATTTTGACAATACGCTTGTCGGTTGTAAAGCACCCCAACATGAACTCAGCCATGTCTGCCACAGTGTTAGTTGGCATGACTCCTCTGGCCCCACCGGAAAGTTCAATCTCCATTTCCTCCTCATCCTCCATGTCTACCCATCCGCGCTGCAACAATGGGACGATTCGAAGTTGCCCGGAAGCCTCCTGTATCACCATCACATCATCGGACAACTCTTCTTCCTCCTCCTCCTCCTCCTCCTCCTCCATTAAACGCAGTGAAGCGGACAGATGTGTGGACCTACTCTCCAGCTGTGACGGATCGGATGCTATCCCTAACTCCTCTGTGTGATCTGAGTTATCCCTGATGTCAATCAGGGATTCTCTCAGAACACACAAGAGCGGGATTGTAAGGCTCACCATCGCATCCTCAGAGCTCACCCTCCTTGTGGACTCCTCAAAGACCCGTAGGATGTCACAAAGGTCTCTCATCCATGGCCACTCATGGATGTGAAACTGAGGCAGCTGACTTTGTGGCACCCTAGGGTTTTGTAGCTGGTATTCCATCAAAGGTCTCTGCTGCTCAACCACTCTATTCAACATCTGAAACGTTGAGTTCCAGCGTGTGGGGACGTCGCACAAAAGCCGGTGTTGTGGCACATGCAGGCGTTGCTGGAGAGATTTTAAGCTAGCAGCGGCTACTGTCGACTTGCGAAAGTGGGCGCACATGCGCCGCACTTTCACCAGTAGCTCTGGAACATTGGGGTAGCTCTTTAGGAAACGTTGCACCACTAGGTTGAAGACGTGGGCCAGGCATGGAACATGTTGGAGTCCGGCAAGCTCCAGAGCTGCTACCAGGTTCCGGCCGTTATCACAAACGACCATGCCTGGGCCCAGGTGCAGCGGCTCAAACCATATTGCCGTCTCATCGAGGAGGGCATCCCTCACCTCGGAGGCAGTGTGCTGTCTGTCCCCCAAGCTGATCAGCTTCAGCACAGCCTGCTGACGTCTACCAACGCCAGTGCTGCAACGTTTCCAACTCGTAGCTGGGGTCAATCTAACAGCGGAGGAGGAGGCGGTGGCGGAGGAGGAGGCGGTGGCGGAGGAGGAGGCGGTAGAGGAGGAGGAGGAGGAGGGGGGTGTTCTTCTCGTGTCCCTGCCAGGAATGTTAGGCGGGGAGACGAGGTACACCGGGCCAGTTTGGGAAGCAGTCCCAGCCTCAACTACATTCACCCAGTGTGCCGTCAGTGAAATGTAGCGTCCCTGTCCGCATGCACTTGTCCACGCGTCGGTGGTCAAGTGGACCTTGTGCAAAGCGCGGAACTAAGGGCCCGCCTGATGTTGAGTGACACGTGCTGGTGCAAGGCGGGGACGGCACACCGGGAGAAGTAGTGACGGCTAGGGACGGCATAGCGAGGTGCCGCAGTTGCCATCAGGTCCAGGAAGGCGGGAGTTTCAACAAGCCGGAACGCCAACATCTCCTGGGCCAGCAGTTTAGCGATGTTGGCGTTCAAGGCTTGCGCGTGTGGGTGGTTAGCAGTGTATTTCTGCCGCCGCTCCAATGTCTGAGAGATGGTGGGTTGTTGTAAAGAAACGCCTGATGGTGCCTTTGATGGTGCAGGAGAAGGAGATAAGACAGGACCAGGGGAGGATGAGGTAGAAGTCAACAAAGTGGCGGAGGCAGATGAAGTGGTGTCCTGGCTCGTCCTCTGGAGTGCATCGCCAGCACAGTCAGCAGTGGCAGTGGCAGAGGCAGAGGCAGTGGCAGTGGCGTGAACGGCAGTCGGCCTTTGTCCTGCCGTTGCTGCCTGCCACTGATTCCAGTGCTTGGATTCCAAATGACGGCGCATTGAAGTGGTGGACAGGTTGCTCTTCTCAGAGCCCCTAATCAATTTCGAGAGGCAAATTGTGCAGACAACACTATATCTGTCCTCGGCGCATTCCTTGAAAAAACTCCACACCTTCGAGAAACGTGCCCTCGAGGTGGGAGTTTTTCGGGGCTGGGTACGAACTGGAACATCTTGGGAGATTCCGGGTGTGGCCTGGCTTCGCCTAAGCTGCTGACCTCTGCCTCTGCCTCTAGCTACCCTTTTTGGTGCTGCACCTGCCTCAACATCCACACTACTTTCCCCGCTTGACATCCCCCCTGTCCAGGTCGGGTCAGTGTCCTCATCATCCACCACTTCCTCTTCCAACTCCTGTCTCATCTCCTCCTCCCGCACAATGCGCCGGTCAACTGGATGCCCTGACGGCAACTGCGTCACATCATCGTCGATGAGGGTGGGTTGCTGGTCATCCACCACCAAATCGAACGGAGATGGAGGAGACTCTAGTGTTTGAGCATCTGGATACAGATGCTCCTCTGTTAGGTTCGTGGAATCGTGACGTGGAGAGGCAGGTTGAGGGACAATGAAAGGAGCGGAGAACAGCTCTGGGGAGCAGGGACAGTTTGGGTTATTGTTCTGTAAAGCTTCGGAATTTTGGGAGGAAGGAAGACAAGACTGTTGGGTAATAGGAGGAGAGGAGGCAGAGTCTGACTGGCTGCTGGACAATGTGCTGTAAGCGTTCTCTGACAGCCATTGCAAGACCTGTTCCTGGTTCTCGGGCCTACTAAGGTTTGTACCCTGCAGTTTAGTTAATGTGGCAAGCAACCCTGGCACTGTGGAGTGGCGCAATGCTTGCTGCCCCACAGGAGTAGGCACGGGACGCCCTGTGGCTTCACTGCTACCTTGCTCCCCAGAACCATTCCCCCGACCTCGCCCACGGCCTCGTCCACGTCCCTTTCCGGGAGCCTTGCGCATTTTGAATTCCTAGTTAGAAATTGGCACTGTATACCAGTAGTAAAAATTGTGGGTGCACGTAACCCCAATATATTCTTTGAATTCCCAGTCAGACACTGGCACTATATGGCAGTAGCAAGAAATGAGGGTATTTGTATTCCCAATATACTCTTTGAATTCCCAGTCAGACAATGGCACTGTATACCAGTAGTAAAAATTGTGGGTGCACGTAACCCCAATATATTCTTTGAATTACCAGTCAGAAACTGGCACTATATGGCAGTAGCAAGAAATGAGGGTATTTATAACCCCAATATATTCTTTGAATTCCCAGTCAGACAATGGCACTGTATACCAGTAGTAAAAATTGTGGGTGCACGTAACCCCAATATATTCTTTGAATTCCCAGTCAGAAACTGGCACTATATGGCAGTAGCAAGAAATGAGGGTATTTATAACCCCAATATATTCTTTGAATTCCCAGTCAGACAATGGCACTGTATACCAGTAGTAAAAATTGTGGGTGCACGTAACCCCAATATATTCTTTGAATTCCCAGTCAGAAACTGGCACTATATGGCAGTAGCAAGAAATGAGGGTATTTGTATTCCCAATATACTCTTTGAATTCCCAGTCAGACAATGGCACTGTATACCAGTAGTAAAAATTGTGGGTGCACGTAACCCCAATATATTCTTTGAATTCCCAGTCAGACACTGGCACTATATGGCAGTAGCAAGAAATGAGGGTATTTGTATTCCCAATATACTCTTTGAATTCCCAGTCAGACAATGGCACTGTATACCAGTAGTAAAAATTGTGGGTGCACGTAACCCCAATATATTCTTTGAATTCCCAGTCAGAAACTGGCACTATATGGCAGTAGCAAGAAATGAGGGTATTTGTATTCCCAATATACTCTTTGAATTCCCAGTCAGACAATGGCACTGTATACCAGTAGTAAAAATTGTGGGTGCACGTAACCCCAATATATTCTTTGAATTCCCAGTCAGACACTGGCACTATATGGCAGTAGCAAGAAATGAGGGTATTTGTATTCCCAATATACTCTTTGAATTCCCAGTCAGACAATGGCACTGTATACCAGTAGTAAAAATTGTGGGTGCACGTAACCCCAATATATTCTTTGAATTACCAGTCAGAAACTGGCACTATATGGCAGTAGCAAGAAATGAGGGTATTTATAACCCCAATATATTCTTTGAATTCCCAGTCAGACAATGGCACTGTATACCAGTAGTAAAAATTGTGGGTGCACGTAACCCCAATATATTCTTTGAATTCCCAGTCAGAAACTGGCACTATATGGCAGTAGCAAGAAATGAGGGTATTTATAACCCCAATATATTCTTTGAATTCCCAGTCAGACAATGGCACTGTATACCAGTAGTAAAAATTGTGGGTGCACGTAACCCCAATATATTCTTTGAATTCCCAGTCAGAAACTGGCACTATATGGCAGTAGCAAGAAATGAGGGTATTTGTATTCCCAATATACTCTTTGAATTCCCAGTCAGACAATGGCACTGTATACCAGTAGTAAAAATTGTGGGTGCACGTAACCCCAATATATTCTTTGAATTCCCAGTCAGACACTGGCACTATATGGCAGTAGCAAGAAATGAGGGTATTTGTATTCCCAATATATTCTTTGAATTCCCAGTCAGACAATGGCACTGTATACCAGTAGTAAAAATTGTGGGTGCACGTAACCCCAATATATTCTTTGAATTACCAGTCAGAAACTGGCACTATATGGCAGTAGCAAGAAATGAGGGTATTTGTATTCCCAATATATTCTTTGAATTCCCAGTCAGACAATGGCACTGTATACCAGTAGTAAAAATTGTGGGTGTATATAGCCCCAATTCTATTGCTAGGGGACTTGCAGGGTATTTCTGGGGTGAAGGTGGGGGGGCACACCGTTGGAACGGGTATCGGGGTATATATCGGGTATACGGGAATACACTGACAGTGTATTCCATTCAGGATCCTGGGAAAGCTGGGTTGCGGCGATTGAGCCCGTCAGTGCCACGTTACACTGACAAGCTTCTCCCTGGAATTTAGCTCTTACAAGAGCTGTTGGTTGTCTTCTCCTTCCTATCCTAGCCTGTCCCTGCCTACCCAGAATCTAAGCCCTAGCTAGCTGGACGGAAACCTCCGTCCTCGGTGAATTGCAAGCTCAGAATGACGCGAAGCTGGGCGTCGCTGTTCTTTTAAATTAGAGGTCACATGTTTTCGGCAGCCAATGGGTTTTGCCTACTTTTTTCAACGTCACCGGTGTCGTAGTTCCTGTCCCACCTACCCAGCGCTGTTATTGGAGCAAAAAAGGCGCCAGGGAAGGTGGGAGGGGAATCGAGTAATGGCGCACTTTACCACGCGGTGTTCGATTCGATTCGAACATGCCGAACAGCCTAATATCCGATCGAACATGAGTTCGATAGAACACTGTTCGCTCATCTCTACCCGTTATCCATCAGTTATGTGAGGTTTTTTTTTTTGCCTTTACACTTGAAATAAAACTACCACCAGGATTTGGATTATAAATGGCCCACTTTATTAAACATGTCATATGTAACACATAACTGCAATAGAGCAGGCAGCACTTATCTACTATGCATTTTCAAGTTATAATAAACTACAGGAACAGGCATAAGAAACAACAACATAATAAATAACTGATAAGTAACAGATCAAATATGTATCCAACACTGAGTACCAAATATTAAAGGGCAGTACAACTTAGGATAGGCATCGGTAGGCCAGAGGTAAGAACCAATATAGCACTGCCTCCAGTAAGCCCTTTTAGCCAGTACACACGCAGGCAAACTTACTGGCATTGTTACTACTAGTAACATGCTGGGCCCCCATACTTACAATGGAAAACTAAAGACTAGCCATCATAATGTCTTGCCCATTAGCAATCTGCCACCACAGACTTACAAGCATGATCTCTTATGAAAGCAATACTCATCACATCAACACTGCCTGCTCCACACCATCACGCAAACCCAACAACCACATACCTACACCTATGGTATTCAGATGCACCCCATCCTGTCATAAGTGTTTCCAAGAAATCAAACTTATCGTAATATCCCTTATAAGCTATTTGGAAGACTGTATCCACAATTCATTGCCCCCATGTAGAGAACCACCACCCATGGTGGATAGTCAATGCTGCAATAGTAATTAAATTCCACACCATACTTAGCACCCCAGTCCTAGTTGCCTACCAATTGCATATCCCTAAAATATATAGGAGAGACCAAGGGTCCAGATTAAGCATACCCATAAAAAATGATCTACCAATGAGATACCCAACATTGCAAGATCGCAAGACCCCATCAGGACGATTCCAATGCCATTTGAGGCAGAAGAGTGGGAATCATAGCTGTCCAGTTGCTCCCCAAACCCCACCAGCACCTTTATGAACACAGAGATAAACTGAAACCGAGACAGTGCTGACCCATTCAAGTTACAAAAGAGCGAACCAGACCAGTTGCCCTATGTCCTCATATATTTCAGCAAACAACCCAATGGGCAGGCCATGAACCATCAAACAACATGAAAACCAACTGACCATGATGGCACTGATCTGTTTTGGAATTACACAAACCTAAGCCACATGGACTGACTACATTGGTGTACATTGTTGTGAAGGTCCAACGTTGTTACAGGTTGTTGCTACAGCGACTGGCCATTGCATGCAAATAGAAACTCCAAACCACAAGGTCCTCCCACACTGCTGCTGCAAGCTGAACAAAATGAAGAGGCTACTCACATGGAAAAGAGGACGACACTAAACATTATTCAATTCTTATTAAGAGAATTTGGGCAGCTCTGTTCTACATTACCAATTTCAGTATCTTCAGAATTCAGCTAAATTGAGGCCTCGAGTCAATAATATGTATGGGAATGTTTATATTTAGTGTGTCCTTTACGGAAAAAATACAGCCATACAAAGCATAGACATTTCCATAATAACAAGATCACCCAAACATAAAAGACAAAGAAAAAAATCTGAAAAAATTGATTTTACAGTACATTGCAATTCTGAGATCTTCCAGTCAATGGTTGAAGCTGATGGACAGCTGTAAAGACGTGACTAACTCATTTCATGAAAGGACATCCAGAGGACACTTGCATAGAAAAATTCTAGACATAGAGTTGGAATGTTTGCGCATCACAATGGAGAAATAAAGAAATGTGTAATGTTAAAGAGATATCATATTGTATATCTATGTTATGTACTCTATATATACAGGAAGAATATCCCAGGGCATGTGCAGAAACAGATACACCAAAGATGCTCTAAATATTCTGTTAGTCAACTACAGCACTTCATCCAGTGTTATGGTTCTGTATATATATATTAGAAAATAATAATTTTTAACGTGACAGAACCGCTAGACTGCAAGACACTGTAGTGAGGTCCACAGTCCCCCTGAGGGGCAGCCGTGTGCCTGAAAGGCTAACCACCAGTTAACTGCACTGGCAGTGGTGTTAGTGCGGTTACAATGTGAACAGATTGCAAACAAACTCTCACCAGTTAACCTCACTGGGAGAGTGAACCTGTGTAAGGGCCCCTTCACACGGAGGATACGCTGGCTGATTCTGAACATGTAAACGTTCCGAATCAGCGGCGTTTAAAACAGATCCCATTGCTTTCTATGGGAGCCGGCATACGTGCGCTCCCTATAGAAATGAATGGACTGCTTTTTTCCATTCATTTCTATGGGGAGCGCATGTATAAAGTTGTGTTGAAGTTTAAAATAGGGTTAGGTTATAAAAACTTATCCTAAGCTTTGAGCATCCCAATGGACTTTATAGAAAAGTGGCAAAAAAAAAAGCATTGTTGAAAGAAAGACATAAGTAGTGCCGTTGTAGTTTGTCAGGAGCTATATAGGGGTCTAAATGCAAAAGTGCTATGTGTGGTGGAAAACATTGCTCATCACCCTGAACACACCATCCTACTGTGAAACATGGTGGTGGTAGCATCATGCTATGGGGATGCTTTTCTTCAGCAGGGACAGGGAGCCAAATACAGGGCAATCCTGGAAGAACCTGTTGGAGCCTCCAAAAAACTTCAGAATGGGAAGAAGATTCACCTTTCAGCAAGACAATGATCCTAAAAGCTGGTAGAGACATACCCCAAAAGACTTGCAGCTGTAATTGCAGAGAAAGGTGCCTCTACAAGGTATTGATATAGGTGGCTGAATACTTCTGTACGAGTCACTTTTCAGATTTTTATTTGATTTAAATTGTGAACATCATGTATAATTTCCGTTCCATTTCACAATTATCTTCTACTTTGTGTTGGTCTATCACTTAAAATAGCAATAACATACATTTAAGTTTGTGGTTGTAAGGTGACAAAATGTGAAAAAGTTCAAGGGGTATCAATACTTTTGCAAGGCTCTGTATATTCCATAATAGTGTCTGTGAAAATGGGCTTTCTAAACCTCTTGATAACCTCTATACAATAAGGTGGCGTATGGCAGCTGATACCATGATATTAACCATAGGATTGTGCCATCATCTTGGCTGGGTTACCAGCTTCTACTAAAGAAGTGACCTTCCCTCCTAGTCAGCATGTGAATGTTGTTCCAGATGCACCAATGTTACATCTATCTCTACAAGAATCTGGAATAAACACTATACAACTGGCTTATTAGACATACAGTACATGTAGCTGAAAATCAATGTGATATTTAATATAAACAATTATAAGAATAGGCTTTGTCTACGTTTAGTTTTTGAGGACAATTCCAATTACATATATAGGAAAGACATGACAATCTTTATCTGATATTAGCAAATTTCTTTCTAATTTATTCCTTATCTCATCTCCAGCACAGCCTAAACTTGCCTCAGATTAACCTAGAGGCTTTTGAATGGTAAACGCATTACCTTGTGACTTCGTCTGAGAACAGAAAGGCCTTGAATGACATGTGAAATGATAAAATATTACTGGATTACTCATTTTAGAGACTGTCAGTCTGACAATGCCAGTGATTGTATAATGCAATGGAAAGGTGCTATTAATTAAGGCATTTCATTGCCATCTTCTTACCAGCTTAATGAGGTAAATGCCAAGGAGCCTTAGCAGCTGCATTACATTCATAAGACCTATATGTGGAAGATTAATTCTAGGCAGAGCTGAGATAACTCAATCTTCTTCAAGCCATATGCGCCGTGTCTCCTGAAGGCCTTTCTAGCAAAGTGGTTTATATGTAGGAAGGGCTAGATCATAGAAGAACTCATATTTTATTAGTTTTCTTGTTTTTTCTTAGGGTGCATTCACACTACTGATACGCTGCCTGATTCTGAACGTTAAACACGTGTACGGCTCGGAATGAGCTGAGCTAGCCGTACACGTGAGCACATCCCATTCACTTCAATGGGAGCGCTCGTAGTGAAAAAAGCAGCCCATTCATTTCAATGGGGAGTGCTCATATGCCGGCTCCCATTGAAATGAATGGGATCTGCTTTATACGTGCTGATTCTGAACGTGTTTTAACGTTCAGAATCAGGCAGCGTATCAGTAGTGTGAATGCACCCTTACTCATCTTGGAATTTCCATCTATATTCTTTGGCATTGGCTTATACACCAATTTACACCAATTGGACAGCCAAGCAATTTAAAAAGTGGTTGCATTTTATTTTAAAGGATATCTTAATATTCGTGAAGTTATTTAATAATATAGAAACAAGTTACTTCAGTTTTGTAGGCATTGTCTGGAATTGCAGTTTGCCGCATTTACTTGAATTGGTGTAACTAAAATACCAGACAAGATCATAGTAAGGTTCTATTTTTGTGCAGTGCACCGGCATCCTGTCGCGGCATTCCGCTCTGGATTAGGCCTAAATGAATGGGCCTACTTGGGAGGGAGGTGCTGCGAGGCAGATGTCATGAGGCAAATCCACCTGAAGAAAGAGCATGTCGCTTCTTGATTTCAATGGGAGGTGGTTTTATGAGCCAGATTCTGACACAGATTCCACTTCAAAATTTGGCCCAAAAAGCTCCATGTGAACCCGGCTTTATAGTATCAGCCAATTTACAATTAGCAGTCATGTGACATAATCAGAAACGCAGGTGGATCAGCCCATTAAAGGGATTGTGCCGTTAAGGACACTTACCCCATACCCACAGCAGACAGATCATGGATGAGCTCATAATCCACAAAATAAGGGTGAACAATAAGGACAATGGGAAACTCTTGTGGCTGGGTTCCCTCTGGATAAGGAATAAGTGCACGTAACCCTTTTAATGATATCTTGTACATTTTTTAGTTGAATTCTTAATATCTAACAATCTTTGACGTAGTCTAGCGACACAGAAATCTTTAAGTGACATCAAAAACACTTAATATATGGTGGAGTTCAATGGCCTTTTCTCTCTAGTGTTCAGTGGGTATCTTCAGAACCTTTAATTATGTGTTCTTCTGACAAGTCTTAATTCAGTATTTTCATGAATATTGGTTACAATTAATGTTAAAGGGGGTCAGGAAAATCTTAAAGTAATCCCAGCTATCACCTGCTTCTTGTTTTGTGTACAGAGTGCAGGGCTGTGTGAATTGAGGAGAAAATGAGGGGGACTACGGAAACTTCATTAAGGACTGGGATATTTATATGCAGCTACAGTTATATACACAGTCCAGTCACATTAATGTGACCACCTGTCAAAATCCAGAATAACCACCTTTCGCAGAGCGGACCGCTGCGAGACGTGCAGCAAGTGAGGGGATGTTGCGATGATGTTCACTGGGATGTTCAGCCATGCCGACTCCAGTGCCGTGGCCAGCTGCACTAGGTTGCACGGTTGAGCATCCATGGCGGGAACAGACTGATCGAGGTGGTCCCACAGATTCTCCATTGGATTCAAGTCCGGGGAATTTGCTGGCCAAGGGAATACAGTAAACTCATCCTGGTGCTCTTTGAACCACGCACATACACTGCGAGCTTTATGACACATCGCATTGTCCTGCTGGTAGATGCCATTATACTGAGGAAAAACAATTCGCATGTAGGGGTGAACATGGTCCGCAAGGATAGATGCATACTTGTGTTGATCCCTCGTGCCTTCCACAATGATGAGTGGACCCAGATGGCTGATGAAACGTGCCTTCTGCGATTGGTTATTTAACATTGACATCAAAAGTAGGCGGTGGTCACATTGATATGACTGGACTGTGTATATCCCAATTCTAACTGTGTTTTCAATCAGTGATATCTCTGGAAATCATAGACATAGAACTGTATCCTTGATGAGAATCAACACTTTCATATGACACCAAAAGCACATTTGTATGTTTTAGAATACCTTAGAAATAGCCATTTGAAGCACATCCTACAAAAGATGACAACTTATGCTGCCCCGTATATGGAAATCTAAAAAAGTTACAGATGTCAAAATATAGCGACTGTAAATGAGAAAAGCAAAAAAATTCTGTGGTGGAAAGGGGTTAAAAATTATGTTGTTTGGAAGACTATGTATTCTGTATTTCATTCATTGAAAGAAGAGGTGTCTGGTAATAGTAGAGTGTTCTGTATTCCTTCCCATAACTGTCTAAGGTCAGGGCCCCATTTAGCGGAAATGCTGGGGTTTGCCTGCTGCAGTAACACAGTGGAAAAAACTGTGGTGTTTTACAGTCACAGCAATGTTGATGTAATTCTAGTGAATCCCATCCCCACTTTGCGTTTTTGGATATCGCAGCATGTCAATTATGCCTAGGGAAATGCCAGCAGTTTCCCTATAGGTATAACTGAAGCAAGGAAACCTCTGTGGACTTTGATCCGTTGCCATCACGGTTTTTCCTGCAAGGCTTTTTTGCTGCGGAATGCTACGTGGAGCCTTAGACACAGCCTATCAACCCATTACTGCTATATTCTTTAGATTTTCTGGTACTGTAATGTCTTCTGTATAAATAATATCTTATAATATAATATGTCATTTGCTAAATACAGTGATTTGACACATATCTAAAATATAACATTGACATTATAAATAGAGATGAGCGAACAGTGTTCTATCGAACTCATGTTCGATCAGATATTAGGCTGTTCGGCATGTTCGAATTGAATCGAACACCGCGTGGTAAAGTGCGCCATTACTCGATTCCCCTCCCACCTTCCCTGGCGCCTTTTTTGCTCCAATAACAGCGCAGGGTAGGTGGGACAGGAACTACGACACCGGTGACGAGAAAAGTAGGCAAAACCCATTGGCTCCCGAAAACATGTGACCTCTAATTTAAAAGAACAGCGCCGCCCAGGTTCGCGTCATTCTGAGCTTGCAATTCACCGGGGACGGAGGTTTCCGTCCAGTTAGCTAGGGCTTAGATTCTGGGTAGGCAGGGACAGGCTAGGATAGGAAGGAGAAGACAACCAACAGCTCTTATAAGAGCTAAATTCCAGGGAGAAGCTTGTCAGTGTAACGTGGCACTGACGGGCTCAATCACCGCAACCCAGCTTTCCGCGGATCCTGAATGGAATACACTGACAGTGTATTCCCGTTTACCCCATATATACACCCCAAATCCCCGTTCCAATGGTGTGCCCCCCCCCCACCTTCACCTCAGAAATACCCTGCAAGTCCCCTAGCAATAGAATTGGGGCTATATACACCCACTATTTTTGCTACTGCCATATAGTGCCATTGTCTGACTGGGAATTCAAAGAATATATTGGGGTTACAAATACCCTCATTTCTTGCTACTGCCATATAGTGCCAGTTTCTGACTGGTAATTCAAAGAATATATTGGGGTTACGTGCACCCACAATTTTTGCTACTGGTATATAGTGCCATTGTCTGACTGGGAATTCAAAGAATATATTGGGGTTACGTGCACCCACAATTTTTGCTACTGGTATACAGTGCCATTGTCTGACTGGGAATTCAAAGAATATATTGGGGTTACAAATACCCTCATTTCTTGCTACTGCCGTATAGTGCCAGTTTCTGACTGGGAATTCAAAGAATATATTGGGGTTACGTGCACCCACAATTTTTGCTACTGCTATATAGTGCCATTGTCTGACTGGGAATTCAAAGAATATATTAGGGTTACAAATACCCTCATTTCTTGCTACTGCCATATAGTGCCAGTTTCTGACTGGGAATTCAAAGAATATATTGGGGTTACGTGCACCCACAATTTTTGCTACTGCTATATAGTGCCATTGTCTGACTGGGAATTCAAAGAATATATTGGGGTTACGTGCACCCACAATTTTTGCTACTGGTATATAGTGCCATTGTCTGACTGGGAATTCAAAGAATATATTGGGGTTACGTGCATCCACAATTTTTGCTACTGGTATATAGTGCCATTGTCTGACTGGGAATTCAAAGAATATATTGGGGTTACGTGCACCCACAATTTTTGCTACTGCTATATAGTGCCATTGTCTGACTGGGAATTCAAAGAATATATTGGGGTTACAAATACCCTCATTTCTTGCTACTGCCATATAGTGCCAGTTTCTGACTGGGAATTCAAAGAATATATTGGGGTTACGTGCACCCACAATTTTTGCTACTGCTATATAGTGCCATTGTCTGACTGGGAATTCAAAGAATATATTGGGGTTACGTGCACCCACAATTTTTGCTACTGGTATATAGTGCCATTGTCTGACTGGGAATTCAAAGAATATATTGGGGTTACGTGCACCCACAATTTTTGCTACTGGTATATAGTGCCATTGTCTGACTGGGAATTGAAAGAATATATTGGGGTTACAAATACCCTCATTTCTTGCTACTGCCATATAGTGCCAGTTTCTGACTGGGAATTCAAAGAATATATTAGGGTTACGTGCACCCACAATTTTTGCTACTGCTATATAGTGCCATTGTCTGACTGGGAATTCAAAGAATATATTGGGGTTACGTGCACCCACAATTTTTGCTACTGGTATATAGTGCCATTGTCTGACTGGGAATTCAAAGAATATATTGGGGTTACAAATACCCTCATTTCTTGCTACTGCCATATAGTGCCATTTTTTGACTGGGAATTCAAAGAATATATTATATACGTGCACCCACAATTTTTGCTACTGGTATATAGTGCCATTGTCTGACTGGGAATTCAAAGAATATATTGGGGTTACGTGCACCCACAATTTTTGCTACTGGTATATAGTGCCATTGTCTGACTGGGAATTCAAAGAATATATTGGGGTTACGTGTACCCACAATTTTTGCTACTGGTATATAGTGCCATTGTCTGACTGGGAATTCAAAGAATATATTGGGGTTACGTGCACCCACAATTTTTGCTACTGGTATATAGTGCCATTGTCTGACTGGGAATTGAAAGAATATATTGGGGTTACAAATACCCTCATTTCTTGCTACTGCCATATAGTGCCAGTTTCTGACTGGGAATTCAAAGAATATATTGGGGTTACGTGCACCCACAATTTTTGCTACTGCTATATAGTGCCATTGTCTGACTGGGAATTCAAAGAATATATTGGGGTTACAAATACCCTCATTTCTTGCTACTGCCATATAGTGCCAGTTTCTGACAGGGAATTCAAAGAATATATTGGGGTTACGTGCACCCACAATTTTTGCTATGGCTATATAGTGCCATTGTCTGACTGGGAATTCAAAGAATATATTGGGGTTACATGCACCCACAATTTTTGCTACTGGTATATAGTGCCATTGTCTGACTGGGAATTCAAAGAATATATTGGGGTTACGTGCACCCACAATTTTTGCTACTGCTATATAGTGCCATTGTCTGACTGGGAATTCAAAGAATATATTGGGGTTACGTGCACCCACAATTTTTGCTACTGGTATATAGTGCCATTGTCTGACTGGGAATTCAAAGAATATATTGGGGTTACAAATACCCTCATTTCTTGCTACTGCCATATAGTGCCAGTTTCTGACTGGGAATTCAAAGAATATATTGGGGTTACGTGCACCCACAATTTTTGCTACTGCTATATAGTGCCATTGTCTGACTGGGAATTCAAAGAATATATTGGGGTTACGTGCACCCACAATTTTTGCTACTGGTATATAGTGCCATTGTCTGACTGGGAATTCAAAGAATATATTGGGGTTACGTACACCCACAATGTTTGCTACTGGTATGTAGTGCCATTGTCTGACTGGGAATTCAAAGAATATATTGGGGTTACAAATACCCTCATTTCTTGCTACTGCCATATAGTGCCAGTTTCTGACTGGGAATTCAAAGAATATATTGGGGTTACGTGCACCCACAATTTTTGCTACTGCTATATAGTGCCATTGTCTGACTGGGAATTCAAAGAACATATTGGGGTTACGTGCACCCACAATTTTTGCTACTGGTATATAGTGCCATTGTCTGACTGGGAATTCAAAGAATATATTGGGGTTACGTGCACCCACAATTTTTGCTACTGGTATATAGTGCCATTGTCTGCCTGGGAATTCAAAGAATATATTGGGGTTACAAATACCCTCATTTCTTGCTACTGCCATATAGTGCCAGTTTCTGACTGGGAATTCAAAGAATATATTGGGGTTACGTGCACCCACAATTTATGCTACTGCTATATAGTGCCATTGTCTGACTGGGAATTCAAAGAATATATTGGGGTTACGTGCACCCACAATTTTCTGCTACTGGTATATAGTGCCATTGTCTGACTGGGAATTCAAAGAATATATTGGGGTTACAAATACCCTCATTTCTTGCTACTGCCATATAGTGCCAGTTTCTGACTGGGAATTCAAAGAATATATTATATACGTGCACCCACAATTTTTGCTACTGGTATATAGTGCCATTGTCTGACTGGGAATTCAAAGAATATATTGGGGTTACGTGCACCCACAATTTTTGCTACTGGTATATAGTGCCATTGTCTGACTGGGAATTCAAAGAATATATTGGGGTTACGTGCACCCACAATTTTTGCTACTGGTATATAGTGCCATTGTCTGACTGGGAATTCAAAGAATATATTGGGGTTACAAATACCCTCATTTTTGCTACTGGTATATAGTGCCAAAGAATATATTGGGGTTACGTGCACCCACAATTTTTGCTACTGGTATATAGTGCCATTGTCTGCGATGGTGAGCCTTACAATCCCGCTCTTGTGTGTTCTGAGAGAATCCCTGATTGACATCAGGGATAACTCAGATCACACAGAGGAGTCAGGGATAGCATCCGATCCGTCACAGCTGGAGAGTAGGTCCACACATCTGTCCGCTTCATCGCGTTTAATGGAGGAGGAGGAGGAGGAGGAGGAGGAAGAGTTGTCCGATGATGTGATGGTGATACAGGAGGCTTCCGGGAAACTTCGAATCGTCCCATTGTTGCAGCGCGGATGGGTAGACATGGACGATGAGGAGGAAATGGAGATTGAACTTTCCGGTGGGGCCAGCAGACATGGCTGAGTTCATGTTGGGGTGCTTTACAACCGACAAGCGTATTGTCAAAATCATGGAGGACAACCAGTACTGGATCTTTGCTATCCTTGACCCCCGGTATAAAAACAACATCTCCTCTTTTATTCCGGTAGAGGGGAGGGCCAATCTCATCAATGCTTGCCACAAGCAATTGGTGCAGAATATGATGGAGATGTTTCCAGCATGTGACGTTGGCGGCAGGGAGGGCAGTTCCTCCAGTAGGCGACCAAGTTCTCACCGGTCCACACAAACGAGGGGCACACTGTCTAAGGTCTGGGACACCTTGATGGCACCCCCTCGCCAAAGTGCCGCCACGGAGGGTCCTAATGTCACCAGGCGTGAGAAGTATAGGCGCATGTTGCGGGAATACCTTTCCGACCACAGCCCTGTCCTCTCCGACCCCTCTGCGCCCTACACATATTGGGTGTCGAAGTTGGACCTGTGGCTTGAACTTGCCCTATATGCCTTGGAGGTGCTGTCCTGTCCTGCCGCCAGCGTCCTATCTGAGAGGGTGTTCAGTGCAGCCGGTGGCATCATCACTGACAAGCGCACCCGTCTGTCAGCTGAGAGTGCTGACCGGCTCACTTTGATAAAAATGAACCACCACTGGATAGAGCCTTCATTTTTGTGCCCACCTGTGTAAAGCACCCCAACATGAAACTCCATGTCTGTGCTCAACCTCTCCAATTCCTCCGCATCCTCATACTCATCCACCATAAGCGTTGCACAATTCTGCTAATACTAGGCTCCCTCCACCCTGATTTCCCCCAACTCTGCTGGTTAGAGGCTCCCTCCACCCTGATTTCCCCCAACTCTGCTGGTTAGAGGCTCCCTCCACCCTGCTTTCCCACAACTCTGCTGGTTAGAGTCTCCCTCCACCCTGATTTCCCACAACTCTGCTGGTTAGAGGCTCCCTCCACCCTGCTTTCCCACAACTCTGCTGGTTAGAGGCTCCCTCCACCCTGCTTTCCCACAACTCTGCTGGTTAGAGGCTCCCTCCACCACGAATTGGTCCAAACTGGGGTTTTTAGAGGCTCCCTCCACCATGAATTGGTCCAAACTGGGGTTTTTAGAGGCTCCCTCCACTATGATTTCCCCCAACTCTGCTGGTTAGAGGCTCCCTCCACCCTGATTTCCCCCAACTCTGCTGGTTAGAGGCTCCCTCCACCCTGATTTCCCCCAACTCTGCTGGTTAGAGGCTCCCTCCACCCTGATTTCCCCCAACTCTGCTGGTTAGAGGCTCCTTCCACCATGAATTGGTCCAAACTGGGGTTTTTAGAGGCTCCTTCCACCATGAATTGGTCCAAACTGGGGTTTTTAGAGGCTCCCTCCACCATGAATTTGCCCAAACTGGGCTGGTTAGAGGCTCCCTCCACCATGAATTTGCCCAAACGGGGCTGTTTAGAGGCTCCCTCCACCATGAATTGGTCCAAACTGGGGTTTTTAGAGGCTCCCTCCACCATGAATTTGCCCAAACTGGGCTGGTTAGAGGCTCCCTCCACCATGAATTGGTCCAAACTGGGTTTTTTAGAGGCTCCCTCCACCATGAATTGGTCCAAACTGGGGTTTTTAGAGGCTCCCTCCACCATGAATTGGTCCAAACTGGGGTTTTTAGAGGCTCCCTCCACCATGAATTGGTCCAAACTGGGGGTTTTAGAGGCTCCCTCCACCATGAATTTGCCCCAACTCTGCTGGTTAGAGGCTCAATCCACCCTGATTTTCAAAACAAATGTTGGTGCCAACCTCAACTTACTACAAGGGCCAAATTCACTGCTGGTGACAAGCTCTCCTCACTGCAAGTGCCAAATACACATGTTTCAAGGTTTTTTCCTACTGTCAGAGAGGTGGTATTGAGTGTGTAAAGTGTGTAGTTGTTAGGCTGTGATGTTGGGGTAATAGAGGGTCTTTGTTGTGTTAGATGCCCCCAGACATGCTTCCCCTGCTGTCCCAGTTGTATTCCAGAGGTGTTGGCATCATTTTCTGTGGTGTCATAGTGGACTTGGTGACCCTCCAGACACGGATTTGGGTTTCCCCCTTAACGAGTATATGTTCCCCATAGACTATAATGGGGTTCGAAACCCGTTCGAACACACGAACAGTGAGCGGCTGTTCGATTCGAATTTCGAACCTCGAACATTTTAGTGTTCACTCATCTCTAATTATAAACTAATAGGGCACAATACAACTGTGAAAATTATTATAGAATGATTCCTGAGAAGGTTGATGGTACCGGACCTTGATGTCGGTTTGCGAGAAGTGGCGTAACTAGGAATGGCAGAGCCCTGTGGTGAACTTTTGACATAGGTTCCACCCCCAATTACCCCGAACAACTGTTCCACCACGCCCACATTCCTGCACTCACTATTATGTCCCATAGCAGCCCCTGCACACACTATTATGCCCCATTGGCAAACTTCTGCCTGGCTCTCCTTTGCTTCTCATTGACGAAAGGCTTCCTTCCTGCTCAGGCAATGTTCTCCAAATCTGGGGACTGGTTTTTCCAGCAGGACAATGCACCATGCCACACAGCTAGGTCAATCAATGTGTGGATGAAGGAGCACCACATCAACACCCTGTCAGGGCCAGCCCAATCTCCAGACTTGGACCCCATTGAAAACCTCTGGAATGTAATCAAGAGCAAGATGGATAGTCACAAGCCATCAAACAAAGAAGAACTGCTTACATTTTTGTGCCAGGAGAGGCATAATGTCACCCAAAAGCAATGTGACAGATTGGTGGAAAGCATGCCAAGACGCATGAAAGCTGGGATTAAAAATCACGGTGATTCCACCAAATATTGATATCGGAATTCTTCCTGAGGTAAAACATTAGTATTGTTGTTTCTAAATGAATATTAACTTGTTTTCTTTGCATTATTTGAGGTCTGACTGCACTGCTTCTTTTTTTTATTATTTTGACGATTTCTCATTTGCTGTAAATAAATACAAAATTTTTTGCTTTGAATTTCGGAGACATGTTGTCAGTAGTTTCATATAATAAAAGAACAATGTACATTTTACTCCAAAATATACCAATGAAGAGAAAAATCTGAGAAACTGAAAATTTTACAGCGGTCTCTTAATTTTTTCCAGAGCTGTATATTACAAGGGCCTGTCTGCCTACATAGAGCCTTGTTTTATTTGTTATTAAAAGAGTGACCTTTTTGTCAGCGATGTTTTTTATGACAAGATTATCAACATGATCTATGATGGTGACTATGAAATTTGTAAGGGTTAGAGATGTCATATGGGAGTCAGGGCAGCATCAATTGGACAACAATCATATAATTCCCTCATCTTGGCAGCCTTGGGGGATAAATACTTATAGATTAGTTAAATGTGGATTTTGCAAAGCAAAACAAAAAAAAATTAGATGGGAATGAATATGACTCATTGTGGATGGCAGGAAAATCTATTCTGATTCACTGAATTTACCTTAGGAGAAAAAAAAATCTTGTGTTAGCATAAATCAAGGTTATTTTTATATCTGCAATCAAGTTTCTCATCTGAAACATTGAGTAGTTTGGATCAGAAAGGAAAGTGCTGTGTAAGGGGCCATCATGACAGGATTATTCATATCATAAATTTATATAGTTTGACTCCAGAAGAGACTGGAGAAGTACGATAGCTTTGATTAATAATTAAAAGGATGAAAGAGTCAGAAGATGTTCACATCTGGCAGATTTGTTGCAGAAATATTTACAACCAAAAATTTGTTCAAATTATTTGGATTTTTAGGACAGACTTATTAAGGCCAGGGCCCTACATAGCATAAATGCTGCAGTTTGGCTGTGGCGGAAACACTGCGGAAAAAATTGTGGCATTTTACATTCACTGCAAAGTGGATGGATATCTAGTGAATCCTATCCACACATTGCAGAAACATATGTGCAGCGGAAGTTGCAGCATGTCAATTTTGCCTACAGAAATGCCACTATAGGCATATAGGAAACCTCTGCAGACTTTCTGTGAAGAATGCTGTGTAGAAAATCGCACGAGTTGCCGCTGCGGTTTTTCCCAGCAAAGCTTTTTTTGCTGTGGACCCCTACATGTGGCATTGGCCTTAGAGGTTCGTAGGCTAGTCTCTTCATAAATTATTCTGTGTGCCAGAATTCCAGTGCACCAGAATAGAAATGTACAACAGTTAGGAACCAATGTAGATTTTCATTATAACTCGGGCCATAAATATGTTGGGTCAACACATCCCCAATACCCCGCTCTCCCCACCCCGCTTTGCACACAATCGCACCATGTGGTCAGTGAGGCACAGAACATGGGTAGTGGGCGCACATTTGATTCTAGAAATGTCATTGCACCAAATGGTAAAAATTAGAGATGAGCGAGCACTGTTAGGAACAGCCGTTCCGAACAGCACGCTCACAGCACGCTCCCATAGAAATGAATGGAAGCGGCTTCCATTCATTTCTATGGGAGCGTGCTGTTCGGATCGGCTGATCTGAACAGTGTTTGCTCATCTCTAGTAAAAATAACATCCCTCTATGCTGGGAAACTAAGACATTGTTAAAGGGGTATTCCCACATCGCATAGTCACCAGTCTTTGCTGCTGTAAAATCTTCTTTCTTCCTGCTTTGTTGCGTCATTGTTGGGCGGGGTTACATATGCAAAGCCAGCGGCGAGATGACGTCACTTCTATGCCGCTGGCCCTGCGTGCGCGCTCATAGATGGTAAAACCAGTCAGTTCTGCAGCCTTCACAATGCCAATACAGACCCGGCATCCGCTGTAATAGAGAGGCGGATGCCGGGGAGGATTAGACGCTGGCACAGGTGCCTGTGACATCGCTACGCTCCTGCCCTGCATGAAGCCAGCAGCGGCAGGAGTGATGCTGCTATTCCGCTCCTCCGCCCCCCCTCCCTCCGGAATAGAAGCATCTCTCCTGCCGCTGCTGGCTTCATGCAGGGCAGGAGCATAGCGATGTCACAGGCACCTGTGCCGGCGTCTAACCCTCCCCGGCATCCACCTCTCTATTACAGCGGATGCCGGGTGTGTATTGGCGGCCCCTTCCTCCAAAGTGTAAACTACCCCCCCTCCAGGCTCGCTCCCGTGCACTTAGCCCCTCCTCCCTCCCCTCTGAGAGCAGCAGATACATCACTTGACTTTTTAGCAGATAAGTCAAGGGATGTGTCAACAAAGAAATGAAGCAGTGTATTTAGGAAAAGTCTTACAATCACATTAACAAGCAGTATAGATAGGATCCTTGTGATGGGAAATCCCCTTTAACTACCCCATTTGTGTATAGGCGGCTTCATATTTTGCTTTGCATTTTGTATATTTTAAGTCTTTGTTTTATTTTGGCAATGTGCACTCTGTGTCAGATTAAAAGACAATATGGCTTCACTGTTTAGTGGCCAAAGCTTGATTCAACGAAACCTAGGATTAGGGAAGAATCTGGGTATTGTGACCATTATTTGAATGCCAAAATGCATTCTCTTCATGTCGGTTGGGAACACTGCATATTTTCAGGAGAACTGCATTTCCAAAATCCTTGATGTTCCTGAAAGTTATAATATCTATCATGGACTGATCCAATACCAGTTCAATGATTCTGCAACTGAAAAATGTATTTAATTTTTTGAAGCCAAATTTAATTCTGTTTATTTGATATTTTAGCTGATTAAAATACAAATTCTAGAAAAATGCAAATGCTACATGTGCTAGGGCTCGCAATAAAAACCAGCCCATGTGTTTCACGGAATTTGTGTAAAAATAAAATGAATGTAAACTGCGCTGATAAATAGGGAGTAATTTCCTCTTAAGAGCACAAACAGATGGTCTAGTCAGTGAATAGAATTTTAAGCAGGTTTCAGCCAGTGTTTGCTTATGATAGACACACCATTTACCCTTTCATACAGCCAAATACAAACAAACAGATATCACACCGAAAATTCTATCTTTGGCTTGATCCTCAATAGTAGCCATACAGCTATATAAAATTATACACCAACCAAAATAACACCAAGACCCTGATGCCTAAGACATCCTATTGGTCCCTCTGCAATATACTGTATGTGGACACTATTTTCATAAATGGAACAGCAGGTCGGGGACCCCATTACAGATTTTGCTTTGAAGCTCCAGAGCCAATTTCAGATTGGGGTGGTAAGAATTTATCAGTAAAGCTGATGTTGGAGGCCTGCCATACAGCTACATAAAAATATTATCTGATAACTCAATCATGAATTCCTAAAATGTTGCTAGCATAATTTTCTGTTCAGTAGTAGATTGCTGCCTAGCTCTTGCCTCTGATTGTTTCAGGCCTGGGGTCCTATCAGTAGGCTGCTACTTCAGTATTGCCATCAACTAGGCCAGTAATTGCAAACCTTTTAGAGACCAAGTGTTCAAACTGCAACCCAAAACCCATTAATTTATTGCAAAATGCCAACACAGCAATTAACGTTAATACTATATGGATCTACAATTGTGGAGAGATACGGACCGCAAAATACGGTCTTGTGAATGGGGTTTTACAGAGCTTTCAATGATACAAAACAACTTTGTACTGAAAGGTAAAAGGTTGCATTTGATACTTTTGAACAATTAATTTTCACTATTTACATTGCACAGGATCTGTTTTATGGTGCGCAGACCTGTAATGTTATTACAGCCTGTACTAATATCACGTCTGCTAATAGCACGTCTGTGACATAAATAGTGAAGGGCCCCCAGATGGTACAATGTTCTCCACAGTGGCCCTAAGATGGTACAATGTGCTCCACAGTGTCCTCCAGATGGTACAATGTGCTCCACAGTGGCCCTTAGATGGTACAATGTGCTTCACAGCATCCTCCAGATGGTACTGTTGAGGTAGTGACCTCCGCCAGAATACGGGTCACTTCCAGTGGTCAGTCACCTGCTCCAAATCAATCATGCATGTGCGCGCTTGCTAAGAGAGACTCTGACACAAGGTGGTTCAGTTTCAATCTCAGACCATGCTGGACGCTCTGGCTGCTCACACAGTACTGAGGTTTATTGAGGAAGTTACAGTTTTTATACAGGAATGCAAGAAAGATAAAATAACGGCAGGCTGTAAGCATATACGTCTTGTATCCGAATACACTGGCGATCAGTCATTGGCTCTTAAATTTCAACATCTCTTAGCTTTTGATTTCCCGAGAAATAATACTGTCTTTCTTGTAAACCACATGACGATCATGTGCGTCAGCATCTGGGTGCGGTACTGGATACGGGCGCCATCTTAATGTATAAACGTTGCACAAAGAAAAATATAATTTCTTAAGCAGTATAAAGCATGTATAGAAATAAGAATGGACATGGTCTACCTTCACATTCCCCCCTAAATTATATTTTTCTTTCCCTGAAATCTCTACACAGTGTTATCGGGAATGTGAGTACAACATTCTTCACCAATCATGGAGCAGACTCCACCTCTTTCTGCTGTGATCATATCTTTAGCTAGTAGGTTTTGGAGAAAGGAGGAGGGTGTGGTAGAGTTTTCCATGCAGAAGTCAGAGCCAAATATGCCTAGTTTGACTCCAGATGTTTCATTGGCAGTAAAACAGGTATAGTTACCAGCATGTATATACACATGACCTTAATAGTCCCCCCTTGAAACAACTCCAGACAAAGGGAATGCAGGGTGGGATGTCTGTCCCTATCTCTCACTACCGGACTGTAAGGAAATACCCTTCAGATCTTATAAAAAGCATATACATTGACTATTGTCAGACCTATAAACAATATGGATATCATAACTATAGAAACATAACAGGAATATAAGTTCAGATAGATCCAACAGTCTTCAAATTTTCTCTTCTCAAGGTCCATATCCTCTAACAGTTTATTGTCCCATTTGTTTTTAAGAACATCATCAAGTGGGCAAAGGTTTAAGGTTTTCCTTATACTCTCACAGCTGTATTGGCGATCAACAGGAACCGGAAGTGACCATTGAATCTCATATATCTCCTTATCACCATCCAATCTTTGGGTTTTAGTTTATAAGTTCCTTCCACTGACTTAGAATCTGGAGGGAAAAAGGGAAAAACTCGAGAATATACATTAATCATATGTCTTTGATGATTCTTCACATAGTCAGTCAGCACAACATATTACATCTGGAACATTTATAAAAGAATACAATCCAAAGACAGGGCTAAATATCAATTTTCCTCTTTTCAACTCAGTGTGAAACACACCGCATACTTATGGACAATAGATTCAGGTAACCAATAATGATACGCGTAGACACATCTGCCTCAGAATTAGTGGACTTTGTACACAGACTGTTTGTGATGGTTTTTCCTCACCAGATATGCCCCAAGCCATCCTGAAGGGAGACAACTACACACAAGCACGTACTCATACCGTCTCACTGTATATACTCAACCTGCAATCTCTGGAACAGGTACAAGGGCTTCAGGCCTGGCTCTCTGGCCTAGCACATGCCATGCGGGCTCAGATATATATCTGACTATAGTGATGCTAAATCCTGCAGCTGCCCATCCTCCGCTCACCAGGTCACACATGGCTACTTCTAACCAGTACCCTTAGTAATAATCTGCTTATGCCATCAATGGGGACATTGCTTTCAGTACATACTCTCTTACCACCGGACACCAGGACTTGTACATCCTCTTTCCAAGTCTCCTTTCCTCCTGGACCATCTTCGGTGCATCAGTGTCATAAAACCTGAAAAGAGAGCTAAAAGGTTTGGGTCTTATCAGTAAATCCTGTCCCCTAGGCTTCCGCAGCTGGGCTAATGGCAGTGTCTGCCTAAATGCTACCTCTACTTTCTTTCGTATCAGCCTTGGTGTGTGCCATGACTTCTGACTATACCAACCTATGAGCAGCCACAGGGTCTCTATCACACAAAAGTTCTTGCCCTCCAGATCGGACCATAATTCTACTATATCCAACACCTACCCTCAGACATTGTACCATGTTCAAGCGATGGCTTCAAGTTCAGCTGAGACCCGTGGAGTCCCATAATAGGTCTCCTTACGCTTGGTTTACCTCATATACGGTGACTGTGGCATATCTGATGCAGGATTCACCATCTTTCCCAAATATAAGACCATCTATAATAGAGCTCAATCAAAAAAGTTATCAACAGATTCATATCAGCAAAATTTTCTTAAGTTATCTTAGTCTTCTTCACCCCCCTTGAAGATATTGATAACATCACGGTTCGGTTGTGTCAATGCCCAAACAACCATATAATGAATGCTGCATGCACCTCTATGGGAATGGGGTAGGAAAGCTCTCCCTGGCGCTACTGGCTGACTAGGCCCTGCCTGCGGATGTTGGTCAGCTGTTCCCAAGCTAAGCTTGGCCCCGACAACTTCTGGCTCTCTAAACACGAAGACCTAACAGACAGGTGGGGTGAGAGCTGAAAGAGGCTAGGGACTGGGATACTAAAGATGGTCACCCCTGATGAAAGAATAGGTGCAGCTGCCAACGGTAACAAATAGGATGGGGCGTGCTGGAAAACAAACAACAATGGCTGTGCTGTCTTTCCCCCCCGGAAAAAAAAAACAAAAAAAAAACAAAACCAAAACAAAAACCTTCTAATGCAGCAAGCAAATGTGACTTGTCAGAGAAATGAACTTTAACATAATCTTAATGTTACGTGGACTGGACCTTTTTTTTTTTTTTTTTTTTTTTCCAAAAGTACCTCATGTTCTGTGAGAAAGATATACAAAGTCTCTGCAAGGTCAAAGCTAGACAATACAAGAAGAGCCAGTATTATCTTATCATGCTGCAGCTCACATAGCTGCGTATCCCACTCATAGCTGCGGCTGGGTATCCCCCCCCCCCCCCGTATCTCATAGCTGTGTCTTGTGTAGGACTACAGACCTCAGCAATCTCTCTTAAAGAAACAGAAACACATTTGTACAATCTCATGATATCAATACAATAAGGTTAGGTACATATTCAGAACATATATACAGTCCTATGAAAAAGTTTGGGCACCCCTATTAATCTTAATCATTTTTAGTTCTAAATATTTTGGTGTTTGCAACAGCCATTTCAGTTTGATATATCTAATAACTGATGGACACAGTAATATTTCAGGATTGAAATGAGGTTTATTGTACTAACAGAAAATGTGCAATATGCATTAAACCAAAATTTGACCGGTGCAAAAGTATGGGCACCTCAACAGAAAAGTGACATTAATATTTAGTAGATCCTCCTTTTGCAAAGATAACAGCCTCTAGTCGCTTCCTGTAGCTTTTAATCAGTTCCTGGATCCTGGATAAAGGTATTTTGGACCATTTCTTTCTACAAAACAATTCAAGTTCAGTTAAGTTTGATGGTCGCCGAACATGGACAGCCTGCTCTCAAATGATCTGAAAACAAAGATTGTTCAACATAGTTGTTCAGGGGAAGGATACAAAACGTTGTCTCAGAGATTTAACCTGTCATTTTCCACTGTGAGGAACATAGTAAGGAAATGGAAGACCACAGGGACAGTTCTTGTTAAGCCCAGAAGTGGCAAGCCAAGAAAAATATCAGAAAGGCAGAGAAGAAGAATGGTGAGAACAGTCAAGGACAATCCACAGACCACCTCCAAAGAGCTGCAGCATCATCTTGCTGCAGATGGTGTCACTGTGCATCGGTAACAATACAGCACACTTTGCACAAGGAGAAGCTGTCAGGGAGAGTGATGAGAAAGAAGCCGTTTCTGCACGTACGCCACAAATAGAGTTGCCTGAGGTATGCAAAAGCACATTTGGAGAAGCCAACTTCATTTTGGAAACAAAGATTGAGTTGTTTGGTTATAAAAAAAAGGCGTTATGCATGGCGTCCAAAAAGAAACAGCATTCCAAGAAAAACACTTGCTACCCACTGTAAAATTTGGTGGAGGTTCCATCATGCTTTGGGGCTGTGTGGCCAATGCCGGCACCGGGAATCTTGTTAAAGTTGAGGGCCGCATGGATTCCACTCAGTATCAGCTGATTCTTGAGAATAATGTTCAAGAATCAGTGACGAAGTTGAAGTTACGCCGGGGATGGATATTTCAGCAAGACAATGATCCAAAACACTGCTCCAAATCAACTCAGGCATTCATGCAGAGGAACAAGTACAATGTTCTGGAATGGCCATCCCAGTCCCCAGACCTGAATATCATTGAACGTCTGTGGGATGATTTGAAGCGGGCTGTCCATGCTCGGCGACCATCTAACTTAACTGAACTTGAATTGTTTGTCCAAAATACCTTTATCCAGGATCCAGGAACTGATTAAAAGCTACAAGAAGCGACTACAGGCTGTTATCTTTGCAAAAGGAGGATCTACTAAATATTAATGTCACTTTTCTGTTGAGGTGCCCATACTTTTGCACCGGTCAAATTTTGGTTTAATGCATATTGCACATTTTCTGTTAGTACAATAAACCTTATTTCAATCCTGAAATATTACTGTGTCCATCAGTTATTAGATATATCAAACTGAAATGGCTGTTGCAAACACCAAAATATTTAGAACTAAAAATGATTAAGATTAATAGGGGTGCCCAAACTTTTTCATAGGACTGTATATATATATATATATATATATATATATATATATATATATATATATATCAGCAGAGAAAGCAGAAACATTAACTGAGGGATCAAATCAATCTCCTGGTCACACAACAAAATCATACACACAGAACATTACACAGCAGGTATGGGAGTGACTTCTAATTCTCTTAGTATAGACACAAAGGAATTTTTCTCTCTCTTTTTCCTTTTTCCTAAAACCAAAACATCATTACAAAGATAATCTGTTCTATGTTTTTTATCAATCAGCATACACACACACGTTTTCAAATTCGGACACCTTACTGAGTTTCTAAGTTTCAATAACAGTTTTCCTACAATGGGGACAATCCTGGTTTCAATCAGCTTATCTCAACCTATGTTCACTTTCTTGCGCAATCTCTTCACTTGCTGGAGCAATCTTTCCACTTGCTTCACCCTAAAATCCGATACCCATCCTATTATGTGCATATTATCACATCACTTTATGTTTCAACATTCCAAGTTCCATCTCTTTGACATCCTAAACTTAGGCAACATACCCAACATTCCTAAACCTCCTGTTTCATGCCACTTTCACGATTCACATAATCTAACACATTGTGACCGCTCATTGACTAAGATACATGTTTAACACAATTTCACACTATATTCCGGATTATTGGATGGACGTCTCAAAATTCCAGATTATCAGAATGTTCCTAAAATTTTACTTTTAAAATCAAAATGTTGCTAACAACACAGTCCTAACAAGAGAAACCTTCTACTGTACCCCTCTTATAGCACTATATGTTTTTCCAACTATCTTAAGGGGTCGGGTACGGCTTTAAAGAAGGCAACACCAAATGCTTTACTAAGACAATTCTATGTCGGATCAGTGACTACATAAGAAGAGAACGGAAGCTAGTGTGTTATTGTGCACACTTCGGTATGATACAAATTATAAAGATTAATATACAATAATTAGTGTACAGCCTCATGCATATATATGTAGACGATAATCATAAAATGATATAAAGTTGTAAAGTGGTCACTCACAGTTTTTGTTCAGAAGAAATGGTGCAGTGGTCGAACAGCTGATATAAGTGCACGGACGATGTCCTCCGGCTGAGACAGAACAAGCAATGAGAAGTGAAATTGAAAATCTAACACTCCTGATCCACCACCGTAAATGAATAAAACTTGACTTTTATTGATAAGGAGTCATGCTCCAAATAAAATTATGTATGGTCCAAGTACAGAGGTGAGTAGAGAAACTAGCCTACGAGTTTCAAGGGATAAAGCCTCTTAGTCATAGCATGACTAAGAGACTTTATTGTGAACCTTAATAAAGTTGTATGAAGTTACCTTTAACCTAATGGGTGAAGTACAGAACTGTGTTTATGGTCCTTGGCATAGTTGCCAACAAGGAACCAGGACCTTGAACTAGGATATTTGTTTGCTTAGCAGCAGACCTCAGGCAGCAGAAAGTTGCTGCAAAATAATTGGTAAACTGCAGTTTGAATGAAAATGGGGCCCAGGAAGGAAGGATACTAGTTGGCCTGACTCTGTATCTACATGTCACCTCAGTCACCCAGTGTGTCTTCCGTATATAAAATAAACTGGGTAGTTTCTTAAATAATCTACCCAGCATATTATACTGACACAAAACTTGGTTGAGATGTGTATCTGTATGAAGTACAATGCGACTGGTACAATGATGTACAATGAGTGTATTATAGGTGAGCTGGAGGCCTGCCTGGCTCAGTGGTCCACTGGGAATTTCAATTTTTACAACTGAGCTAGTTCAAGCCATCCCAGAACTCCACCTTAGGGTGCATTCACACTGAGTAAACGCTAGCTTATTCTGAACGTAAAACACGTTCAGAATAAGCGGCGTCTAAAGCAGCTCCATTCATTTCTATGGGAGCGGGGATACAAGCGCTCCCCATAGAAATGAATGGGCTGCTTCTTTCACTCCGTGCAGTCCCATTGAAGTGAATGGGGAGTGCCGGCGTATACGGCAAGCTCTGCTCATGCCGGAGCGTACACGCCGGCACTCCCCATTCACTTCAATGGGACTGCACGGAGTGAAAGAAGCAGCCCATTCATTTCTATGGGGAGCGCTCGTATGTTGGCTCCCATAGAAATGAATGGAGCTGCTTTAGACGCCGCTTATTCTGAACGTGTTTTACGTTCAGAATAAGCTAGCGTTTACTCAGTGTGAATGCACCCTTATGCTCTGTTTGAGAGTTGTTATATATTATCACCACCTTTTTGTTTGCACACAGGTCTATTCTGATTTTTTTTTGTTTGTTTTTTGCTCACAGTTGTATGAATCTTGGGACCTTGCATCCTTCTAAAGTATCAAAACCTCAGTAGTGCTCATTCATAGAAGAAAGCTACAAATGGAAGATGCAATGGTAAGCAGTAGAAGTTTAGTATGTAATGTAACTGTAAGTGACCACATAAAATTAATAATAAGTTCCAGGATATGACTGCTGTCTCATCCTCATAGAAGTGCATTAAGATGTGCAATAATAACATTAAAGGTGGTGTCTGATTTATAAAAACACCTTCAAATATCCTATGAAGAGGAAAAGAGAGTAAAAGTGGAGGTTTTTTTTATTTAGAATCCTCATCTAGTATTAAGGGTAAAGAATTGGCTACAAAGGGCCTCTAAATCTCTGGAGAACTCATCATCTGTGTGCATTACATCAAGAGACCATTGACTTTGATTAGAACTATATAATACTTCATTTCCCCTGTGGTAGCAGTGGAGAGTAACTGAAAGAGGACCTCAGGCACATGCGGTTTTATACGATTCACCACTAGAAAGCCAACAGTGCGCTGAATTCAGCGCACAGTTGGCTTTTCCATTATGTGCCCCGGTGGAAGAGCTAGAAAGCCGACAGTGCACTGAATTCAGCGTACCGTTGGCTTTTCCGTTGTGTGCCCCGGTGGAAGAGCTATTAGTGCATTTACTGATAACTCTTCACTGTCAGAAGGGCGTTTCTGACAGTCTAATTGGGAACACTCCTCCTGACAGAACTGTGTGTAGTGCTATACTGTGAGGGGGGCATTCCTTACTCTATGGACGAGTACTATCAGGAGGGGGGGGGGGCATTCCTCACCGCTCAGCGTGAGGCTTTCTATATAAAACTGAGGACATGAAAGATCCCCTTTAAAGCTAGTCTCCCCCACGGTCTACAAATACATTTGGAAGGTTCCAGTAATGGAATTTCCTTTGATGAACATATCATCTGGGGTCCTTCTAACAAAAAGGAGCTGTAAAATTTTGAAAATCTGTTCAGGACTTGGAAATATTTCAGCATATAAATATGCACACATAAAGGTCTCTAAATACTAACCATCTAGTACTATATCTCTCCTAAATTCAAGAAGAACCATTATCTTTAAGCCTTTCAAACGGTGTCGTTTATAAAAGTGGATTAGTATCGGAGGTGAATGGTTCCGATTAATGGACAAATATATTTGAAGATACATCAACAGAGAACCTTGGAGAAAAGCTATGAATCTCATCACATTTCAACCTTTATGATACTTCAAGTGCTCTATAGATAATATCAGAGACTCAGAGCTAGCCCTGGCTCAGATCTACTGTCCATTGAGAGAAATGAATCATTTCTCCATTACAAGATTAAAAAAAATTAATGGAATTTTACTTCAAATGATATCTGAAGGGTTTCCTGGCCGCCTCAGCTTATGATACTTTCTGAATAGTAACGAGATTGGACGTGATTAGCAAATATATTTGTATAGCGCGTAGACTTGAAAATGTGCTAAAGTTTAACCACCCGGTCGTAATTTTTTAATTTCATTCATACATTTTTTTACTTTTGAGAAGGGCAGAAATATTAGATGAGATATGAATTTCATCATATTGTAACAATTCTGATAGGTTACATTCTATAGTTAACATTATATGCTCAGAAATGCTGCCTTGGGCCTTCTATGGGACAATGAAATAATTTCTATATCACAAGATTTCAATTCTAAGAGAGATTTAATACTCTATGCCTTTTCATGATATGAGGTTGAGGCCACTTGTGATATGTTCAGCTTATGTAATCTTATATAATGATCTTATAATGTCTTCTACTTAACTAGGTAGCATGTGGTTTTATGGCAGTTTTCCCAGAGTAATATATCATTGATCTAAAGTAACCAAGATAAAATAACGAACCTGTCAAATTGTGCTGTCATGACAACTGTTTATTTGTGCCCCTCATCCCCAGAGAATGAATGAGATATGGTTGGAATGGGAAATGTACTGACACATACTGCAATAATATACTCATTTACTGACAACTTTTTTTTTTGCTTCAAAAAAAGATTGGGAAATTCACCAACAGCAAAAAGACAACACAAAAAAGAGGCCTGGCCCTTACCCTGACTATTGCTGTAGGCTGCTGCTCAGGGGTCCCCACTTTATACCTTCAGAGCAGAGGCCGCTGGGCAGCACTGAGAGTAAGTGTTGGATGGATTTTACACACAGATCTGAACTGAAACTGCCATTATACCCTGGGGTCTCTTTATGTTTTTTCCTCTAGCCTTCACCCAAGCTCTTCTAGAGCCTAGCTATAAAATTGCATCTTCCTCTGTTACTGCTCTGAGAAAGCTTTCCCTCAAGCAGCCATAGCATTAAACTCACAGTTACTCACATATGACTACCACAAAGCTTAACAGTCCCTTGTTGTCAAATGGTAAATAAGATGTTATCATTGCATGCACCTAGCACTTCATCAATAAGAGAGGGCTGGTATATGTATATCTCTTACCATATAACAGTTAGATCCTACCCTGTGTACCCTGGGTGTGTAGATAGCATGCCGTTGTTGCTATATATCAGTCAGTCTTTCACCTGAAAGTGTGCCTAAATAATTGACCACTCTTTGTTTATATACAAAAAAGACACTTTTAATCTTTTTGCATTTAATAAAGGTTAAGTTTTATTATTTTATCAGAGTCCCCCAAGGTTTTTTCACTCAGTGACATATAGTTTTTTGGTGGACAACTTATCTATATTTGTCAGTGATTGGTTTAATTAGATCCTACCCTCCCTAAAGAGCCCCAAGCTCTTGACAGATCTTAGTTCTTGGCAGATTGTGTCTTCTTTCCCCTCTGGAGGCCTTTTACCTATGTTAGATTCCTCCATTAGAGACCTTGATTCATGGTGGATAGTGCCCCCTATTTATGGACAACTTGACCTTTGCTAATACTCTACTCATATCCACTAGAAATTGTGAATAGTAGTGGCTACTGGGAGCACAAGTGATCTTTAGAACTGATCTTGTTATAATGGCATATCAGGAATCGGTAAGTAAGGCTACGGGTCCGTGTAAAGAGTATTTTCTGGGCGAACCCCTTTCATTATACTCAGGGGTCTCTTCAGTCTCCTGAGTATAATGATCGAAGGCCCAGGGGAGGTGAGTGAACGTTAAAACTAGTGTCACTCATCTCTTCTGTGATTTGGCATGGCTCTATGCTGCCTCTGTAGTGATGCCAGTGGTATCACGTGGGTCAAAGCCAGAATCGCTAAGCATATAACACTAGCATAACTTACATCTGTGACGTCATTGAAGAGGGCCAAAACAGCAGGGAGTCATGACAGATCTCAGGAGAGATGAGTACCACTGGTTTTTATGTTTGTTACTTCCCCTGGGCCTTCGATCATTATACTCTGGAATCTGAAAAGAGGCCGCTATGGGACATAATACCGTGTGCATTAGCCACTATGGGACATTATAGTGTGTGGATGCGCTGCTATGGGACATTATACTGTGTGGAGGGCCCTCTATGGGACATTACACTGTGTGGTGGGGCCGCTATGGGGCATTACACTGTAAAGAGGGGCCACTATGGGACATAATACTGTGTGGATGGGCTGCTATGGGATATTATACTATGTGGGGGCCACTTTGGGGCATTATCGTGTGTATAAATGGGATGTTATACTGTGTGGGGGCCAGGAAAGGGGCTACTATGCAGTGTGGTGGGGAGTGGGGGGGCAATTCAAAAGATTGCTATGAGGCCCAATCTTTGCTAGTTATGCCCCTGTGTCAGAACAAAAATGGAATCACCAATGTAGAGGTTTAGATGATGCTTTGTTCCCATATGCCAGAAATTCTAAATGGTGACCATAACTACATCGATGAAGTTTGGCTAAGCTGTTCCAATTGTATTTGCCAACTTACTTGCTTATTTTTTGTGAGAGCCATCAAACCTGTGAAAGTGGCCCTGGATTATAATGTACGATATAGTTAGAAGAGTGTTTTCAATGTTACTCTACCTCTTTTGTACATTGATGCCCTTACGTACTATAGATATGCCATTATAAATGTATGCTCCAAAGAACCAAATGATGACAGATCCCCATGACTGGGCTAAATGAACTGTAATGTACAATGTAAATATAACCATGTGATCAAAGTATAGCAGTGTGAGAATCTTTTAATATACAAGATCCTCCAGACAAGGGTTAACCACATGAACATAACCCTTACATTCGCCCATTGCATTCAATGTGGGTGTAGACCATTAAATAAATCGTACTGAGTTCATGCTTCCATTCATTTACTGAAAAGGTTTTGTTGGCTCTGTATGTTTCCCTTTATGTCATATGAGTCAACGTTGCTAATATAGGTTGTGATATATGTGAGTCATAAAGTGGCCAGGAGCAAGACCACTACGCTGACTCAGCCAGGAGAGAAAGAGAAAAAGAGCAAATGATTTACATCCAGCCAACAGTCTCTTTGGTAGCAAGTGATTTGTTACAATAACCTATGTGAATAATTTAATAAGTGTTTTACCCCTTGTAATCTCGGCAGGTGCCCCTGCTGTGTGTTAGCTCTCAGCAAGCCGCCCTCTTATCTTTAGCAGGCATAGGCCCAGAGAGCTTTGTATTAATTCTTATTCTATCTTTTCATCACTCAATTCTTTAACAATGAGTTTGATTTCAAGTGCACATTTTAATATTCCTGTTTGTGTTGTTAATTATGCAGCATTAGCTGGAAACTCCTCTTTATCATAGGGAAGTCAAACTGTTTTTATGACATTAGCGGCTATTGATTAAAGCAACAGAAATTCTTTCAGCGCTGGAACTCTCTGTACGGCTAATTCTGCATTAAATATGAGGATATTTGTGTTATGTCCATTAAGGAATGTGCTGCAATAATTTATACAGACGTTTTGTTAAAGGGAAACCATTAAGCTCGATTAACAGATAAGAAGTCATATGTCTAAGAGAATGTATATACAGTGATAATGTACAATGCAATATATTATGTTATAGAAAGACAAAATGGTCTTCATACTGCAAGCCTGTAGCATATATTCGTAGAGGTGGTGAACTGGTTTCTAGCTCACCTAAAACCACCCATAAAACATGAGAAGGAAGAAGAGGGCAGGAGGATCATATGATCTGTGACTTCGCCAGACTTTCCAAAAATCAACATTTAGGTAAGCTCACACAGGGTTTTTTGGATCGGAACCTGAGGCGGAGGGCGCCTCAGGTTCCGATCCAAAAACTGAGTAGCCGCGACTGAAGCCGGTGCACAGCACTGGCATCCAGCCACGTACTCTGCTCCGGATTAGGCCAAATGAATGGGCCTAGTCCAGAGGAGGGAGTTTCTTCAGGCCAAATTGCTAGGCGCCTCGGCCTTAAGAATGCGCTTCTTTTTTCCGGGAGCCGGAAGAAACATCTCCCCGAAAAAAGACCTGAGTGGCTCCCATTGATTTCAAAACCCTGACCAAAAAACTCCGTGTAAACTTACCCTTAGCTTCTCAGCCAATGTGGGTGGAGTGGCTGTGGGTGGAGCGGTCACTGATGATGTCACAGACGCTATATAACAAAGTACCCAAATAGGTGCCATTTGTGAGAAGATGGTAGACAGAGCAGAGGATAGACTTCAGCCAGCAAGTACAAAAACCAAGAAAAATTGCATTACTACATAAAATGAATATGGGGGAGAAGATAGTGGAGAGTGAGAAGAAGAGGATAGATTAGATAGATTTAATTTACTTAAACAGATATAGGGAGAAATCTTAGCAGTCTGTGATAGAAAGCAACAGAAAGATAGACAATTCATCACACAGCACTCCACTTTTTCTTCAATTTTTTACATTAATACCTGTGGTATGACCATCTATAAGCAGCATTCATTACCAAATATACCGTACAGCAATAGTGCAGTTCATAATTTCCTGCAGGTTTGCCTCTTTTAAGTCGCATTCATTACCCCTTTCATACTGTTGGTGGCACTGTTGGCATAACAAAACATATGTATGAAAAAGAACCCCCTCAAAGAACACCAACCCTTCCCAAAAAACAAGAAAATCCATAGCTTTTTCCAATACCAATGTCATGTTAGTGCTGCATCTTTAGCATTTTTATATTAGCATTTTATTGTGTTTTATTTATATTTTAATCACGGCTTCACTTTTCCGGCACACTGCTTCAAATTTGTCTTCAGTGTATCTCCAAACTTGTACTTGCAAGTCCCCAAAATGGGCCAATTTTAGGAATATTTGTAGAAGCCATTACTTCTTCCAATTCAACCGTTGTGTGTATGAAAACAGGGACAGCGATGTTCCCCCAATATGGGCTAATTTCTTGAGTGTTTTTAATATTACAAAGTGACAGCACTGTGTATAGCGGTTTGTATCCACTGCATTCATTTTCTGATAGACCTATATATCACTGTTCTTTTGACATAACTTCGACTGTATCTGCATTAGAGAGCTAAAAAATGGGCCAGACAGAGCCCTGACCATGTCATACACAATGGGCCAGACCATGTCATACACAATGATTTAAGCCAGTTTAAAGAAATTCAGAGTTAATGCATCTACAGATATAGCTAACCTAAAATTTATATTCAACACACCATATGACATTGACAATGTAAAAGGAGGGTTTGGTAAATCACCAATATGTCCATATGGTCCAGAGGTTTAATTTCCCAAACCTGTCTCTGGTAAGCCTGTTAACCTCAGGATTGTTTAACAAAACGCATTGCTACTTACTGAGAGAGGTGCCCCTGGCACATATCCATTTCAGCTTTACTGCACAATAGGTGTACTACCCAGCTTCATTTGGAAAAATGTACGTGTGCTGGGAGCACCAGGGAAGACTATGAAGAGAACATCAGACTCATCTTACAGTAAGTCATTTATTTATTTAATCAAACCATAGAGGACAGGCTTACCACGGCCTATTTGGGCCGTTAAACCACAGATGGTTTCTTCTGCGAGGTTCCCTTTAATGTTCACTACATCTCTGGTACATCTGAAATTGAACCATGCGTGTGAAGCAAACATAAATTAGAGGACAAATATAAGACAAAATCCTAATGAACTGTCAATGTGAGGAAAAACAGATATACAGGATTAGAACATAAATAAAATGTTCTTGAGAAATGAGCATGAAACTGAGAAAATGAGACTTTTTACAAGGTAATAATTTTGTATAATATATGATTTATGTTTTACTAATGGATAGTTAGTAGAGATGAGCGAACAGTGTTCTATCGAACTCATGTTCGATCGGATATTAGGCTGTTCGGCATGTTCGAATCGAATCGAACACCGCGTGGTAAAGTGCGCCATTACTCGATTCCCCTCCCACCTTCCCTGGCGCCTTTTTTGCTCCAATAACAGCACAGGGTAGGTGGGACAGGAACTACGACACCGGTGACGTTGAAAAAAGTAGGCAAAACCTATTGGCTGCCGAAAACATGTGACCTCTAATTTAAAAGAACAGCGCCACCCAGGTTCGCGTCATTCTGAGCTTGCAATTCACCGAGGACGGAGGTTTCCGTCCAGTTAGCTAGGGGTTAGATTCTGGGTAGGCAGGGACAGGCTAGGATAGGAAGGAGAAGACAACCAACAGCTCTTATAAGAGCTAAATTCCAGGGAGAAGCTTGTCAGTGTAACGTGGCACTGACGGGCTCAATCGCCGCAACCCAGCTTTCCCAGGATCCTGAATGGAATACACTGTCAGTGTATTCCCGTATACCCGATATATACCCCCGATACCCGTTCCAACGGTGTGCCCCCCCACCTTCACCCCAGAAATACCCTGCAAGTCCCCTAGCAATAGGATTGGGGCTATATACACCCACTATTTTTGCTACTGCCATATAGTGCCATTGTCTCACTGGGAATTCAAAGAATATATTGGGCTTACATATAACTTCAATTCCAGGGAGAAGCTTGTCAGTGTAACGTGGCACTGACGGGCTCAATCGCCGCAACCCAGCTTTCCCAGGATCCTGAATGGAACACACTGACAGTGTATTCCCGTATACCCCATATATACACCCCAAATCCCCGTTCCAACGGTGTGCCCCCCCACCTTCACCTCAGAAATACCCTGCAAGTCCCCTAGCAATAGAATTGGGGCTATATACACCCACAATTTTTGCTACTGGTATATAGTGCCATTGTCTGACTGGGAATTCAAAGAATATATTGGGGTGACGTGCACCCACAATTTTTGCTACTGCTATACAGTGCCATTGTCTCACTGGGAATTCAAAGAATATATGGGGGTTATGTGCACCCACAATTTTTAATACTGGTATACAGTGCCATTGTCTGACTGGGAATTCAAAGAATATATGGGGGTTACGTGCACCCACAATTTTTAATACTGCTATACAGTGCCATTGTCTGACTGGGAATTCAAAGAATATATGGGGGTTACGTGCACCCACAATTTTTAATACTGCTATACAGTTCCTTTGTCTCACTGGGAATTCAAAGAATATATGGGGGTTATGTGCACCCACAATTTTTAATACTGGTATACAGTGCCATTGTCTGACTGGGAATTCAAAGAATATATGGGGGTTATGTGCACCCACAATTTTTACTACTGGTATACAGTGCCATTGTCTGACTGGGAATTCAAAGAATATATGGGGGTTACGTGCACCCACAATTTTTACTACTGGTATACAGTGCCATTGTCTCACTGGGAATTCAAAGAATATATGGGGGTTATGTGCACCCACAATTTTTACTACTGGTATACAGTGCCATTGTCTGACTGGGAATTCAAAGAATATATGGGGGTTATGTGCACCCACAATTTTTAATACTGGTATATAGTGCCATTGTCTGACTGGGAATTCAAAGAATATATGGGGGTTACGTGCACCCACAATTTTTACTACTGGTATACAGTGCCATTGTCTGACTGGGAATTCAAAGAATATATGGGGGTTACGTGCACCCACAATTTTTAATACTGCTATACAGTTCCTTTGTCTCACTGGGAATTCAAAGAATATATGGGGGTTATGTGCACCCACAATTTTTAATACTGGTATACAGTGCCATTGTCTGACTGGGAATTCAAAGAATATATGGGGGTTATGTGCACCCACAATTTTTACTACTGGTATACAGTGCCATTGTCTCACTGGGAATTCAAAGAATATATGGGGGTTATGTGCACCCACAATTTTTACTACTGGTATACAGTGCCATTGTCTGACTGGGAATTCAAAGAATATATGGGGGTTATGTGCACCCACAATTTTTAATACTGGTATATAGTGCCATTGTCTGACTGGGAATTCAAAGAATATATGGGGGTTACGTGCACCCACAATTTTTACTACTGGTATACAGTGCCATTGTCTGACTGGGAATTCAAAGAATATATGGGGGTTACGTGCACCCACAATTTTTAATACTGCTATACAGTTCCTTTGTCTCACTGGGAATTCAAAGAATATATGGGGGTTATGTGCACCCACAATTTTTAATACTGGTATACAGTGCCATTGTCTGACTGGGAATTCAAAGAATATATGGGGGTTATGTGCACCCACAATTTTTACTACTGGTATACAGTGCCATTGTCTGACTGGGAATTCAAAGAATATATGGGGGTTATGTGCACCCACAATTTTTAATACTGGTATATAGTGCCATTGTCTGACTGGGAATTCAAAGAATATATGGGGGTTACGTGCACCCACAATTTTTACTACTGGTATACAGTGCCATTGTCTCACTGGGAATTCAAAGAATATATGGGGGTTATGTGCACCCACAATTTTTACTACTGGTATACAGTGCCATTGTCTGACTGGGAATTCAAAGAATATATGGGGGTTATGTGCACCCACAATTTTTAATACTGGTATATAGTGCCATTGTCTGACTGGGAATTCAAAGAATATATGGGGGTTATGTGCACCCACAATTTTTACTACTGGTATACAGTGCCATTGTCTGACTGGGAATTCAAAGAATATATGGGGGTTACGTGCACCCACAATTTTTAATACTGCTATACAGTTCCATTGTCTCACTGGGAATTCAAAGAATATATGGGGGTTATGTGCACCCACAATTTTTAATACTGGTATACAGTGCCATTGTCTGACTGGGAATTCAAAGAATATATGGGGGTTACGTGCACCCACAATTTTTAATACTGCTATACAGTTCCTTTGTCTCACTGGGAATTCAAAGAATATATGGGGGTTATGTGCACCCACAATTTTTAATACTGGTATACAGTGCCATTGTCTGACTGGGAATTCAAAGAATATATGGGGGTTATGTGCACCCACAATTTTTAATACTGGTATACAGTGCCATTGTCTGACTGGGAATTCAAAGAATATATTGGGGTTATGTGCACCCACAATTTTTACTACTGGTATATAGTGCCATTGTCTGACTGGGAATTCAAAGAATATATGGGGGTTATGTGCACCCACAATTTTTAATACTGGTATACAGTGCCATTGTCTGACTGGGAATTCAAAGAATATATTGGGGTTATGTGCACTCACAATTTTTACTACTGGTATATAGTGCCATTGTCTGACTGGGAATTCAAAGAATATATGGGGGTTATGTGCACCCACAATTTTTAATACTGGTATACAGTGCCATTGTCTGACTGGGAATTCAAAGAATATATGGGGGTTATGTGCACCCACAATTTTTAATACTGGTATACAGTGCCATTGTCTGACTGGGAATTCAAAGAATATATGGGGGTTATGTGCACCCACAATTTTTACTACTGGTATACAGTGCCATTGTCTGACTGGGAATTCAAAGAATATATTGGGGTGACGTGCACCCACAATTTTTGCTACTGCTATACAGTTCCATTGTCTCACTGGGAATTCAAAGAATATATGGGGGTTATGTGCACCCACAATTTTTACTACTGGTATACAGTGCCATCGTCTGACTGGGAATTCAAAGAATATATGGGGGTTACGTGCACCCACAATTTTTGCTACTGCTATACAGTTCCATTGTCTCACTGGGAATTCAAAGAATATATGGGGGTTATGTGCACCCACAATTTTTAATACTGGTATACAGTGCCATTGTCTGACTGGGAATTCAAAGAATATATGGGGGTTACGTGCAACCACAATTTTTAATACTGCTATACAGTTCCTTTGTCTCACTGGGAATTCAAAGAATATATGGGGGTTATGTGCACCCACAATTTTTAATACTGGTATACAGTGCCATTGTCTGACTGGGAATTCAAAGAATATATGGGGGTTATGTGCACCCACAATTTTTAATACTGGTATACAGTGCCATTGTCTGACTGGGAATTCAAAGAATATATTGGGGTTATGTGCACCCACAATTTTTACTACTGGTATATAGTGCCATTGTCTGACTGGGAATTCAAAGAATATATGGGGGTTATGTGCACCCACAATTTTTAATACTGGTATACAGTGCCATTGTCTGACTGGGAATTCAAAGAATATATTGGGGTTATGTGCACCCACAATTTTTACTACTGGTATATAGTGCCATTGTCTGACTGGGAATTCAAAGAATATATGGGGGTTATGTGCACCCACAATTTTTAATACTGGTATACAGTGCCATTGTCTGACTGGGAATTCAAAGAATATATGGGGGTTATGTGCACCCACAATTTTTAATACTGGTATACAGTGCCATTGTCTGACTGGGAATTCAAAGAATATATGGGGGTTATGTGCACCCACAATTTTTACTACTGGTATACAGTGCCATTGTCTGACTGGGAATTCAAAGAATATATTGGGGTGACGTGCACCCACAATTTTTGCTACTGCTATACAGTTCCATTGTCTCACTGGGAATTCAAAGAATATATGGGGGTTATGTGCACCCACAATTTTTAATACTGGTATACAGTGCCATTGTCTGACTGGGAATTCAAAGAATATATGGGGGTTACGTGCACCCACAATTTTTAATACTGCTATACAGTTCCTTTGTCTCACTGGGAATTCAAAGAATATATGGGGGTTATGTGCACCCACAATTTTTAATACTGGTATACAGTGCCATTGTCTGACTGGGAATTCAAAGAATATATGGGGGTTATGTGCACCCACAATTTTTAATACTGGTATACAGTGCCATTGTCTGACTGGGAATTCAAAGAATATATGGGGGTTATGTGCACCCACAATTTTTAATACTGGTATACAGTGCCATTGTCTGACTGGGAATTCAAAGAATATATGGGGGTTATGTGCACCCACAATTTTTAATACTGGTATACAGTGCCATTGTCTGACTGGGAATTCAAAGAATATATGGGGGTTATGTGCACCCACAATTTTTAATACTGGTATACAGTGCCATTGTCTGACTGGGAATTCAAAGAATATATGGGGGTTATGTGCACCCACAATTTTTAATACTGGTATACAGTGCCATTGTCTGACTGGGAATTCAAAGAATATATGGGGGTTATGTGCACCCACAATTTTTACTACTGGTATACAGTGCCATTGTCTGACTGGGTATTCAAAGAATATATGGGGGTTACGTGCACCCACAATTTTTAATACTGCTATACAGTTCCTTTGTCTCACTGGGAATTCAAAGAATATATGGGGGTTATGTGCACCCACAATTTTTACTACTGGTACACAGTGCCATTGTCTGACTGGGAATTCAAAGAATATATGGGGGTTACGTGCACCCACAATTTTTGCTACTGCTATACAGTTCCATTGTCTCACTGGGAATTCAAAGAATATATGGGGGTTATGTGCACCCACAATTTTTACTACTGGTATACAGTGCCATTGTCTCACTGGGAATTCAAAGAATATATGGGGGTTATGTGCACCCACAATTTTTAATACTGGTATACAGTGCCATTGTCTGACTGGGAATTCAAAGAATATATGGGGGTTATGTGCACCCACAATTTTTAATACTGGTATACAGTGCCATTGTCTGACTGGGAATTCAAAGAATATATGGGGGTTATGTGCACCCACAATTTTTAATACTGGTATACAGTGCCATTGTCTGACTGGGAATTCAAAGAATATATGGGGGTTATGTGCACCCACAATTTTTAATACTGGTATACAGTGCCATTGTCTGACTGGGAATTCAAAGAATATATGGGGGTTATGTGCACCCACAATTTTTAATACTGGTATACAGTGCCATTGTCTGACTGGGAATTCAAAGAATATATGGGGGTTATGTGCACCCACAATTTTTAATACTGGTATACAGTGCCATTGTCTGACTGGGAATTCAAAGAATGTATGGGGGTTACGTGCACCCACAATTTTTAATACTGCTATACAGTTCCTTTGTCTCACTGGGAATTCAAAGAATATATGGGGGTTACGTGCACCCACAATTTTTGCTACTGCTATACAGTTCCATTGTCTCACTGGGAATTCAAAGAATATATGGGGGTTACGTGCACCCACAATTTTTACTACTGGTATACAGTGCCATTGTCTGACTGGGAATTCAAAGAATATATGGGGGTTATGTGCACCCACAATTTTTAATACTGGTATACAGTGCCATTGTCTGACTGGGAATTCAAAGAATATATGGGGGTTATGTGCACCCACAATTTTTAATACTGGTATATAGAGATGAGCGAACACTAAAATGTTCGAGGTTCGAAATTCGATTCGAACAGCCGCTCAATGTTCGTGTGTTCGAACGGGTTTCGAACCCCATTATAGTCTATGGGGAACAGATACTCGTTAAGGGGGAAACCCAAATCCGTGTCTGGAGGGTCACCAAGTCCACTATGACACCCCAGGAAATGATGCCAACACCTCTGGAATGACACTGGGACAGCAGGGGAAGCATGCCTGGGGGCATCTAACACACCAAAGACCCTCTATTACCCCAACATCACTGCCTAACAACTACACACTTTCCACATTCAAAAAAACCTCTATCAAAGTGGGAAAATACCTGGAAACCTTCTTTACTCCCCAAATGGATGGACACAAACCCCAATTTAAGCTCAACAAACAGTAACAACCACCCCTTTAAATCACGTTCCCCATGACAACCACAAATGGAATTGGCAATGGGAATTCCAAAAGCCCTCACCCTTAACTGTCATTTTGAGTGTGTGTGTGTGTGTGTGTGTGTGTGTGTGTGTGATGTGGTAAGACCTTCCAAAATTCACTTTTCTAGCCCTTAACATGAGCCCTTCCAAACAAAGTTACATGACCTTAAGCTGAGCTACCAGCAGAGATTGAGGCCCTTGGCATGAGTAGAGCCTTGCACCAGCAGTGTTTTTGGCACTTAGGGTGAGTTGAGCCTTGTACCAGCGTGTGTCCCTTAACATCAGGCGGGCCCTAAGTTCTGCGCTTTGCACAAAAGTTCCACATTAACTAGGCTGAATGGTACAAAGATTAGTAGGCCCGAGAACCAGGAACAGGTCTTGCAATGGCTGTCGGATAACGCTTAAAGCACATTGTCCACCAGCCAGTCAGCCTCTACCTCCTCTTACCCAACAGTCTTGTCCTCCTTCCACCCAAAATTCCCAATCTTCTCAGAACAATAACCCCAACTGTCCCTGCTCCCCAGAGCTGTTCTCCCTTCCTTTGACTGTACCGCAACCTGCCCCTCCATTTCGCGATTCCACGGACCTAACAGACGAGTATCTGTGTCCAGATGCTCAAACACTAGAGTCTCCTCCATTCCATCTCCGGTCGATTTGGTGGCGGATGACCAGCAACCCACCCTCATCGACGACGATGAGACGCAGTTGCTGTCAGGGCAGCCAGTTGACATGCGCATTGTGCAGGAGGAGGAGGCGAGACAGGAGTTGGAAGAGGAGGTGGTGGACGACGAGGACACCGACCCCACCTGGACAAGGCAGATGTCAAGCTGGGAAAGTAGTGTGGATGTTGAGGCAGGTGCAGCACCAAAAAGGGTAGCTAGAGGCAGAGACATGTCCAGAGGCAGAGGTCAGCTGCTTTGCCGAAGCCAGGCCAGACCCGGAATGTCCGAAGATGTTCCCTTTTGTACCCAGCCCAGAAAAACTCCCCCATCGAGGGCACGTTTCTTGAAGGTGTAGAGTTTTTTCAAGGAATGCGCCGAGGACAGATATAGTGTCATCTACACAATTTGCCTCTCGAAATCGAGTAGGGGCCCTGAGAAGAGCAACCTGTCCACCACTTCAATGCACCGTCATTTGGAATCCAAGCAATGGAATCAGTGGCAGGCAGCAACGGCAGGACAAACGTTGCCCGCCGTTCATGCCACTGCCTCTGCTCACAGTGCTGGCGATGCACTCCAGAGGACGAGCCAGGACATCACTTCATCTGCCTCCGCCACTTTGTTGACTTCTCCCTCATCCTCCCCTGTTTCTGTCTTATCTCCTTCTCCTGCACCATCAAAGGCACCATCAGGCGCTTCTTTACAACAACCCACCATCTCTCAGACATTGGAGCGCCGGCAGAAATACACCGCTAACCACCCACCCACGCAAGCCTAGAACGCCAACATCGCTAAACTGCTGGCCCAGGAGAGGTTGGCGTTCCGGCTTGTTGAAACTCCCGCCTTCCCGGACCTGATGGCAACTGTGGCACCTCACTATGCCGTCCCTAGCCGTCTCAACTTCTCCCGGTGTGGCGTCCCCGCCTTGCACCAGCACGTGTCACTCAACATCAGGTGGGCCCTTAGTTCCGCGCTTTGCTGCAAGGTCCACTTGACCACCGACACTTGGACAAGCGCCTGTGGTCAGGGATGCTGCAGTGCTTATCTTTAATGACAGGCAGGGTGAATGTGGTGGAGTCTGTTCCCCGGGTGCAAACTGGGGTGGCCTATCTCCTCTCCCAGGCCAAAATTCATGGCAGGAGTAGACTGAAACCCTACGACGCTGCAACCTCCACCACAGCTACTAGCGGCAAACGCTAAAACACTGGTGTGGGGAGACGTCAGCAGGCGGTGCTGAAGCTCATCAGCTTGGGGGACAGACAGCACAGTGCCTCCGAGGTCAGGGATGCCATCCTGGCTGAGATGGCATTTTTTTTTCCCTGCTACACCTGGGGCCTGGCATTTTTACGCCTGTGATAATGGCTGGAACCTGGTAGCGGCTCTGGAGCTTGCCAGCCTCCAACACGTTCCATGTTTGGCCCACGTCTAACCTAGTGGTGCAAAGTTTTTTAAAAACATACCCAAATGTACCGAAGCTACTGTTGAAAATGCGGCGCTTGTGCGCCCACTTTTGCAAGTGCACAGGAGTCGCTGCTAGCCTAAAAACACTCTAGCAAGGCCTACATCTGTCCAAACACAGGCTGTTGTCCGTCATTCACACACGGTGAAACCCTACAATACCATATCTTGAGCAGGGTGTGTGAGCTGCACAGACCTTTGATGGAGTTCCATCTACAAAACCCAAGGGTTCCTCAAAGTCAGCAACCAAAGTTTCTGCACCATGAGTTTCCAGGGGTGGCAGAGTTATGGCTAGGGGAAGAGGCATGGATAGGGATGATGTCTAGGGGCAAAAGCAGTGTGGATGTGGAGGCAAGCTAAGCAGGAAAAACTGGGGGTACAAGCTAAGGCATGGACTGGGGTGATGTCTAGGGGCAAAAGCAGTGTGGATGTGGAGGCAAGCTAAGCAGGAAAAACTGGGGATACAAGCTAAGGCATGGACTGGGGTGATGTCTAGGGGCAAAAGCAGTGTGGATGTGGAGGCAAGCTAAGCAGGAAAAACTGGGGGTACAAGCTAAGGCATGGACTGGGGTGATGTCTAGGGGCAAAAGCAGTGTGGATGTGGAGGCAAGCTAAGCAGGAAAAACTGGGGGTACAAGCTAAGGCATGGACTGGGGTGATGTCTAGGGGCAAAAGCAGTGTGGATGTGGAGGCAAGCTAAGCAGGAAAAACTGGGGATACAAGCTAAGGCATGGACTGGGGTGATGTCTAGGGGCAAAAGCAGTGTGGATGTGGAGGCAAGCTAAGCAGGAAAAACTGGGGGTACAAGCTAAGGCATGGACTGGGGTGATGTCTAGGGGCAAAAGCAGTGTGGATGTGGAGGCAAGCTAAGCAGGAAAAACTGGGGGTACAAGCTAAGGCATGGACTGGGGTGATGTCTAGGGGCAAAAGCAGTGTGGATGTGGAGGCAAGCTAAGCAGGAAAAACTGGGGGTACAAGCTAAGGCATGGACTGGGGTGATGTCTAGGGGCAAAAGCAGTGTGGATGTGGAGGCAAGCAAAGCAGGGAAAATGGTGGCTAGAGGCAAAGGGATGTCCATAGGCAGCAAGGGCAAAGATGCAAAACTCTCCCGTTTCAAGAATTTTCCTGACTTGTTTCCCCACAAAACATTCCTGGGAGGAGGGCTGAAACACCACCCTCCTCCTCCTCCGCTGTTAGATTTACCCCAGCTACGAGCTGAAAACGCTGCAACACTGGTGTGGGGAGACGTCAGCAGGCTGGGCTGAAGCTCATCAGCTTGGGAGACGGACAGCACACTGCCTCTGAGGTCAGGGATGCCATCCTGGATGAGATGGCAATTTGTTTATCCCCGCTGCCCCTGGGGCCAGGTTTTTTAGCTTGTTGGAGGGCTCTGGAGCTTGCCAGCCTCCAACACGTTCCATGCCTGGCCCACATGTTCAATGTAGTGGTGCAATGATTTTTAAAAACATACCCCAAATTAGCTGAGCTAAGGGTGAAAGTGCGGCACTTGGACACCCACTTTCCCAAGTCTACAGTACCTGGAGCTAGCCGCAATACACTCCAGCAAGGCCTACATCTGCCTGAAGCACCTACTGTTGTGCGAGGTCACCACACGCTCTAACCCTAGATACCGTATGTTCAGCAGGGTGTGTGAGCAGCAGAGACCTTTGATGGAGTACCAGCTACAAAACCCAAGGGTTCCTCAGAGTCAGCTCCCTCACTTTCTGCACCATGAGTTTCCATGGGTGGCAGACTTATGGCTAGAGGCACAGGCATGGATAGGGGTGATGTGTAGGGGCAAAAGCAGTGTGGATGTGGAGGCAAGCTAAGCAGCAAAAACTGGGGGTACAAGCAGCCGGTGACATCATCACTGACAAGCACAGCTGTCTGTCAGCTGACAGGCTGACTTTCACCAAAATGAACAGACAATGGATAGACTCATCATATACATGTCAGTTACATGACAAATTTAGTGCAATTTGCAAGTCCAAGATGGTTTGGAGATCTGCGGAGAGGAATCTCACCACCTCTTGCGGGTGCCATCATTTGGAAGGCAAGCCCTGGGCTCAGTGGGTGAGAGCAAGCGCAGGATAATCGTCGTTTGGCGGCCACTGCCTCTTCCACTGTTGACAGGGCTGGCGCTGCAGTCCAGACCAGGAGCCAGGACACCTCCACATCTGCCTCTGACACTTTGGGGAGTTCACCCTTATCCTCACCTTTTCCTGCCATTTCTCCTTTTGCCCGCGCCATCATGCGCCTCTTCCCAGCAACTCCCCATCTCCCAAGCCTTTCATTTCATGCTAAAGTACAGCGCAACCCACCCACATGCCCAAGGCTTCAACGGCCTCATCTCAAGAAATCTGGCCCAGGAGATGTTGGAATCCCGGCTGGGGGACACTCTGCCCTTTTTGGGCAGAGTGTCTACTGCGCCACCGCACTGTGCCGTCCACACCAGCACTTTCCCCCAAACATGAGGCGGTCCCTAAATTCAGCGCTTAGCCCTAAAGTTCCATGTGACCAGTTACGAATGGACAAGTGCATGTGGACGGGGACGCTACCTTTCAATTTGGGCACAGTGGTTGAATGTAGTTGAGGCGTGGACCGGGTCGCAAAATGTGGTGGCCTGACTTGTCTCCCCACACAACATTCCTGGGAGGAGGGCTGAAACACCACCCTCCTCCGCTGTTAAATTGACCCCAGCTACGAGCTGGAAACGCTGCAACACTGGTGTGGGGAGACGTCAGCGGGCCGTGCTGAAGCTCATCAGCTTGGGGGCCAGACAGCACACTGCCTACAAAGTGAGTCATGCCATCCTCGATGAGACGGCAATGTGGTTTTTGCCACTGCACCTGGGCCCAGGCATGTTGTCATGTGTGATAATGGCCGTAACCTGGGATTGGCTCTGTAGCTTGGCAGCCTGCAACATATTCCATGCCTGGGCCACGTTTTTAACTCATTGCTGCTAATCTTTTGAAAAAGGTACCCCAATGTTCCTGAGCTACTGGTGAAAGTGTGGCGCTTGTGCGGATAGTTTTTAAAGTGTATAGTTGCCGCTGCTAGCCTCTATGCACTCCTACAACGCCTGTACCTGCTGGAACAACGGCTGTTGTGCGACGTCTCCACACTGCTGGCACTAAACATATCATGTGTTGAGCAGAGTGTGTGAGCAGCACAGACCTTTGATGTAGTTCCAACTCCAAAACCCTCGGGTTCGTCAAAGTCAACTCCCTCAGTTGCTCAACCATGAGTGGCCATGGGTGGCAGACTTATGTGAAATCCCATCCCATCCATTGCACTGGACACGAAACATTAGCATGCGCTCAGCACAACTTCGGATATGGCAGATGCGTTAAGCAGGGTGCAGGGTACAACACAGACCAGGCCCGAGCACCAGGAACAGGTGTTAGAAATACTGCAGCATCTGCCATTTCCTTCCAATTTTGGGGTTTTGGACCCGCCACCGACTTGTCTGGACCTAAGTGGGGATCATGAGACACAGTTGCCATCAAGGCAAGCTGTGGTCATGTGCGGTTTGCAGTAAGGGGGCAGTGCGCAATTGGAAGAGGAGTTGGTGGATGACGAGGCCACCGACCCCACATGGACAGGGGTGATGTCTAGGGGCTAAAGCAGTGTAGATGTAGAGGGAAGCTAAATCAACAAAAAACCTGGGTAGAAGCAAAGGCATAAACTGGGGTGATGTTTAGGGGTGAAAGCAGAGTAGATGTGGAGGGAAGCTAAGCAGCAAAAACAGTGGGTAGAAGCAAAGGCATGCAAAACTCTACCCTGTTGGAAGACTTATTCCTAGGTCTGGAACACGTTAATGGCCCCCCTGGACAAATTACTGCCACTCAGGGGCCTAGTGTCACCAGGAGGGACAAGTATAGGCGCATGTTGTGGGAATACCTGGCCGACACCAGCTCTGTCCTCTCCGATCCCTCTGTGCTCTACAGCCTAAACTTATTTTCTCATCTTTTTTTCTGAACTGCACATCTCTTGCCTGCTTCCTTTGGGATCTTAGAAATGGTGGTCCACTTCCACAGATGGTAACTTCAATAGACAGTGTAACGGGAGTAGCTGAGGGATCGCTGTCTTAACCACTTTTTGGCACAAAATTAACTTCCAAAGCCAAATATGGTGCAAGTATATGATGCAAGGACACCTACACACCTATCTCTGACACATTGGGGAGTTCACCCTCATGCGCCCTTTTGGCCTGCACCATCATGCGCCTCTTCCCAGCCACTCCACATTTCCCAAGCTTTTCATTGCAGGCAGAAGTACAATACAACCCACCCCCATGCCCAAGCCTGTAACAGCCTCATCGATAAACTGCTGGCCCTGGAGATGTTGGTGTTTGTTTATGCTTCTGGAGACCCAGGCCTTCCGTCAGCAGATGGCAGCTGGGGCACCTCCCTATGCTGGGCCTAGCCGTTACTACTTCTCTTGGTGTGCTGTCTCTGCCTTGCGCCTGCATGTGTCCCATAACATCAGTCGGGCCCAGAGCTCTGCGCTTTGCTGCAAGGTCCACTTGACCACCGACACATGGACAAGCGCCTGTGGTCAGGGATGCTGCAGTGCTTATCTTTAATGACAGGCAGGGTGAATGTGGTGGAGTCTGTTCCCCGGGTGCAAACTGGGGTGGCCTATCTCCTCTCCCAGGCCAAAATTCATGGCAGGAGTAGACTGAAACCCTACGAAGCTGCAACCTCCACCCCAGCTACTAGCGGAAAACACTGTAACACTGGCATGGGGAGATGTCAGTAGGCCGTGCTGAAACTGATCAGCTTGGGGGACAGACAGCACAGTGCCTCCGAGGTCAGGGATGCCATCCTGGCTGAGATGGCATTTTTTTTTCCCTGCTACACCTGGGGCCTGGCATTTTTGCGCCTGTGATAATGGCTGGAACCTGGTAGCAGATCTGGAGCTTGCCAGACTCAAACACGGTCCACGCATGGCCCACGTTTTCCAACTTGTTGGTGCCATGTTTCTTTGAAACCTACACCATTGTGCCTGATATACAGGTCAAAGTGGGGCCATTTTCGTAAGTGAGAACTAGCCTCTGCTAGGCAGAAAACATTCAGAGCACACTCCTCTCATCTTCGCACCGTTGGCTGGCGGAGGAAGACGAGGGGGTTGGAGTGGCATCTGATGTCCCTATCCCACACGAGGCTAGAGGGTGCACTTCAGTGCATCCCATTGCTTCACCACAAATGGTGTGAAGGGGAGTGGAAAATGGAGGAAATGGAGAGTGACCCTTACAGTTGGGGCCAGCAAAGGCATGCCAAGTAACACACTGGCACACATGGCTGACTTCATCTTGGGTTGCTTTTCAACACATATTTCACATCATGAAGAACAAATAATACTGGATTTTTTCAAGCCTCGAACCCCGGTCTAGGTCTAATGTCTGTTCCTTTCTTATATTAGGGGAGAGGGAAAAAAAATTACTTCAGTGATACGTTTAGCGTACATAGACTGACTATTAATGTGTATCCCACTTAGTGTTGTTAGGGTTACACACCGTCACAACCTGGCTAAAGCTTCTATAGCTGTTAATAAAGTCAACATAACTTTACGGTATCCAAAAAGACAGCTGGTACCGACAGAGAGCAAGACAAATGTCACCCAAAGCTGTGAGCTCTGAACACCCACAGTGACTTTGGTGTCATCATCATTATAAGGGAGCGGGTGGTAATAAATAACTTGGCAGTGCCTAAAACCCAAAAAGCTTATACAACTATATTTACATTAAGATACACAAATGAAACTTTTCAGTAGCATGTCATGAGACAAGCTGATAAGCTCTTCCTTTGTGCAGTGCTATTTGAAAGTTAAACGCTGCCTTTATTTTAATTCTGGAGAAGGTGCAGACATTAGATTTAGAACATGTTGTCTTCATTGTCCAAATCCTCTATATAGGTAACGTGTTTTTCGGGCCGAGCTGTCTGGGAACGAGCTGGTGCAGCACTGACAACCTGGGTGAATATGGCAAGAGCCTGAGATGTAGGGTGAATGAATCCCCAAATTATTTGTGGAATTCCCAGTGAGACAATGGCACTGTATACCAGTATTAAAAATTGTGGGTGCACATAACCCCCATATATTCTTTGAATTCCCAGTCAGACAATGGCACTGTATACCAGTATTAAAAATTTTGGGTGCACATAACCCTCATATATTCTTTGAATTCCCAGTCAGACAATGGCACTGTATACCAGTAGTAAAAATTGTGGGTGCACATAACCCCCATATATTCTTTGAATTCCCAGTGAGACAAAGGAACTGTATAGCAGTATTAAAAATTGTGGGTGCACGTAACCCCCATATATTCTTTGAATTCCCAGTCAGACAATGGCACTGTATACCAGTAGTAAAAATTGTGGGTGCACATAACCCCCATATATTCTTTGAATTCCCAGTCAGACAATGGCACTGTATACCAGTATTAAAAATTGTGGGTGCACATAACCCCCATATATTCTTTGAATTCCCAGTCAGACAATGGCACTGTATACCAGTATTAAAAATTGTGGGTGCACATAACCCCCATATATTCTTTGAATTCCCAGTCAGACAATGGCACTGTATACAAGTATTAAAAATTGTGGGTGCACATAACCCCCATATATTCTTTGAATTCCCAGTCAGACAATGGCACTGTATACCAGTATTAAAAATTGTGGGTGCACATAACCCCCATATATTCTTTGAATTCCCAGTCAGACAATGGCACTGTATACCAGTATTAAAAATTGTGGGTGCACATAACCCCCATATATTCTTTGAATTCCCAGTCAGACAATGGCACTGTATACCAGTATTAAAAATTGTGGGTGCACATAACCCCCATATATTCTTTGAATTCCCAGTGAGACAATGGCACTGTATACCAGTAGTAAAAATTGTGGGTGCACATAACCCCCATATATTCTTTGAATTCCCAGTGAGACAATGGAACTGTATAGCAGTAGCAAAAATTGTGGGTGCACGTAACCCCCATATATTCTTTGAATTCCCAGTCAGACAATGGCACTGTATACCAGTAGTAAAAATTGTGGGTGCACATAACCCCCATATATTCTTTGAATTCCCAGTGAGACAAAGGAACTGTATAGCAGTATTAAAAATTGTGGGTGCACGTAACCCCCATATATTCTTTGAATTCCCAGTCAGACAATGGCACTGTATACCAGTAGTAAAAATTGTGGGTGCACATAACCCCCATATATTCTTTGAATTCCCAGTCAGACAATGGCACTGTATACCAGTATTAAAAATTGTGGGTGCACATAACCCCCATATATTCTTTGAATTCCCAGTCAGACAATGGCACTGTATACCAGTATTAAAAATTGTGGGTGCACATAACCCCCATATATTCTTTGAATTCCCAGTCAGACAATGGCACTGTATACCAGTAGAGATGAGCGAACAGTGTTCTATCGAACTCATGTTCGATCGGATATTAGGCTGTTCGGCATGTTCGAATCGAATCGAACACCGCGTGGTAAAGTGCGCCATTACTCGATTCCCCTCCCACCTTCCCTGGCGCCTTTTTTGCTCCAATAACAGCACAGGGTAGGTGGGACAGGAACTACGACACCGGTGACGTTGAAAAAAGTAGGCAAAACCCATTGGCTGCCGAAAACATGTGACCTCTAATTTAAAAGAACAGCGCCGCCCAGCTTCGCGTCATTCTGAGCTTGCAATTCACCGAGGACGGAGGTTTCCGTCCAGTTAGCTAGGGGTTAGATTCTGGGTAGGCAGGGACAGGCTAGGATAGGAAGGAGAAGACAACCAACAGCTCTTATAAGAGCTAAATTCCAGGGAGAAGCTTGTCAGTGTAACGTGGCACTGACGGGCTCAATCGCCGCAACCCAGCTTTCCCAGGATCCTGAATGGAATACACTGTCAGTGTATTCCCGTATACCCGATATATACCCCCGATACCCGTTCCAACGGTGTGCCCCCCCACCTTCACCCCAGAAATACCCTGCAAGTCCCCTAGCAATAGGATTGGGGCTATATACACCCACTATTTTTGCTACTGCCATATAGTGCCATTGTCTCACTGGGAATTCAAAGAATATATTGGGCTTACATATAACTTCAATTCCAGGGAGAAGCTTGTCAGTGTAACGTGGCACTGACGGGCTCAATCGCCGCAACCCAGCTTTCCCAGGATCCTGAATGGAACACACTGACAGTGTATTCCCGTATACCCCATATATACACCCCAAATCCCCGTTCCAACGGTGTGCCCCCCCACCTTCACCTCAGAAATACCCTGCAAGTCCCCTAGCAATAGAATTGGGGCTATATACACCCACAATTTTTGCTACTGGTATATAGTGCCATTGTCTGACTGGGAATTCAAAGAATATATTGGGGTGACGTGCACCCACAATTTTTGCTACTGCTATACAGTGCCATTGTCTCACTGGGAATTCAAAGAATATATGGGGGTTATGTGCACCCACAATTTTTAATACTGGTATACAGTGCCATTGTCTGACTGGGAATTCAAAGAATATATGGGGGTTACGTGCACCCACAATTTTTAATACTGCTATACAGTGCCATTGTCTGACTGGGAATTCAAAGAATATATGGGGGTTACGTGCACCCACAATTTTTAATACTGCTATACAGTTCCTTTGTCTCACTGGGAATTCAAAGAATATATGGGGGTTATGTGCACCCACAATTTTTAATACTGGTATACAGTGCCATTGTCTGACTGGGAATTCAAAGAATATATGGGGGTTATGTGCACCCACAATTTTTACTACTGGTATACAGTGCCATTGTCTGACTGGGAATTCAAAGAATATATGGGGGTTATGTGCACCCACAATTTTTAATACTGGTATATAGTGCCATTGTCTGACTGGGAATTCAAAGAATATATGGGGGTTACGTGCACCCACAATTTTTACTACTGGTATACAGTGCCATTGTCTCACTGGGAATTCAAAGAATATATGGGGGTTATGTGCACCCACAATTTTTACTACTGGTATACAGTGCCATTGTCTGACTGGGAATTCAAAGAATATATGGGGGTTATGTGCACCCACAATTTTTAATACTGGTATATAGTGCCATTGTCTGACTGGGAATTCAAAGAATATATGGGGGTTACGTGCACCCACAATTTTTACTACTGGTATACAGTGCCATTGTCTGACTGGGAATTCAAAGAATATATGGGGGTTACGTGCACCCACAATTTTTAATACTGCTATACAGTTCCATTGTCTCACTGGGAATTCAAAGAATATATGGGGGTTATGTGCACCCACAATTTTTAATACTGGTATATAGTGCCATTGTCTGACTGGGAATTCAAAGAATATATGGGGGTTACGTGCACCCACAATTTTTAATACTGCTATACAGTGCCATTGTCTGACTGGGAATTCAAAGAATATATGGGGGTTACGTGCACCCACAATTTTTAATACTGCTATACAGTTCCTTTGTCTCACTGGGAATTCAAAGAATATATGGGGGTTATGTGCACCCACAATTTTTAATACTGGTATACAGTGCCATTGTCTGACTGGGAATTCAAAGAATATATGGGGGTTATGTGCACCCACAATTTTTACTACTGGTATACAGTGCCATTGTCTGACTGGGAATTCAAAGAATATATGGGGGTTATGTGCACCCACAAATTTTAATACTGGTATATAGTGCCATTGTCTGACAGGGAATTCAAAGAATATATGGGGGTTACGTGCACCCACAATTTTTACTACTGGTATACAGTGCCATTGTCTCACTGGGAATTCAAAGAATATATGGGGGTTATGTGCACCCACAATTTTTACTACTGGTATACAGTGCCATTGTCTGACTGGGAATTCAAAGAATATATGGGGGTTATGTGCACCCACAATTTTTAATACTGGTATATAGTGCCATTGTCTGACTGGGAATTCAAAGAATATATGGGGGTTACGTGCACCCACAATTTTTACTACTGGTATACAGTGCCATTGTCTGACTGGGAATTCAAAGAATATATGGGGGTTACGTGCACCCACAATTTTTGCTACTGCTATACAGTTCCATTGTCTCACTGGGAATTCAAAGAATATATGGGGGTTATGTGCACCCACAATTTTTACTACTGGTATACAGTGCCATTGTCTGACTGGGAATTCAAAGAATATATGGGGGTTATGTGCACCCACAATTTTTAATACTGGTATACAGTGCCATTGTCTGACTGGGAATTCAAAGAATATATGGGGGTTATGTGCACCCACAATTTTTAATACTGGTATACAGCGCCATTGTCTGACTGGGAATTCAAAGAATATATGGGGGTTATGTGCACCCACAATTTTTAATACTGGTATACAGTGCCATTGTCTGACTGGGAATTCAAAGAATATATGGGGGTTATGTGCACCCACAATTTTTAATACTGGTATACAGTGCCATTGTCTGACTGGGAATTCAAAGAATATATGGGGGTTATGTGCACCCACAATTTTTACTACTGGTATACAGTGCCATTGTCTGACTGGGAATTCAAAGAATATATGGGGGTTACGTGCACCCACAATTTTTAATACTGCTATACAGTTCCTTTGTCTCACTGGGAATTCAAAGAATATATGGGGGTTATGTGCACCCACAATTTTTACTACTGGTATACAGTGCCATTGTCTGACTGGGAATTCAAAGAATATATGGGGGTTACGTGCACCCACAATTTTTGCTACTGCTATACAGTTCCATTGTCTCACTGGGAATTCAAAGAATATATGGGGGTTATGTGCACCCACAATTTTTACTACTGGTATACAGTGCCATTGTCTCACTGGGAATTCAAAGAATATATGGGGGTTATGTGCACCCACAATTTTTAATACTGGTATACAGTGCCATTGTCTGACTGGGAATTCAAAGAATATATGGGGGTTATGTGCACCCACAATTTTTAATACTGGTATACAGTGCCATTGTCTGACTGGGAATTCAAAGAATATATGGGGGTTATGTGCACCCACAATTTTTAATACTGGTATACAGTGCCATTGTCTGACTGGGAATTCAAAGAATATATGGGGGTTATGTGCACCCACAATTTTTACTACTGGTATACAGTGCCATTGTCTGACTGGGAATTCAAAGAATATATGGGGGTTACGTGCACCCACAATTTTTAATACTGCTATACAGTTCCTTTGTCTCACTGGGAATTCAAAGAATATATGGGGGTTATGTGCACCCACAATTTTTACTACTGGTATACAGTGCCATTGTCTGACTGGGAATTCAAAGAATATATGGGGGTTACGTGCACCCACAATTTTTGCTACTGCTATACAGTTCCATTGTCTCACTGGGAATTCAAAGAATATATGGGGGTTATGTGCACCCACAATTTTTACTACTGGTATACAGTGCCATTGTCTCACTGGGAATTCAAAGAATATATGGGGGTTATGTGCACCCACAATTTTTAATACTGGTATACAGTGCCATTGTCTGACTGGGAATTCAAAGAATATATGGGGGTTATGTGCACCCACAATTTTTAATACTGGTATACAGTGCCATTGTCTGACTGGGAATTCAAAGAATATATGGGGGTTATGTGCACCCACAATTTTTAATACTGGTATACAGTGCCATTGTCTGACTGGGAATTCAAAGAATATATGGGGGTTATGTGCACCCACAATTTTTAATACTGGTATACAGTGCCATTGTCTGACTGGGAATTCAAAGAATATATGGGGGTTATGTGCACCCACAATTTTTAATACTGGTATACAGTGCCATTGTCTGACTGGGAATTCAAAGAATATATGGGGGTTACGTGCACCCACAATTTTTAATACTGCTATACAGTTCCTTTGTCTCACTGGGAATTCAAAGAATATTTGGGGGTTATGTGCACCCACAATTTTTACTACTGGTATACAGTGCCATTGTCTGACTGGGAATTCAAAGAATATATGGGGGTTATGTGCACCCACAATTTTTAATACTGGTATACAGTGCCATTGTCTCACTGGGAATTCAAAGAATATATGGGGGTTATGTGCACCCACAATTTTTAATACTGGTATACAGTGCCATTGTCTCACTGGGAATTCCACAAATAATTTGGGGATTCATTCACCCTACATCTCAGGCTCTTGCCATATTCACCCAGGTTGTCAGTGCTGCACCAGCTCGTTCCCAGACAGCTCGGCCCGAAAAACACGTTACCTATATAGAGGATTTGGACAATGAAGACAACATGTTCTAAATCTAATGTCTGCACCTTCTCCAGAATTAAAATAAAGGCAGCGTTTAACTTTCAAATAGCACTGCACAAAGGAAGAGCTTATCAGCTTGTCTCATGACATGCTACTGAAAAGTTTCATTTGTGTATCTTAATGTAAATATAGTTGTATAAGCTTTTTGGGTTTTAGGCACTGCCAAGTTATTTATTACCACCCGCTCCCTTATAATGATGATGACGCCAAAGTCACTGTGGGTGTTCAGAGCTCACAGCTTTGGGTGACATTTGTCTTGCTCTCTGTCGGTACCAGCTGTCTTTTTGGATACCGTAAAGTTATGTTGACTTTATTAACAGCTATAGAAGCTTTAGCCAGGTTGTGACGGTGTGTAACCCTAACAACACTAAGTGGGATACACATTAATAGTCAGTCTATGTACGCTAAACGTATCACTGAAGTAATTTTTTTTCCCTCTCCCCTAATATAAGAAAGGAACAGACATTAGACCTAGACCGGGGTTCGAGGCTTGAAAAAATCCAGTATTATTTGTTCTTCATGATGTGAAATATGTGTTGAAAAGCAACCCAAGATGAAGTCAGCCATGTGTGCCAGTGTGTTACTTGGCATGCCTTTGCTGGCCCCAACTGTAAGGGTCACTCTCCATTTCCTCCATTTTCCACTCCCCTTCACACCATTTGTGGTGAAGCAATGGGATGCACTGAAGTGCACCCTCTAGCCTCGTGTGGGATAGGGACATCAGATGCCACTCCAACCCCCTCGTCTTCCTCCGCCAGCCAACGGTGCGAAGATGAGAGGAGTGTGCTCTGAATGTTTTCTGCCTAGCAGAGGCTAGTTCTCACTTACGAAAATGGCCCCACTTTGACCTGTATATCAGGCACAATGGTGTAGGTTTCAAAGAAACATGGCACCAACAAGTTGGAAAACGTGGGCCATGCGTGGACCGTGTTTGAGTCTGGCAAGCTCCAGATCTGCTACCAGGTTCCAGCCATTATCACAGGCGCAAAAATGCCAGGCCCCAGGTGTAGCAGGGAAAAAAAAATGCCATCTCAGCCAGGATGGCATCCCTGACCTCGGAGGCACTGTGCTGTCTGTCCCCCAAGCTGATCAGTTTCAGCACGGCCTACTGACATCTCCCCATGCCAGTGTTACAGTGTTTTCCGCTAGTAGCTGGGGTGGAGGTTGCAGCTTCGTAGGGTTTCAGTCTACTCCTGCCATGAATTTTGGCCTGGGAGAGGAGATAGGCCACCCCAGTTTGCACCCGGGGAACAGACTCCACCACATTCACCCTGCCTGTCATTAAAGATAAGCACTGCAGCATCCCTGACCACAGGCGCTTGTCCATGTGTCGGTGGTCAAGTGGACCTTGCAGCAAAGCGCAGAGCTCTGGGCCCGACTGATGTTATGGGACACATGCAGGCGCAAGGCAGAGACAGCACACCAAGAGAAGTAGTAACGGCTAGGCCCAGCATAGGGAGGTGCCCCAGCTGCCATCTGCTGACGGAAGGCCTGGGTCTCCAGAAGCATAAACAAACACCAACATCTCCAGGGCCAGCAGTTTATCGATGAGGCTGTTACAGGCTTGGGCATGGGGGTGGGTTGTATTGTACTTCTGCCTGCAATGAAAAGCTTGGGAAATGTGGAGTGGCTGGGAAGAGGCGCATGATGGTGCAGGCCAAAAGGGCGCATGAGGGTGAACTCCCCAATGTGTCAGAGATAGGTGTGTAGGTGTCCTTGCATCATATACTTGCACCATATTTGGCTTTGGAAGTTAATTTTGTGCCAAAAAGTGGTTAAGACAGCGATCCCTCAGCTACTCCCGTTACACTGTCTATTGAAGTTACCATCTGTGGAAGTGGACCACCATTTCTAAGATCCCAAAGGAAGCAGGCAAGAGATGTGCAGTTCAGAAAAAAAGATGAGAAAATAAGTTTAGGCTGTAGAGCACAGAGGGATCGGAGAGGACAGAGCTGGTGTCGGCCAGGTATTCCCACAACATGCGCCTATACTTGTCCCTCCTGGTGACACTAGGCCCCTGAGTGGCAGTAATTTGTCTAGGGGGGCCATTAACGTGTTCCAGACCTAGGAATAAGTCTTCCAACAGGGTAGAGTTTTGCATGCCTTTGCTTCTACCCACTGTTTTTGCTGCTTAGCTTCCCTCCACATCTACTCTGCTTTCACCCCTAAACATCACCCCAGTTTATGCCTTTGCTTCTACCCAGGTTTTTTGTTGATTTAGCTTCCCTCTACATCTACACTGCTTTAGCCCCTAGACATCACCCCTGTCCATGTGGGGTCGGTGGCCTCGTCATCCACCAACTCCTCTTCCAATTGCGCACTGCCCCCTTACTGCAAACCGCACATGACCACAGCTTGCCTTGATGGCAACTGTGTCTCATGATCCCCACTTAGGTCCAGACAAGTCGGTGGCGGGTCCAAAACCCCAAAATTGGAAGGAAATGGCAGATGCTGCAGTATTTCTAACACCTGTTCCTGGTGCTCGGGCCTGGTCTGTGTTGTACCCTGCACCCTGCTTAACGCATCTGCCATATCCGAAGTTGTGCTGAGCGCATGCTAATGTTTCGTGTCCAGTGCAATGGATGGGATGGGATTTCACATAAGTCTGCCACCCATGGCCACTCATGGTTGAGCAACTGAGGGAGTTGACTTTGACGAACCCGAGGGTTTTGGAGTTGGAACTACATCAAAGGTCTGTGCTGCTCACACACTCTGCTCAACACATGATATGTTTAGTGCCAGCAGTGTGGAGACGTCGCACAACAGCCGTTGTTCCAGCAGGTACAGGCGTTGTAGGAGTGCATAGAGGCTAGCAGCGGCAACTATACACTTTAAAAACTATCCGCACAAGCGCCACACTTTCACCAGTAGCTCAGGAACATTGGGGTACCTTTTTCAAAAGATTAGCAGCAATGAGTTAAAAACGTGGCCCAGGCATGGAATATGTTGCAGGCTGCCAAGCTACAGAGCCAATCCCAGGTTACGGCCATTATCACACATGACAACATGCCTGGGCCCAGGTGCAGTGGCAAAAACCACATTGCCGTCTCATCGAGGATGGCATGACTCACTTTGTAGGCAGTGTGCTGTCTGGCCCCCAAGCTGATGAGCTTCAGCACGGCCCGCTGACGTCTCCCCACACCAGTGTTGCAGCGTTTCCAGCTCGTAGCTGGGGTCAATTTAACAGCGGAGGAGGGTGGTGTTTCAGCCCTCCTCCCAGGAATGTTGTGTGGGGAGACAAGTCAGGCCACCACATTTTGCGACCCGGTCCACGCCTCAACTACATTCAACCACTGTGCCCAAATTGAAAGGTAGCGTCCCTGTCCGCATGCACTTGTCCATTCGTAACTGGTCACATGGAACTTTAGGGCTAAGCGCTGAATTTAGGGACCGCCTCATGTTTGGGGGAAAGTGCTGGTGTGGACGGCACAGTGCGGTGGCGCAGTAGACACTCTGCCCAAAAAGGGCAGAGTGTCCCCCAGCCGGGATTCCAACATCTCCTGGGCCAGATTTCTTGAGATGAGGCCGTTGAAGCCTTGGGCATGTGGGTGGGTTGCGCTGTACTTTAGCATGAAATGAAAGGCTTGGGAGATGGGGAGTTGCTGGGAAGAGGCGCATGATGGCGCGGGCAAAAGGAGAAATGGCAGGAAAAGGTGAGGATAAGGGTGAACTCCCCAAAGTGTCAGAGGCAGATGTGGAGGTGTCCTGGCTCCTGGTCTGGACTGCAGCGCCAGCCCTGTCAACAGTGGAAGAGGCAGTGGCCGCCAGGCCAAACGACGATTATCCTGCGCTTGCTCTCACCCACTGAGCCCAGGGCTTGCCTTCCAAATGATGGCACCCGCAAGAGGTGGTGAGATTCCTCTCCGCAGATCTCCAAACCATCTTGGACTTGCAAATTGCACTAAATTTGTCATGTAACTGACATGTATATGATGAGTCTATCCATTGTCTGTTCATTTTGGTGAAAGTCAGCCTGTCAGCTGACAGACAGCTGTGCTTGTCAGTGATGATGTCACCGGCTGCTTGTACCCCCAGTTTTTGCTGCTTAGCTTGCCTCCACATCCACACTGCTTTTGCCCCTACACATCACCCCTATCCATGCCTGTGCCTCTAGCCATAAGTCTGCCACCCATGGAAACTCATGGTGCAGAAAGTGAGGGAGCTGACTCTGAGGAACCCTTGGGTTTTGTAGCTGGTACTCCATCAAAGGTCTCTGCTGCTCACACACCCTGCTGAACATACGGTATCTAGGGTTAGAGCGTGTGGTGACCTCGCACAACAGTAGGTGCTTCAGGCAGATGTAGGCCTTGCTGGAGTGTATTGCGGCTAGCTCCAGGTACTGTAGACTTGGGAAAGTGGGTGTCCAAGTGCCGCACTTTCACCCTTAGCTCAGCTAATTTGGGGTATGTTTTTAAAAATCATTGCACCACTACATTGAACATGTGGGCCAGGCATGGAACGTGTTGGAGGCTGGCAAGCTCCAGAGCCCTCCAACAAGCTAAAAAACCTGGCCCCAGGGGCAGCGGGGATAAACAAATTGCCATCTCATCCAGGATGGCATCCCTGACCTCAGAGGCAGTGTGCTGTCCGTCTCCCAAGCTGATGAGCTTCAGCCCAGCCTGCTGACGTCTCCCCACACCAGTGTTGCAGCGTTTTCAGCTCGTAGCTGGGGTAAATCTAACAGCGGAGGAGGAGGGTGGTGTTTCAGCCCTCCTCCCAGGAATGTTTTGTGGGGAAACAAGTCAGGAAAATTCTTGAAACGGGAGAGTTTTGCATCTTTGCCCTTGCTGCCTATGGACATCCCTTTGCCTCTAGCCACCATTTTCCCTGCTTTGCTTGCCTCCACATCCACACTGCTTTTGCCCCTAGACATCACCCCAGTCCATGCCTTAGCTTGTACCCCCAGTTTTTCCTGCTTAGCTTGCCTCCACATCCACACTGCTTTTGCCCCTAGACATCACCCCAGTCCATGCCTTAGCTTGTACCCCCAGTTTTTCCTGCTTAGCTTGCCTCCACATCCACACTGCTTTTGCCCCTAGACATCACCCCAGTCCATGCCTTAGCTTGTATCCCCAGTTTTTCCTGCTTAGCTTGCCTCCACATCCACACTGCTTTTGCCCCTAGACATCACCCCAGTCCATGCCTTAGCTTGTACCCCCAGTTTTTCCTGCTTAGCTTGCCTCCACATCCACACTGCTTTTGCCCCTAGACATCACCCCAGTCCATGCCTTAGCTTGTACCCCCAGTTTTTCCTGCTTAGCTTGCCTCCACATCCACACTGCTTTTGCCCCTAGACATCACCCCAGTCCATGCCTTAGCTTGTATCCCCAGTTTTTCCTGCTTAGCTTGCCTCCACATCCACACTGCTTTTGCCCCTAGACATCACCCCAGTCCATGCCTTAGCTTGTACCCCCAGTTTTTCCTGCTTAGCTTGCCTCCACATCCACACTGCTTTTGCCCCTAGACATCATCCCTATCCATGCCTCTTCCCCTAGCCATAACTCTGCCACCCCTGGAAACTCATGGTGCAGAAACTTTGGTTGCTGACTTTGAGGAACCCTTGGGTTTTGTAGATGGAACTCCATCAAAGGTCTGTGCAGCTCACACACCCTGCTCAAGATATGGTATTGTAGGGTTTCAGCGTGTGTGAATGACGGACAACAGCCTGTGTTTGGACAGATGTAGGCCTTGCTAGAGTGTTTTTAGGCTAGCAGCGACTCCTGTGCACTTGCAAAAGTGGGCGCACAAGCGCCGCATTTTCAACAGTAGCTTCGGTACATTTGGGTATGTTTTTAAAAAACTTTGCACCACTAGGTTAGACGTGGGCCAAACATGGAACGTGTTGGAGGCTGGCAAGCTCCAGAGCCGCTACCAGGTTCCAGCCATTATCACAGGCGTAAAAATGCCAGGCCCCAGGTGTAGCAGGGAAAAAAAAATGCCATCTCAGCCAGGATGGCATCCCTGACCTCGGAGGCACTGTGCTGTCTGTCCCCCAAGCTGATGAGCTTCAGCACCGCCTGCTGACGTCTCCCCACACCAGTGTTTTAGCGTTTGCCGCTAGTAGCTGTGGTGGAGGTTGCAGCGTCGTAGGGTTTCAGTCTACTCCTGCCATGAATTTTGGCCTGGGAGAGGAGATAGGCCACCCCAGTTTGCACCCGGGGAACAGACTCCACCACATTCACCCTGCCTGTCATTAAAGATAAGCACTGCAGCATCCCTGACCACAGGCGCTTGTCCAAGTGTCGGTGGTCAAGTGGACCTTGCAGCAAAGCGCGGAACTAAGGGCCCACCTGATGTTGAGTGACACGTGCTGGTGCAAGGCGGGGACGCCACACCGGGAGAAGTTGAGACGGCTAGGGACGGCATAGTGAGGTGCCACAGTTGCCATCAGGTCCGGGAAGGCGGGAGTTTCAACAAGCCGGAACGCCAACCTCTCCTGGGCCAGCAGTTTAGCGATGTTGGCGTTCTAGGCTTGCGTGGGTGGGTGGTTAGCGGTGTATTTCTGCCGGCGCTCCAATGTCTGAGAGATGGTGGGTTGTTGTAAAGAAGCGCCTGATGGTGCCTTTGATGGTGCAGGAGAAGGAGATAAGACAGAAACAGGGGAGGATGAGGGAGAAGTCAACAAAGTGGCGGAGGCAGATGAAGTGATGTCCTGGCTCGTCCTCTGGAGTGCATCGCCAGCACTGTGAGCAGAGGCAGTGGCATGAACGGTGGGCGACGTTTGTCCTGCCGTTGCTGCCTGCCACTGATTCCATTGCTTGGATTCCAAATGACGGTGCATTGAAGTGGTGGACAGGTTGCTCTTCTCAGGGCCCCTACTCGATTTCGAGAGGCAAATTGTGTAGACGACACTATATCTGTCCTCGGCGCATTCCTTGAAAAAACTCTACACCTTCAAGAAACGTGCCCTCGATGGGGGAGTTTTTCTGGGCTGGGTACAAAAGGGAACATCTTCGGACATTCCGGGTCTGGCCTGGCTTCGGCAAAGCAGCTGACCTCTGCCTCTGGACATGTCTCTGCCTCTAGCTACCCTTTTTGGTGCTGCACCTGCCTCAACATCCACACTACTTTCCCAGCTTGACATCTGCCTTGTCCAGGTGGGGTCGGTGTCCTCGTCGTCCACCACCTCCTCTTCCAACTCCTGTCTCGCCTCCTCCTCCTGCACAATGCGCATGTCAACTGGCTGCCCTGACAGCAACTGCGTCTCATCGTCGTCGATGAGGGTGGGTTGCTGGTCATCCGCCACCAAATCGACCGGAGATGGAATGGAGGAGACTCTAGTGTTTGAGCATCTGGACACAGATACTCGTCTGTTAGGTCCGTGGAATCGCGAAATGGAGGGGCAGGTTGCGGTACAGTCAAAGGAAGGGAGAACAGCTCTGGGGAGCAGGGACAGTTGGGGTTATTGTTCTGAGAAGATTGGGAATTTTGGGTGGAAGGAGGACAAGACTGTTGGGTAAGAGGAGGTAGAGGCTGACTGGCTGGTGGACAATGTGCTTTAAGCGTTATCCGACAGCCATTGCAAGACCTGTTCCTGGTTCTCGGGCCTACTAATCTTTGTACCATTCAGCCTAGTTAATGTGGAACTTTTGTGCAAAGCGCAGAACTTAGGGCCCGCCTGATGTTAAGGGACACACGCTGGTACAAGGCTCAACTCACCCTAAGTGCCAAAAACACTGCTGGTGCAAGGCTCTACTCATGCCAAGGGCCTCAATCTCTGCTGGTAGCTCAGCTTAAGGTCATGTAACTTTGTTTGGAAGGGCTCATGTTAAGGGCTAGAAAAGTGAATTTTGGAAGGTCTTACCACATCACACACACACACACACACACACACACACACACACACACACACACACACACACTCAAAATGACAGTTAAGGGTGAGGGCTTTTGGAATTCCCATTGCCTATTCCATTTGTGGTTGTCATGGGGAACGTGATTTAAAGGGGTGGTTGTTACTGTTTGTTGAGCTTAAATTGGGGTTTGTGTCCATCCATTTGGGGAGTAAAGAAGGTTTCCAGGTATTTTCCCACTTTGATAGAGGTTTTTTTGAATGTGGAAAGTGTGTAGTTGTTAGGCTGTGATGTTGGGGTAATAGAGGGTCTTTGGTGTGTTAGATGCCCCCAGGCATGCTTCCCCTGCTGTCCCAGTGTCATTCCAGAGGTGTTGGCATCATTTCCTGGGGTGTCATAGTGGACTTGGTGACCCTCCAGACACGGATTTGGGTTTCCCCCTTAACGAGTATCTGTTCCCCATAGACTATAATGGGGTTCGAAACCCGTTCGAACACACGAACATTGAGCGGCTGTTCGAATCGAATTTCGAACCTCGAACATTTTAGTGTTCGCTCATCTCTAATAGTTAGACTTGATTTGAAGACAGAATTGTCTACTGACAGTAAATACTGTGCTGAAAGAAGATTTCCCAGGAGGAAGTAGGATGGATGATTGGAAGGGAGTCAAGTGAAATAAAACAGGGCAGCAACAAGTCGTAGGATGGACAGATCGACAAAAAGCTACTGTAGACAGATAGATAGACCAGAGATTTAGCTAATCTTACGTTCACCTGGGGCAAATACATTGTTCACTACCTTACTGTGTTGCTAAATACATAAAAGTGGCTAGTTGGCACCCCCTGACATCTAGAACCCAGGTCATATGTCCAAGTTGCCTTAGCTTTGCTTTAGCCTTTTAGAATGGAGGTGCCAGGCAATGCTATGTACCGGACTGCATTCCATAAAAAAACACTACAGACACACACTTTAGTTTTATAACTGTCTATGTCCATCCTAGTTTTCTGTCCATAAGCTGTATAATAACATCAGGGGAGCTTGGCCTATGTAAGCTACGGCTTTCTCTACTACCACCGAATTGCATTGATATCTGAGACATTAGCACACACAACTTCTGAGCCCCTTCAAGAGATGCATAATCTAAAGCTAAGTGCCTACCTATATTCTGGATGATGATGATGATGATGATTATTATTATAATACCAATTATCATCACTTGAACACATTGTTTCTTATAAAGTGTCACTAAAAATTACCTACTTTTAAAACCTAGCTTTTGTTAACATATTTTTTTATGAACTGTTGACATTTTTTTTTTTAATTTTTCCTTGCCACTATCTATTTTATATAAAGGTACTATATTTGACCACTAAGCTGAATAATAAGCGTTATACTTGTCAATTCTTTAGTGGTGTTCTTTGCAGAGGTTATCTCATTTACATCACAGACAAGACATACAGGATCACAATATAAGATAATACCTCTACGGATGACACCGCTGATCACTTATTGCATCCACTACTTTGATGTTTTCACTACAAGTGATGTTGTCACAGTTTATCTATGCCCACTTCCTGCAGACAGTAACTAGATAACTCTCCCACAGGCCACATAGTCATGTCCAGAACATAGAATGTTTGCAGAATATTTAGGTACTGGAGGAAATTTATTCTCTGGGCAAAAAAATTATAAACTACCGAAATTGTTTGCAAAAATGACAGTTTTAAGCTACCCTTACCTAGAAAGTGGTGTGGGGAGGTGTGGCGGGATGCAGTCATTGACTCTTGCAGTTTTCTAGTCTAAACAGGAAAGAAATCGATTTTAGTTATGAGCTGGCATAGATTTAATTCTTGGAGCATGAACTGCTGAAATATGGTAACTGCATACCACCCAACCGTCCCGATTTCCGCAGGACACTCCCGCTTTCCTGCCCCTGTCCCGAGGTCCCGCACAGCTCCCTACATGTCCCACTATGTCCTTTTAATGATTTACTGATCAATAATTCTTCCGATCACCGCCTGCTCTTATACATGAGTCCCCCTGCGAACTTCCGGTTGGCACATGCGCAATGGAAGGGCGGCAAGAAGACTTCCTGTTCCTTAGTGAATTAACCAGGGCTGGGTATGTACTTCAGGGTATGGTCCTCGGGTTACGACGAGCCTGCTGCAGAACCTCATTTTCTGAATGCTATACAGTGTATAGCATTCGGCAAATGAAGGCTGATTGTGTAGCAGGCTCGTCCTTGCTACGAGCAGGTAAGTATGCTGTTACCAGTTGACTTTTTCTCATTGAAATGAATAGACCAGCGTTGATTGGCCAGTTGCCAGTGATTTGGCCAATCAACGCTGGTTCTGCCAGAGGCTCGTCTGAGGAGGCGGAGTCTAACATCGGACTATTCAGTCCAATGAGAAAAACTCTTGCCTGCCTGTAGCAAGGACGTGCCTGCTGCAGAATCAGTGTTCATTTGCCGAATGCTATACATATATATAGCATTCGGCAAATGAATATATATACTGTATAGCATTTAGCAAATGAGGTTCTGCAGCAGGCTCGTCGTAACCACGAAACAGTATGCCTATACCCCTGCTAGACATGGCAAACTCTCAAAACCGGAAAGAGATCTTCGACCGGAAATAGGAAGGGCGGGACTTAATCCTTTGTTATTGTTGTCAAAGGGGGACTCATGTATAACAGATAAGAGGCTGCGGTGATCGGAGGAAAGCTTTACTATGGTTCAAGGACCTTGTGTGACATCACACGGTCACGTGACTAGGTGGGCATGTCAGTGTCCTGTGCAGTGAAGAGAGAAGAGATCCGTGTAAGGTACTGAGAAGGGAAAGGGAAGGGGGAATCTGAGATGCAGGATGGAGAGAGAGAGAGAGTGTGTGTGTCTGTCTGTCTGTGTGTCTGTCTGTGTGTGTGTTTGTCATTATATTGGGGGCAGAGATTGAGGAAAGGACATGAAACTGGGGGCAGATGAAAGGGGATATGAAACTGAGGGAGAAATGGAGGGGGGAGATGAAACCAGGGGCAGAGATGGAGGAGGGACATGAAATGGAGCAGATAAAGTGGGCACTTAAACTGGGGGATAACTGGAGAGGGCTTAATACTGAGGGGAAGTTGGAGAGGAGCAATACAATGTGGAGACATATAATATAGGGGTGACTGTAGGAGGATTATACTGTGTCGGGGGACATGAAAAATGAAAGAGAATGGGCGGAGTCAACATAAAGTGGGCGGGGCTAAATTTGCTGCGGCGCGCTATGCGGGCACGCTATGCACGATGCACATTTTGTCCCTCTTTTTGTTGCTCAAAAGTTGGGAGGTATGTAACTGGTATAATCAGTGGCGTAACTAGGGATGGTGGTGCCCCAAGGTGAACATTTGACATGCCTCCCCAGCCCCCTTACCAACGCCTTCCCCCATCCCCCAAAAACTGCATTCTTGCAGACAATAGTATGCACAATAGTGGCCCCTACACACACTATTATACGTAATAGTGGCTCCTGTACACACTAATATGCCTCAAAGTAGCCCCTGCACACAGTATTATGCCCCATTCAGGATCACCCATGAGCAATTATTATATTCCTGAGTCTTTTCAGACCCCAGAGTATATAGATTGGAGACCCAGGGGAGGATAAAAACATAAAAAAAACAATGTTATTTATCTCTCCTTGACTCCGGAGCACTCCCTGCAGATCTCTTCAATGTTGGACCAGGCGAACACCTGCCCCAGGCCGGTGTCGCAATGCATAATGACGCTGGCATGGGTCACTTGACGTCCTTGACATCACCAAACAGGCCTGTTGCCTGTCGGAGCACAGGAGAAGTAAGTAACAATGTTTTTTTTATGTCCCCTCACCTCCCCTGGGCCTCCAATTGTTATAATCTGAGGTATGAAAAGACCCCAGAGTAAAACAATAAAATTTGTTTTTGGGGTTCGTGGGCCTGTGGCCTCACTAACTGATCCCTGTCCTGATCACAGCCACAACCGCAGAAGGGGAAGCGCAAGTGAGTAGAAGCGAGGATCAGTAAGCAAATAGGCCCCGTTACCTACTGGGGTTACTCCAGCAGGTAACGGCCTACCAAACCCCCCCAAAAAAACAAAAACACAACATGGGCCCACCAGGCCCCATAATGTCTTGGGCCCTGTGGCAGCTGCTACTACTTCTATCCCCGTAGTTACACACCTGTGTACAATAATTTAATATGAAAGCATGCCTTTATAAGCCCATATAACTTTGTTAGTTGCTTTATACTGTAGTGAAAACCATGCCCTGAGATCTTTCTGTCCCAAAATGAAATTATTTCTATTACAGACAAGTCTGTGGTAATTGTCTCGACTATAGGGAGGGCAAAAGGGACATACAGTACACTTCCACCCGCCCTATGATTTACAGCAATTACATTTGTCTGATACTTGGCATTATAACTGTTACCTCAACATTATTAGGAATTATATGATTGTACTATCATTTAGATACTGTGATCAATATACTTTTGACAAGTAAAAAATAATTCATCCAGATAGAAATGTCAGATTGCTACAAAACTTGGCATGCAGTTGTGTTGTAGGCAGACACATACATGATGACAGGTGTGATCTGATTAAAAACTGCATTCTTTCCCAAGAAAGAGCTAAATTTCTTCCTGCCCTAAAAAAGCATTTAGAACCTACTTTTGGGTAGTGTACCTCTTGGTGAGACAACGTCGATAGATAGATTTGCTTCTATGATGCACACAAACATTCTGTCCAGTTAGCAGACTTTGAGAGGACTTCATCACTGGTCTGAGAGGCAGGATGGACATTTTGGTGAATTGCTTGGTACATCGGCTGTCCTAACCTAGCTGTTAATAGGTGTTGGAAACAACAATTATGTGGGGGCATGCACATACAGCAAACAGACTCTAGACCACTCAGGCAGACCAACTTAGAAAGTATCATTTAATCTGCTGACGACCCATAACAGCTCCTACAGTGGTCATTGTCTACCATTCAGACAGAGATGGCACCTTCATTACACACCGCTTTCTTTGCCGGTGCTTAGCAGAAGAAAATTTGGTGTCACAGCGGCCATTATGTGTTCTGCCATTGATAGCCCACCACTGTTGCATTTGTTGGCAGTGATGTAGTGAATGATATACTCTACAGCTTCGCCCTGGAATCATATCATCTTTAGTGAAAAATCCAGTGTTCTTTGCAGTTGGGTTCAAGTGTGAAGGCATTGTAGAGAGCTATTCAATTCTGTATTTGCTGCCCCAATTGCTAGAGTAATGATTTGGGGAGCCATCGCATATGACAGTCTGTCACCCCTAGTAGTAATACAAAGGTGGAGTGTTGATGCTCTGTGAGTTGGACACCAAGTACTTGAAGACAGTTCTGAACCAGAAGCCTCCACAAGCTGCTGAAGGCATGCAAGGTGACTGCAGGGAGCTAGGGTGTTGCTACAGTCTGTGCTAGACAAAGAGAAGATGGATATTGGGTGCATACTGTGTGATTTGTAAACAGATGCTATGTGGGTATGCATGATGAATAAATCATCACAAGGACTGTTGCCTTGTGTGGAAGTTGTTGCTGAAGTGCCTACTTCCCTGTATGTACACACCTTGTGAGAAACCTGTGAATCAGCAGACTCATCTAATGCAATCCTCACTGTGAGCCAGGGGAGGACAGAAGGAACTGTTGGAAGAGGTCTTCATGAATTGATCCTTCCTTTCCCTTTATGAGTCTGACCAGTTGATCCAAGCCCTGTAAGCACATGCTGTTACTTACTGCTGCTAAGGGGCAGATTTTGGAGAGAAACATGCTAAAAAGCTTTAGATAACAATGGGAAAGATGCCACCAATTGTTCATAATTACTGGTCGATTCCTCTGCCCTGTATTAAGAAGTCAAGGCCCTGCTGAAGCAGATGCAGGAGAAACGAGTGAAACCAGTAAAAGTCTTTACGCATTACCCGATAGTACTGGAAAAGAAGGAAGGTTCTGCGTGGTTTATCATCAGTTTACTTCATGCCTTGATTTAGATGTTTATCCCCTGCTAAGAACTGAAGAGCAGATATTGGCAGGTGCCTGTAACTGAGCAGGATCAAGCAAAGACAGCCTTTATCCAATGCCGATGGGACTGTATGAGTTCCTATAGATGCCATATGGGCTGAGCAACACACCAGTCATGTTCTAGAAAATGATGGAGTTGTGCCTGGGGCAATTCATCCATTCGTTGAGTGCTGTCCTAGTCGGAGGAGAACAAGTTGAAAAAAAATCAAAAATGCCATCTCTGTGAAAGCATTAAGTACCTGGGGAATGTGGAATCCAAAGGGGGCATAGGGCCCATGAATAAGAAACATCTAGCCTTTCAACGGTGACTCATTTCCCATCAACACCAGTGAACCATGCTCATTCCTGGGACAGGTGAATTTATTAAGGCATTACCAATATTACAGTTCCACTGTATGCTTTACTGGTTTTTAATAACTCCTGAGGAAAAGAGAACTTGCACCCAGAATCTAAAGGCCCTGCTCACCAGTGCACCAATACTGGCCTGCATGCACTTTCAAAACGATTGTTGTTGAAGACAGATAGGAGACTGAAAGGATTATAGGCATGCCCATTGTCAACTGCTCTTCTGCTGACAAACAAGGATGTGGATTGCTGGCTCTTGTTTCTTGTACCACCACCGTGTAGGAGGCAGGGGCAACAATGGCTTTTGGAAGGTTTGCAGGACAGGAAGAGATGGAACTATCCAGTAAACCACTTAAACTGAAGAATTAGCTCGGACGTAACTCTGGAAGAAGATCCACAAGATATAGAGAATATGTTTTGAATTAGAGGTCATCGGAATGTCAGCCCTCAACCAAGGGTGATATATATTGCTGGCCACCATCCCACATTGACTAAACTGGCAAAGTCTGGAGGTAGAGTTGACTGAAGGTGTATTGAGTATGATATGCATGACTTTTGGTGCTCACTCAGTGAGGAAGATGGCAGAGGAGATTTCTGTGAAGCTAACTAGGGCAGACCTGTCTGGATAGACTGCAGGGAAGGGAGAATGAAATAAGGTATAAGAACTTCAGCAAATACTCTGGATTATTTGCTATTGCACTTATTTCTTTTTATTTGCCAGTTGGTTGTCTGTGTCTATGTCCATAATTTCCTACACATTACATCCCAATGTTCATTTGCTACAACTGACTATTGCTGTCATGGCACATTAGGAGATGTAGTTTTGCAACAGCTGGAAAACCCCAGGTTAGAGCTTGCTGATCTATAGCAATAGAACTTGATGATAGATAATGCAAGGCGTACTTGTTATGTTGTCAAGATAATTGCTTTAATTTTAGCACTGAATTGATGCATTCATTACAGTACATTCTACAGATGCAGCAGCAGCAGAAGCACATGCCAGGATGGCCGGGCAGCCAAGTAACAAAGGTTCTATATGTCACTATAAAAATCTTCTTTCATGCCCAGCAAAGTTATTTGGAAGACTTTACCAGAACAACTTGATGAGAATTAAAACATAAATTGAAATTGATTGGAACAAGATTGACCACACATTCTATTTATTAGCAGAAAAAGCAAAGCATTGCAGGGAAAGCAATATAGAATGATTCAGTTAAAGAGAGTCAAGCAGTCCCCTCCTCACATAACTGCCATGAGGCTTTAAAAGTGATATTCTCTGATTTGAGTCAAAAATCAAAGTGTTTTGTCACCTCTCATTTACAACACAACATTGTTAGTGTAGTAGCCATCGAAAGTGGGAGAATTTATAGGACCCCACGTACTTGCAAAGAATGAGACTCCCTTAATGCTGTCAAAAATAAAATGAGCTGTAGTAATACAAACAACAGCACAAATACTACTGGAGGAATGAATGTAGTGTTTAGAGATGAGCGAACAGTGTTCTATCGAACACATGTTCGATCGGATATCAGGGTGTTCGCCATGTTCGAATCGAATCGAACACCGCGTGGTAAAGTGCGCCAAAATTCGATTCCCCTCCCACCTTCCCTGGCGCCTTTTTTGCACCAATAACAGCGCAGGGGAGGTGGGACAGGAACTACGACACCGGGGGCATTGAAAAAAATTGGAAAAAGTCATTGGCTGCCGAAATCAGGTGACCTCCATTTTAGACAAATAGTGGATTTCAAATCCGGGTCATATGAGAATGTGAACTTTGTGACTATGAGACAGGGATAGCTGTACAGGCAGGGATAGCTAGGGATAACCTTTATTTAGGGGGGAATGTTATTAAAAATAACTTTTTGGGGCTCTATCGGGTGTGTAATTGTGATTTTTGTGAGATAAACTTTTTCCCATAGGGATGCATTGGCCAGCGCTGATTGGCCGAATTCCGTACTCTGGCCAATCAGTGCTGGCCAATGCATTCTAATAGCTTGATGAAGCAGAGTGTGCACAAGGGTTCAAGCGCACCCTCGGCTCTGATGTAGCAGAGCCGAGGCTGCACAAGGGTTCAAGCGCACCCTCGGCTCTGATGTAGGAGAGCCGAGGGTGCACTTGAACCCTTGTGCACCCTCGGCTCTGCTACATCAGAGCCGAGGGTGCGCTTGAACCCTTGTGCACACTCTGCTTCATCAAGCTAATAGAATGCATTGGCCAGCGCTGATTGGCCAATGCATTCTATTAGCCCGATGAAGTAGAGCTGAATGTGTGTGCTAAGCACACACATTCAGCTCTACTTCATCGGGCTAATAGAATGCATTGGCCAGCGCTGATTGGTCAGAGTACGGAATTCGGCCAATCAGCGCTGGCTCTGCTGGAGGAGGCGGAGTCTAAGATCGCTCCACACCAGTCTCCATTCAGGTCCGACCTTAGACTCCGCCTCCTCCGGCCTCCTCCGGCCGAATTCCGTACTCTGGCCAATCAGCACTGGCTAATGCATTGTATTGGCGTGATGAAGTAGAGCTGAATGTGTGTGCTTAGCACACACATTCAGCTCTACTTCATCGGGCTAATAGAATGCATTGGCCAATCAGCGCTGGCCAATGCATTCTATTAGCGTGAACTGAGTTTGCACAGGGGTTCTAGTGCACCCTCGGCTCTGCTACATCAGATTGCTACATCTGATGTAGCAGTGCCGAGTGTGCATCAGATGTGTAGTTGAGCAAAACTGACTCAGCACTGCTAAGTCTCTGCATTCGCATAATAATAATAATAATAATACATTTTATTTATATAGCGCCAACATATTCCGCAGCGCTGTACAATTTATAGGGTTCAGATACAGACATACATAACAAAGAACGTCATTTCACACAATGGGACTGAGGGCATAGGAATGCATTGGCCAGCCTTCGGCCAATCAGCGCTGGCTCTGCTGGAGGAGGCGGAGTCTAAGGTCGGACCTGAATGGAGACTGGTGTGGAGCGATCTTAGACTCTGCCTCCTCCAGCAGAGCCAGCTCTGATTGGTCGAGTTCCGTACTCTGGCCAATCAGCACTGGCCAATGCATTTCTATGGGGAAAAGTTAGCTTGCGAAAATCGCAAACTGACAGGGATTTCCATGAAATAAAGTGACTTTTATGCCCCCAGACATGCTTCCCCTGCTGTCCCAGTGTCATTCCAGGGTGTTGGTATCATTTCCTGGGGTGTCATAGTGGACTTGGTGACCCTCCAGACACGAATTTGGGTTTCCCCCTAAACGAGTTTATGTTCCCCATAGACTATAATGGGGTTCGAAACCCATTCGAACACTCGAACAGTGAGCGGCTGTTCGAATCGAATTTCGAACCTCGAACATTTTAGTGTTCGCTCATCTCTAGTAGTGTTGTCATATACCAAATATTCTAAGTAACCCATATAGTAGAGCTAGATGGCAGAAGTAGATAACTATTTTCGTATACTTAAATGGTCCTCATCATATCCAGACCCTCATAACAGTTATAGCTAGGGTACTTCTACTGGAAATATTTGGTATACGTATACATAATTAATGCTACATATGTAGTATCAGTAGTTAAGATATATGTACACTCACCGGCCACTTTATTAGGTACACCTGTCCAACTGCTCGTTAACACTTAATTTCTAATCAGCCAATCACATGGCGGCAACTCAGTGCATTTAGGCATGTAGACATGGTCAAGACAATCTCCTGCAGTTCAAACCGAGCATCAGTATGGGGAAGAAAGGTGATTTGAATGCCTTTGAACGTGGCATGGTTGTTGGTGCCAGAAGGGCTGGTCTGAGTATTTCAGAAACGGCTGATCTACTGGGATTTTCACGCACAACCATCTCTAGGGTTTACAGAGAATGGTCCGAAAAAGAAAAAAACATCCAGTGAGCGGCAGTTCTGTGGGCGGAAATGCGTTGTTGATGCCAGAGGTCAGAGGAGAATGGCCAGACTGGTTCGAGCTGATAGAAAGGCAACAGTGACTCAAATAGCCACTCGTTACAACCAAGGTAGCCAGAAGAGCATCTCTGAACGCACAGTACGTCGAACTTTGAGGCAGATGGGCTACAGCAGCAGAAGACCACACCGGGTGCCACTCCTTTCAGCTAAGAACAGGAAACTGAGGCTACAATTTGCACAAGCTCATCGAAATTGGACAATTGAAGATTGGAAAAACGTTGCCTGGTCTGATGAGTCTCGATTTCTGCTGCGACATTCGGATGGTAGGGTCAGAATTTGGCGTCAACAACATGAAAGCATGGATCCATCCTGCCTTGTATCAACGGTTCAGGCTGGTGGTGGTGGTGTCATGGTGTGGGGAATATTTTCTTGGCACTCTTTGGGCCCCTTGGTACCAATTGAGCATCGTTGCAACGCCAAAGCCTACCTGAGTATTGTTGCTGACCATGTCCATCCCTTTATGACCACAATGTACCCAACATCTGATGGCTACTTTCAGCAGGATAATGCGTCATGTCATAAAGCTGGAATCCTCTCAGACTGGTTTCTTGAACATGACAATGAGTTCACTGTACTCCAATGGCCTCCACAGTCACCAGATCTCAATCCAATAGAGCATCTTTGGGATGTGGTGGAACGGGAGATTCGCATCATGGATGTGCAGCCGACAAATCTGCGGCAACTGTGTGATGCCATCATATCAATATGGACCAAAATCTCTGAGGAATGCTTCCAGCACCTTGTTGAATCTATGCCACGAAGAATTGAGGCAGTTATGAAGGCAAAAGGGGGTCCAACCCGTTACTAGCATGGTGTACCTAATAAAGTGGCCGGTGAGTGTATAATGAGATACTATAGATTTAGAATCATTAGCATCCAGGTACATAGTGTGTCGCCCCCTACAGGTGTTACCTCACTCATCTCCCAGTCGCATACATTCACCAATAATTGCCAGTTACACATGTACTTACATTGCTTCTAATGGAAAAGTACATGTGTATCCAGGCAAATAGCAGAAAATGTGCTATATGCCTTTAGTATAGGGGTTGTCAGCCTTACAATTACTGCACAACACTCCGAGTACCTCATCTTTGATTTTTTTCATTTAAATCGGCACGCTGAACAAAAAAGGTTGTCTACTCCTGCTCTAATGTCTCTTAGCAGCATGTTATTGCAGTCAATTTATAACACAAAACACCAATAATAAAACTAAATAAATAGCACCATTAAAGTAATGTTTTAGTAGCCAAAATAAGGTCATATTTTACCCATAGGAGGTAATGTACTTAATAAATCACTACATTAGTGGCTTCGGAGAGGTCTCTGTGCTGCTGCTTAGAAAGCACCTCCATTTTCATTGGTACTTAGTTACTTTCCATGGTAAAATACCATCCGTCACCTGTTTATTAACACAATTCAACACTCTTTCCATCCTTAGAGGTTATTTTGCTAAATGCTTGAATACTTTTTAAAAGTTAGGGAAATTATATTATTTCCATTTCACCATAGCATCCTGCTCTCCATATATAGGTGATACACCATAAGAGCATGTTCACACAATCTTTCAAATGTAATTTTCTTCAACAATTAAATACTTTTATTACTGCCAAATCTAGCTGAAAAATAAAAATAATAGTAAAAAGAAAGTGATATAATTGATTACCATACGTCATATCGTATTTAGATGAGGGTATGAGCAAGGAGCAGAACAAGTCCAATCACAGAAATAGTACAATGCATCAAATTATGCCTGTTCACGCAGTTACATATAATACAAATAAGCAAGTCAGATTCTTAGTACAATGTCATATAGTTAAATCAGATCTAAAATAACAAAAAACAAACCTACAACAGATTTATAGTAACATTTGAATATCCTATATACCTTATACCTGGGAGTAATGCTAATTACCCTGAAGATTGTAAATGTTAGGGATAGCTAGAGAGACAGGGAGGCTGTGTATTAGAGGGAGGGAGAGAGTAAGAACGGGAAGAGTGAGAAAGAAAGTGGGGGGTAAGGAGCTAAAGTTATCTGTGTACATGCATTAATGGCATTGATATCATCCTTAAAAGATTAGGGGAAAAAATGTAAACATATATATAGTTGTGAAACCACCATGTGTGTACCGCTGTGTGTGTATCGCTACAATGGGGAGAATTATTACCACTGTACAGACAATTGTCAAAGGAAACACATTATATGAAGACCACTACCCCGTCACAGTGACTACCTCCACAAGCATCAGATCAAGTAAAGGGATTTTTTATAATCTATCCGCAGGACAGCTCAACGGTATGTCAGTATGTAATCTGTCAGGGTTCGACACTCACACATATCAGATGTCCTAGAAGCTTCAAGGTGCCAGATGCTGCTCGTGGACAGGATGCCGCACCCCTCCTATTCAAGCAATGGGAGTGGCGCTGCAAATACCCAGAACCATTACTATACAGTCAATTTTAGCGGTGCTGCATCCTCTCCACTACCAACTATCAGCACCTGGAGGCTGCTGAAACAATCGGACATGACAGATCACATACTGATGTCCTATCCTGTGGACAGGTCATCAGTATCAAAAATCAGTTTGTGTCTGAAATCTCCTTTAAAATAATGATGTAATAATAGCTTTTTCTGCCCTCAGAAATAACATCCCCCTTTTTGCCCATATGCAATATAAATGACCACCTTTGTATCACCTTATGTGTTATTATATTGCCCCCTTATATATAAATCCCCCTTACTAATAATAGTTCCTTCTTGTAAATAATACCCTCCCATTTATCAGTAATAGTTTCCCCTTATAAGTATTAGAAATAAATAGCCCCCATTATAAATAATAGTTCCCCAAGCCTTCTTAATAATTGTCCTTACCTAATATATATATATATATATATATATATATATATATATATATCCCTCTTGTTAATAATAGTTCCCCCCCAGCCTTATTATTAAAAGTTTCCCTTATAAGTAATAGTTCCAGATTCACTAATATAAGGCCCTCTTATTAAGGGCCCCTTCACACTACTGATACGCTGCCTGATTCTGAACGTTAAAACACGGTCAGAATCAGCGCATATAAAGCAGATCCCATTCATTTCGATGGGGAGCCGGCATACGAGCGCTCCCCATTGAAATGAGTGGGCTGCTTTTTACTCTACGAGCGCTCCCATTGAAGTGAATGGGAAGCGCCCACGTGTACGGCTCGGACTGAGCCGAGAGCCGGGGACCCTTCACACGGTGAGCCGTACACGTGAGTGCTTCCCATTCACTTCAATGGGAGCACTCGTAGAGTAGAAAACAGCCCATTCATTTCAATGGGGAGCGCTCGTATGCCAGCTCCCCATTGAAATGAATGGGATCTGCTTTATACGCACTGATTCTGACTGTGTTTTAACGTTCAGAATCAGGCAGCGTATCAGTAGTGTGAATGGGCCCTTATAGTTCCTCCAAAATGTATATATATAAATATATTTTGGGGAGGCTATTTATAAGTAGGAACTATTATTAATAATGGGGAGGGGAAGGATAATAGTTCCCTTAGCTAATAGATCCTCTTTATAAATAGCCCCTTTATTAACAGGGTTTAGTTTTCATAAGTCGAGGATGAATATTATTAGGGGGTCTATTTATAAGGACTATCTATTATTACTAAAGCTAGGGAAACTATTACCCCCTCATTAATTAGTTCCCCCCACTAGATTTACTACTAATAGTTCCTTTTTTATACATACCCCCATTGTATAATAGCTCCCCTAGCCTTATTAATAATAGTCTCTCCTTATAAATACATCTATAAATTTATGGGTGAGCTATTTATAAGGAGAGAATATTATTAATAAGGCTATGGGAACTATTATATAAGGGGACATTTATAAGGAGTAACTATTAATAGTAAATCTAATGTGCTGCAGTGCTAACCACTGAGCCACCGTGTGGCCCCGTGCCATTCAATGGTATTTAACGCCTTTGTGCCATTATCAATAACCTGAATATTGAATATTAGTATACATATATCAAATATTATAAGATATAGTCTATCTGGGAATAAACCCAGTCTGATCTCAATTAATGATAGTTTTAATAACTGGTAAATTGCAAGTACATTGGCCTATAATGTAATATCAGTATAAAGAAGAGAAATCTGATGATAATTTGAGTATAATCCTTATCTTTTCCTGGGATTGCTACTAGATGGGCATCAAACACTTCTCTTGTGTCCATTGGTGATTGAAGCATTTTGCAAGCTGATTTTTCCCACTGAAGTCAATCGATGACATGAAAATATACTCCAGACACTACCACCTACACTTCCCAGGAAAGCCCTGAGTACAACCAAGAGAACACAAAAGATATAGTTATATAATACATACACATTCCCTTGCCCAGAAATGACTCAACTACAATTACTAAACCTATTTTATTACATAGTTGTTTGGAATGATACATTTTAGTGCAGACAGCTCTGGAGGGTTATAAAATAAATATGAAATAATACTTACCTGTATACTCCCCTCTTTTCCCGCATTGGGGTAGCCTCCCCCTGTGTGTATACATAGTGGCTGCAGCGGTGATGTCCTGTCAGTGAGACCCAGCGCTGCACCTCTAATGAGGCGAGGTAAGGCGATAGCCTCAGGCGGCGTTATACCGCGGAGCGGCATTTTGAGTAACCTAAGCCAGTCCAGGACAGGCCACTTTAAAAAAAAAAACAATATGCATGCGACTTGTCCTGGGCTATCTTAGTGTTTTCGGCGGGGAAGGAGAGAGATGGCTTGGGCAGCCATGTGCAGATAGCCAGGGCCGGTGTTAGGGGGTGTGTGCAGCTGCTTAACCCTTCCGGACATCAGGGGTGAACCTACCCCTTTAGCCGCCTGAGGCGAACTACAGAAAGCCGCCCCCCCCACGGAGGAGGGGGTGGGCGAAGGGGCGTGTCCGAGCGAAGGGGGCGTGGTAAAGCGAAGGGGGCGGGGCTTAGCACCGTTCGCAGGCAGAGAGCAGGCACGGAGAGGACCTGCTCTCTGCCTGAGGGGAGGCTGCTGGAGCAGCGCTGCTCCAGTAGCCTCCCCAAACCACCGCTCGGTGCTAAGCCAGTCCAGGACAGCTTGTCCTGGACTGGCTTAGGTAATCAAAAATGCCGCCCTCCCTGGGGTCCTGACATAGCGCCGCCTGAAGCGCTCGCTTCAGGTCGCCTTATGGGAGGTGCGGCGCTGCCGGACATTATACAGCAGCAGTTACGCATACCACTTTATAAGATCCTGTCAGTGCTTCCTGGACTTCCCTCTCCCTTCTCACAGCAGTGTCTCATCCCAGCGTGTGGGGACAAGAAGAACTCTGCAGCGACATAACATCTTCACTCCAGACAAATGTGTGTAATTTTTTGGTAAAATATAATGTTTAATACGTATATATGTGTACATTTGCTTATAGTTTGTGTCTTGTATACTGTGTGAGCACTGTATGTTTGTATACAGTTATGTGTGAGTATATATGTTGTAATAATGTATATGTGTGAGTATATATGCTGTAAAATGTATAGGTGTGAGTATATATGCTATAATAATGTATAGATGCGAATATATATGCTATAATAATGTATATGTGTGAGTATATATGCTATAATAATGTATATGTGCTAGGATAATGTATATGTGTGTATATATGCTATAATAATGTATATGTGCTAGGATAATGTATATGTGTGAGTATATATGCTGTAATAATGCATAGGTGTGAGTATATATGCTGTAATGTATATGTGTGAGTATATATATGCTATAATAATGTATATGTGTGAGTATATGCGCTAGGATAATGTATATATGTGAGTGTATATGGTATATGTATGATTGTGTAGCTATATATGGTATGATGTGTGTGGTATGTGTGAGTATATACAGTATACTCATTGCTTCATGCCAATTATACCTACAGAAACGCCACTGGTCTCCCTATAGGTATAATGGAAGCAGAAAGTCTGCAGAGGAAACCTCTACTGACCTTCTGTGAAAAGCATTGCGGGAAAAACTATGATGTGATGTTGCTGTGGTTTTTCCCACAGCATTTTTTTTGCTGTGGCCTGCTACGTGAGGCTTTATCCTTATAGTGTGATGTACAGATGATAAGGATTAGGCCCAACAGCGAGATGCAGCTAAAAAAAACACTGTGGAAAAAAATAGCGGTGAATCACAGTTTTGTTTTGTTTTTCCATAGTATTTTTTTTTTTTTTTTTTGAGCTTTTGGTGCATTTTCCCTGCACTTTCTCCCCCTATTAATTATATGTGGAAATGCTCGTGATTGCGCAGCTAGAATTCCCCTACCATAAGTTGCAGCAACTTAAGCACATGTATCTTACAATTATATAATTGAATTGGACTGAATTGCACTACTCCTATTAACCACTTTCTGACATCATGTTGGGAAGTGGTTAATAGTACCGCGGATGCCGGGTGTCAAATTATGGTGGCCACCATAGCTGCCTCTGTTCTGCTTGAGGTGGACAATCAAAAGACGACACCCCCTCCCCTTTAGTATTCAGTCCCGGGGGTGGGGAGGCATCTTTTGATTGGCCGCCTCAGGCAGCAGAGAGGCTAGGTTTACCACTGGTGGGACCTCTGCAGCCAGACACCACTCTCAGCTGTATACTGTGAAGAGCAGTGTTTAACTTAAGCTCTCCTATTGACGTGACCACTGCAGCCACTTTGTATACAAAAAGAGCAGTGTAGGTACTTGCCAGCCAGTGCACGAGAGGAGGGGAGGATGCAGGTATAAGTGCATTTAAAGTGCAGATTTAAAGACCCTGGCTAAAGTCCTGGCTTTTTGGTTGTCTAAAGTAATTCCATCTATCATACTTATGCCTTTACACCAGAACATTTCACTACCATCAATGTCAGCTGACTACAACTGATTCTGCAGTTTCTAGTGGAAGTACTTAAAGGGGCTCTATCACTAGATTGTTGTGATTTTAGCTAAAGATCTGACTCAATAGCATTTAAAAAGGCTATACAGGTGCTGCTAATCGTTTGTATAAAGACCCCCCCATTTTTGTTAAGTACTGTGGAAATCGATATGCAAATCAGCTCCAGGGTGCACGGTGGGCGTTTCATGCACCCCTTAGTGTCATACCTTCTGGATACCCACCGCTGCCTCCAAGCCCTCCTCCTCCTGGTTATTCACCGCCTCCATCGTCGGAGTTTTCTATTGAAATCACGCGCGTGCGCAGTAGTGCTCTCTCCGGTGTGCTACTGCTTCAGCACCATTTTCCCATAGAGAACATTGCAAGCTGGCGCTGGTGTATGCGCAGTAGCGCGCCGGAGGGAGCGCTACTGCACACGCATGTGACTTCAATAGAAACTGACGACAATGGAGGTGGTGAATAAGCAGGAGGAGGAGGGCTTGAAGGCAGCGGTGTCCAGAAGTTATGACGCAAGAGGGTGCACGGAACGCCCACCGTGCACCATGGAGCTGATTTGCATATTGATTTCCACGGTAATTAACACAAACAGAGGGGTCTTTCTACAAACGATTAGCAGCACCTGACTAGCCTTTTTAAAGGCTATTCAGGCATACCTTTAGCTAAAAACATGAAAACCTAGTGATAGAGCCCCTTTAAGAGGGGAATGCTGAAGGTGGCCTGACAGTTCCTAACCCATGGGTGTGTTATATGCTTCATCTGTGCCGGAAGAGCAAGGGTAGGGTAAATCAGCAGCAGTTCCAGCAATATCATATTGGGGCCATTAGCTTATATGAAGCCTTAAAAGCCAACAAATTTCAGACTGCTCTCCAGAGAGCCCCTACTCTATATGTAATAAATAAATTGTGATGGAAGAATTAGAATCTTTAGGCCATTGCAGGTGTAACCCAGTATACCTCCCTTTGGCACACTACTTATACGTTTTGGAGGATTTTGAGGAATTCGCATTTCCCTCCACTAACTTGTACAAGTACTTCAAGATATACCATTCATATCAGATAGTAATAGACTCCAAAGGAAATACACTTGCCTATAATAAAATTATGACGCTGATTTTCACACAAGAGTCTTTAACTGGGTTATATCAGACTACTAGGTATTTTATGGAACCAGTTCTCAGCAGCTTTTCATTGTACAGTAAACAGAGATAGGATGAGTGTCTCCAAAATATAACATAAAGGTTGACAGGTGGTGACAGATGATCTGGATAGCTAATTTGCATAAAGATTTGAAGTGATTTTCCTAGCATCATGATGGTACTTTTACACAAGAAAAGGTATCACTATGTCACTACCAGGCCCTAGAACACCATATTAGTGTTTTAGAAGTGATTTTGGTGGTGACAGACTCCCTTTAACCAGTATTACTAATCATGCGTAACTGGGTGCATGTCGAAAGATCTAATGGAGTAAAGGAGTTTAACTTCTTAAAACATAGCTTCAATTATAAACAAATTTGCATAAATGAATAGTACATGTGAATATATATTATTATATTATTATTTAAAATATTATTAAAGAAATATGTTTTCTTCTTCACTTATCAGGCTGTAAAATATAAAAAACAAAAAACTTGAGAGTCTTCAGTAGTTGATAACTTTTTTAATGGCTAACTAATAATGATGACAGATTACAAGCTTTCGAAGCTCTTGGCCTCTTCCTCAGGTAAATTTAAAAACAATATCTGAAGGATGCATATTTATGTACAAGGGGACACATAGGAATACAATTTTAGGCGAGAGGGTGGAAGGTTATTGGTACATACAAGTAAACCATTAATCAGTTCCCAAGTTCTTATCAGCTCAACGAGTGGTCTTTATGGCTGCTTTGATCAGTGATGATTTCTGTAGGGTGCCATAAACCCATGTGACAAATTCAGCCCCTTCTTGGAGTGTTTGAAACAGTGTCATGAACTTGTACTCATGAATCCTCCTGTCTTTCTTAGATTTTAAATGTCCTCTTAAAACCAACATTCTTATGTCATTGGTGATATTATGATCTTCATTGCAGAAATTTTTTGACACGGGAAGGTCCATTCTTTGTTCTCTAATTGTATGGCGGTGTGAGTTCATCCACATTCTAAACTTCTGACCAGTCTCTCCAACATACAGATTTTCAGTGGAACACTTGGTGCATATTATTAAATACACGACATTAGGTGTGTTACAGGTGAAGGTACCTGGGATTTTATATTCCCTGTTATAATTTGGTATCATTATCCTGTCGGTGGTCAGTATGTGAGGGCATGTTTTGCACCTTTTCTGTCTGTATGGAAACATTCCCGTTCTGGTAGGAGGTGACAGTGAACTGTTGATAACCATATTTCTGAGGTTTGGTGGCTGTCTATAACACAGGAGAGGGGGGTCTGGAAATATGGATTTCAAACGGTTGTCTTTTTGCAGTAGTGGATGTAATTTGCGTGTGATACCTCTCAGCATCTCCAGGTATGGGTTGTACATGACAACCAAAGATTGTTTTCCTGTTTGGTATTGTATTTTAATAACTCTGATCTTGGCATTGTGGTGGCCCTGGTGATTTGGTTTTCAATTGTTCTTGGATGGTAATCCTGCCTCAAGAATGTGTTTTTGAGGACCCCAAGGTGTTCGTCTCTATCTGCAGAGTCTGAGCAAATACAATGGTGTCTGATAGCCTGGCTGTAGACAGTGGAGTTCTTTATGTGTTTAGGATGAAAGCTAACCCATCTTAGGTAGGTAGGGCAGTCAATTGGTTTCCGATACAGCAATGTCTCAATTTTGTTGTTCTGTATCTTGATGACTGTGTCTAGGAAGTTTATTTCAGAGAAGGAATAATTGAGTGTTAGGTTGATGGTGATATGGAATAGATTGAAATGTTCATGGAAGGTTTTCAGCTGTTGTTCAGACCCAGTCCAAATGATTAGGATATTGTCAATTGAAGCGATAGTAGGACAGAGGCCTGGTGGTGCAGGTGGATAGGAAGTCGCCCTCTAGCTTGGCCATGAAAATATTTTCTTTTGGTGACTGCATCTATTTACAGCAGACCGGCACCACAATGGTGAGCAAATGGTCATAAAAAGATTAGCATACTGTGGCGCCATTTTGCTCCCCATTGCGGTGCCAGTCTGCTGTAAATAGATGCAGTCACCGAAAGAAATTGTATAATGAACTGTGGGGTGCTTTTTCTCCTTTATCCTCTGGTAAAAATAAAAAAAAACAGGTATGGGATCAAAATGCTCACTTTAACCTTAAATAAATTCCTTGCGGGGTTTAATTTCCAAAATGAGTTTACTTTTGGTGGCTTTCCATTGTACTGGTACTCTAGGAGCTCTGAAAATGAGTCATGGCACCTGAAAACAATTCCAGCAAAATCTGCTTTTCAAATGCCCAGTGGCACTCCTTCCCTTCCATTCACTGCTGTTTGCCCAAATACCAGTTTAATATATATATATATATATATATATATATATATATATATATATATATATATATATATACAGATTTGGGGTATTTATGTGCTTGGTAGAGATTGCATAACAAACTTTCAAATTGATTTTTTCATTTAACCCATGCTGAATTTGTTCATTTTAGGGCTAAATGAACGTATTATTGAAAAAAATTAAATGTCAATATTACAACTCCATATTGTTTTAGTTCATGTGTTAACAAGCTTCCCAAATATAGTTTTGAATTATTTAATGGATTCAGTTTTGAAAATGGGGTGATCTAGGGGATTTCTAATATATAAGCCTTTATATATACCCTTTAGAACTGAAGAAGTCCCTAAAAAATTAGTTTAGGAAATTTTCTTGTAAATTTGGAAAATCGCTTTTACATAGACTTGATCTAAAGATGATGCCACTATAAAGCAGAGTTATGGGAGATCATATTCATTAACGTATTTGGGTGGTATGACTAGCAGAGCATTTCACATTTTAAAAATTTCACATTTTTCCAAATTTCCGATTTTATTTTAAATGAATACAAAAATTTTGATCAATGTTCGTCCCTAACTTGAACTACAATGTGTCATGAAAAAATAGTCTTAAAATCACGTGTGTAAGTTCTCAAAGTTATTGCCATATACAGTGACACATGTCAGCTTTGCCAAATTTGTGTCCTTAAGATAATTTTAGGCGGTGTCCTTAAGGGGTTAAAAGAACATACTAGACAAAATTGATATACCATTTTATACTAATTGCAGGGACCAAAGGGACGATGAGTGACACAAAGATTCTCACTTTGGTCTTGTTTTAATCTCTGTTATGCATTGCCCTTGTGTTATTCTAATACATTAGCTTAGATGCATCCAATATCTATGCTAATGCTAAGTTATGCAAAACGGCTATGCATCAATGAATTAAATTAACGTCTGCTTTATCAGTATGTAATGGTTGGCATTGTGAAATCCCCTCACTTTCCATTTAAACATGTGCCCTCTGCTCTAAACTGTGCAGAACCCTTCCATCTTTATAATGTCTTTTATGTATTAAGCTACATAATCCTTTAAAATATACCTTTTTCGTAAAACAAAAAATATATATAAATTCCTATAATTTCCGCATATCAGAAAAACACTTAGCGTTAATAGTAAACTCTAATGCAGTGCCTTTTTAGAATGGTCTGCACTCATCAAATTAAGTTTCGTCTTTTATTTAATATGAAGATGTGAAGCCGCCAGACTGTGCCATTGATTATTAGCCTTTCTATCTCCGAGCCAATTACTAGTATTAATCGCGGCATACAGTAAAGATATTGGAATTATCAGACCTTGTATAGCTGAGCTCATATGCCAGGAAATTACTGCAAATAACATTGAGTGAACCGGCATAGATGTTTTATATCAACAGCTTTTAGACTGTAATACAATTTTTTTTTTTTTAAATGTTCTTGTATTCCCCTTCTGTAAGGCTTATCATACACATTAGATGAATAGGAGGATTTGCAAAATAATAAAAAATTAAATTTAGATTTTTATTAGCAAACAGTAACAGTTTCATGACAAAAATGCAGGGCCGGCTACAGGGTCTCCCCTCCCTGTACCCGCCCACACTCTCCTAAGCCACAACAAGCCCCGCCTTCTCCCAGCATTAGTAACACTAACCTAGGGAGGCTGGGGCGCACGCGGTGCTCTGCTGGCATCTGAATGAGAGAGAAGAGGACAGAGAACGACGACCCGTAGCTCCAGTGAGCAGCAGCGGTTCTGTGCAGGTAAGCACACAGCAGGCAGGGCTAAGTAGCCAGCTGATTTTTTAATCACTACACAGCCTGGAGTCCAAAAATTGAAACCTTCAATTTTTGGACTCCATGCTGTGTGGTGAATAGAATCGTTTTTAAAATCCGATTTTTGATCATTAAAAAATCACATTGACTTGCATTAGGATCGGAATTAGGATCGGGTTCAAATGGAAAATGATCGGAAATTTAGAAACGATCCTAAAATCTCAAGATTGGCTCAACCCTACTGATAAAGCCATAATAGTAGCTTCTTCATATTTGTGTCTCCTCTGGTTGTTCAACTCTCATACTAATGCCTCTTGCTTCATGTTTAATATGGCAAGTTCTCACATAACCAATTGAAGAGTCTTTTCGATTATTCTTTGGAGGCCTTTAGAAGAGATGGTGACCATAGAGAATGGATTGAAGTATCTTCTTCCATGGTGCTTTCAGTTTCTGAAGATTCTACAGGGTCTTAGATTTCCAGAGCGAGTTTTGGTTCAGGAGTGGAGAGTAATTTTTAAGATACTTGACCTATATCTGCTTGTGATTTCTTAAGTTGTTTAGGTGTAGTGTGAGAGGCGGTATTCTTTGTTCAACCATATTGCAATGTTTTGCTGATCCATGCCAGGGGAAAACAGGCAGGTATAGTGTTAGTACAGCATGGTTAATGACTGCATTTTGGTTGGCCGGAAAAAAGAAAACTTGTGGTCAGGGTTCATGGTCTTATGACAGCAGAAAAAACTGCGTCCAATATAGGGACATGGTTCTAAGGTAGTGCAAGTATGTACTGTCCTTTTAAGAAAGGAATTGTTTGCTGTGGCTGCAGAATTAAAGCTATGAAATTGAAGTGGCCTATTTATGGATTCTCTTAGGATTGGAGCTAGTCCAAAGGTGCAGCTGCTAGTCCAAAGGTACGTTTTGTCCCAGCCATGGCGCTCAGTGATGATATTGTGCTATGGGCACACCTAGAGGAGTCACATTAGAGAGACCCAATAAGGCTGATGTATCTGTAGGTTAGTATATATTGTGTATACAAATCCTTCATGGGTGAGCCCAGGGTGTATGGCCAGAAGACACTGCGATCAGAGAGGTGGAATCTCCGGAGAGTGCTTGGATGTTATGGCTCCTGCACTGGAGGCTGGAGTTAACCCTTTCGCTGCCAGTACATTGTACGTGCTCCCAAGGTGGCACTTCAGTAGCCGAGGACGTACTTAGTACGTCCTCCCTACTAATGCCGATATCTCTGGACTGCATCAACATATCTTGATGCTTTAAAATGCATTTTAAAGAAGAGACTCTCATCTTTAAAATGATACCAGGGACTTGATGATTTTACTTACAGTTTTGGAGCCATTCACTGTTGAAAACACTATTTGGCATTGAGATCCAACTGCAGATCTCAATTCCCGACAGCGTTTCAACAGTGAATTTCTCCAAAATTGTATATCCAATCATCGAGTTCTTGACATCATTTTAAAGATGAGATTCTCCTCTTTAAAATGCATTTGAAAGCATCAAGATATGTTGATGCAGTCCAAAGATATAGAGCTCCAAAGTGTCCCCCCCCTCCTGTCTAAGCAAGCAATTTGCGATCTAACAAGAAAGGAAGAGGAACACGGAGCAGCCCAGCAGAGAGAGAGAGACAGAGAAACGATCTGACTCTCTGCATAACTTGTATGTGACAGCAGGAGGGGGGTGGCAGGGACTCTATTGTCCCTATTAACCCTTCTCCTGCCAATCAGAGCGTATACTATACATTTGTCTCTGATTGTCACATACTGTTATAATATAATTCCCCTCTGAGCTTTACTAGTGGGGTATTCTTATGTTATACCTCCTGAACATAACCAGGAAGTTTGTTGGCACTGTGACCCAGACGTTTACCATTGTCCAGGTCGCAAGCCAAAAAAAAAAAGTCGCACCAAACACTTACACAACATATACATAAAGTCGCAAATGAAGTTTACATTTCACCCAATCCCTGTCCTGTCTATACCTGAGCTTTCTACAGTAAAATACGTCTCTAGTGATGTCCGTTACACACTAAAATAATAGTAATAACGATTATCACTAGAGATGAACGTATAGATTGTTAAAATTATTATAGGGGGATGGAAAATAACATTTTTATGTAAAGTCCTATTTAATTTGCATGCACAAAATGGGATGGCGCATTTCTGCGATTTTGGCGATTCTTTAACACCCACCCTGTAAATATATACATGTGTGGTATGTATGAACTCCTCACATATTGCAGTTTTATGGACAGTACATTATGTTTGCAGAAAGGGATTTCTTGAGCCGCACTTTAGTGGCAAATTTGAATTTTTGCGCAATTTTTGCTAGCAATCTCTGTTTGCGGCAAAGTTGAATGAAGGTGGTTGTATATATAAACTATTAAATTGTGTTTTTATATACGGTATGCTGTGTACTCTGAAAAAAGTTAGATTTTGGTATCACAGTCACAGTTTGGTAGGTGCAGTATAGCTTTTTAACATATTAGTGAACAACAGCAAAATCCTGCTTGTCTTCTGTATTCGTGTTTTTGGGAGTCCGAGCTCTTGTTGTAGTTGATGTTTGCGGTACATATAGTATATATACACATTGTATACACCATAAGCTATTATTTTAAAAGTATTTTGTATATGAATGTGAGATCGAACATGAGTTTTAGGTGCAAATATGTGTTTTAGCGTATTTTTTCAAAAAATTATTTGTGTTGGTCGCAAAGTTGCATGAAGGTGGATGTGGCTATCGATGACCCATTAAGACATTTGTAATCTTCAGATTGTCTACTTTCAAAAAATATATAGGGTTTAGGGGTTCACTTACTTTTCATGGTGTGTAATCCCTACATTTTATAGGATGATACTTTTTTAACATTTCCAGCTTCAAAGCAGAATTTTGTTCCTTCCAGTTCTAGCGATTTTCTGAAGACACGTGCATGCGGGTTCAGGCCATAGTGATATGTATGAACTCTGCACATGTTGAACTCTTATTTTTAGGAGGTTTGGTGCATTTAATTTTTTGTTTGGTTTCCGCTTTTAACAACTAATATACATTTATTTGCATTTTTTCATAAAACATTCACTTTAAATCAAAATTGCATGAAGGTGCCTGTTTGTATACAGTACCAAGTGGCATTCTGACAATGCTGCAGGTGTCTACTTTAAGAAAATATATAGGTATGGGGGGGTTGGATGCTTTTTTAATGTTGCAATTTAGGTTTGATTTGTCCATCTCAAAACTGTGAAAATTGCTCTGGCTACTGGAGGTGCAAAATTTCCAGAGAACCTTGGCAGCGAAAAGGTTAAGGGTCACAGGCTGTGTTGTAGGGCGGCCACGAATTTAGGCAAGTCACTTAAGTAAGAAGCTGGGTATCCAAAGATGCACGCCACGCTGGGAGCCAGGGAGAGTTGCGAGTGGTCCAATTTGCCAGGTGACGGACCCAAGCTCCAATTGTCCCTAGTGGAAATTCCAACCTCCAGCTGGATCTTTCAAGCTTGACCAGTTGGTGAAAGGTTTTTCAGCAACACTGTGCTGTGGCTGTAAATTTAGGCCAGGGCTTCAGGTGGCATGCTAGACCTTAACTTTGTGGGTGCCACTATTCTGGCTTCATGGGTCCAGGCAGAGGCATGGAAGACAGGAAGCTTATGAAGGGTGTTTTAATGTTAATTAGTCAGGCAGACAGTGGAGATAATTGCTCTTCGGTCAGGAGCTTAGGAGAGACACGTCCATTCCTGGTAATTGCCAAACCATTTTGCATAGTCACTTACTTCTAGGGCGTATTTCTTATGGGGTAACTTTCAAATAATCTATTAAACTTTATTGATGATGTATCTTATGTGTGCAATACTAACAAAAAAAAATTACAATATAATTAAAAGTGGATGTGCACATGCTATGTAGGCCCAAGGAAACCTTGCATAAATTACTCTTAGTACATATTTTTGATTTAGGCTGATGTTTCCTTGATAATTCATTGCTTTATGTAAATATTTCCCAGCAGCCCTCATTAATAAAAAGGTAAGTAACAATATTGACAGCATAACTAATGAAATGAAGAATAAGTTTCTTTCTAATACAATGATGTGTGCTGTGCTGAGTCGGAGGTGAAATATGTCATACTGCTCTAAAATCAATACTGCCACTTATAATTCCAAATCTTGTCTCTGGCATCTGTCCCACATATACAAACAGTTCTATGTCATACATTATTTTTTATATTTTTATTTGTTTTGTTTTTTAAAGTCACTTCTGCACCAAAAAGCAAGGCTGTGTTTTCATACTTTAACCCCTTCCCGCCGATGGCATTTTTTGATTTTCGTTTTTCGTTTTTGACTCCCCTCCTTCTAAACCCCATAACTTTTTTATTTCTCCGCTCCCAGAGTCATATGAGGTCTTAATTTTTGCGGGACAATTTTTTCTTCATGATGCCACCATTAATTATTCTATATAATGTACTGGGAAGCAGGAAAAAAATTCAGAATGGGGTGGATTTGAAGAAAAAATGCATTTCTGCGACTTTCTTACGGGCTTTGGTTTTACGGCGTTCACTGTGCAGCCGAAATGACATGTCCCCTGTATTCTGTGTTTCGGTACGGTTCCAGGGATACCAAATTTATATAGTTTTATTTACATTTTGACCCCTAAAAAAAATTCCAAAACGGTGTTAAAAAATTTTTTTTCTAAAAGTCGCCATATTCCGACGGCCGTAACTTTTTTATACATAGGTGTACGGGGATGCATAGGGCGTCTTTTTTTGCGGGGCCGGGTGTACTTTTTAGTTCTACCATTTTCTGGAAATGTTATTGCTTTGATCACTTTTTATTCAAATTTTTATCAGAATTAAAACAGTGAAAAAATGGCGGTTTGGCACTTTTGACTATTTTTCCTGCTACGGCGTTTACCAAACAGGAAAAATATTTTTAAAGATTTGTAGAGCGGGCGATTTCGGACGCGGGGATACCTAACATGTATATGTTTCACAGTTTTTAACTACTTTTATATGTGTTCTAGGGAAAGGGGGGTGATTTGAACTTTTAATACTTTTTATATTTTTTTATATTTTTTTTACTTTTTTTTTTATTTTTTTTTTTGCATTTATTAGACCCCCTAGAGGTGTTGAACCCCAGGGAGTCTGATCACGAATGCAATGCATTACAATGCTAATGCATTGCAATGCATTGCAAAAAATCATCATCTCTTTTGCAGGCTGTATACACCAGCCTGCAAAAGAGAGAATTTGCAGACTGGCTGGGAGCCCTTAACAAGGCTCCCGGCTGTCATGGCAACGGGGGGTCGGCCCTGGAGCATGCTCCAGGAGCCGGCGATCCTTGCCAAAATGGCGGCGCCCATGCGCCGCCGGGAAGATGGCGCCTCCGGCGCCTTTGACAGCAGCGCCGGAGGGGTTAATGCCTCCGATCGGTCCGGGGACCGATCGGAGGCATTAGAGCCGGTTGTCTACTGCTTAAAGCAGTAGACACCCGGCGGCTATGACGGCCGCCCGGCTCCCGGGTGGTCGCCATAGTTACAGACCCGACACGCGCCGTACTATTACGGCGCATGTCGGGAAGGGGTTAATACAATTCATGAGTAGATGTAAACCAATTCCATATTGTATTTTTTTGTCCTAATTTTTTCCATTTCATACAGAATGATTTTTGGATTTTAGCTTAGCCATGGTTATTAGCTGTTGTGTATCTTATATCCTTGTGTTTTAGTTAGAAAATACAGTATATATATATCCAAGAAATCTATTACATGCCTATGAAATTGTTAATAGAAGGGATAGGGTGTAGAGATGAGCGAACACTAAAATGTTCGAGGTTCGAAATTCGATTCGAACAGCCGCTCACTGTTCGAGTGTTCGAACGGGTTTCGAACCCCATTATAGTCTATGGGGAACATATACTCGTTAAGGGGGAAACCCAAATCCGTGTCTGGAGGGTCACCAAGTCCACTATGACACCCCAGGAAATGATACCAACACCCTGGAATGACACTGGGACAGCAGGGGAAGCATGTCTGGGGGCATAAAAGTCACTTTATTTCATGGAAATCCCTGTCAGTTTGCGATTTTCGCAAGCTAACTTTTCCCCATAGAAATGCATTGGCCAGTGCTGATTGGACAGAGTACGGAATTCGACCAATCAGCGCTGGCTCTGCTGGAGGAGGCGGAGTCTAAGATCGCTCCACACTAGTCTCCATTCAGGTCTGACCTTAGACTCCGCCTCCTCCGGCAGAGCCAGCGCTGATTGGCCGAAGGCTGGCCAATGCATTCCTATGCGAATGCAGACTTAGCAGTGCTGAGCCAGTTCTGCTCAACTACACATCTGATGCACACTCGGCTCTGCTACATCAGATGTGTAGTTGAGCAGAACTGGCTCAGCACTGCTAAGTCTCTGCATAGCACACACATTCAGCTCTACTTCATCGGGCTAATAGAATGCATTGGCCAATCAGCGCTGGCCAATGCATTCTATTAGCGTGAACTGAGTTTGCATAGGGGTTCTAGTGCACCCTCGGCTCTGCTATATCAGATTGCTACATCTGATGTAGCAGTGCCGAGTGTGCATCAGATGTGTAGTTGAGCAGAACTGGCTCAGCACTGCTAAGTCTCTGCATTCGCATAGGAATGCATTGGCCAGCCTTCGGCCAATCAGCGCTGGCTCTGCCGGAGGAGGCGAAGTCTAAGGTCGGACCTGAATGGAGACTGGTGTGGAGCGATATTAGACTCCGCCTCCTCCAGCAGAGCCAGCGCTGATTGGTCGAGTTCCGTACTCTGGCCAATCAGCGCTGGCCAATGCATTCCTATTGGAAAAAGTTTATGTCACAAAAATCACAATTACACACCCGATAGAGCCCCAAAAAGTTATTTTTAATAACATTCCTACCTAAATAAAGGTTATCCCTAGCTATCCCTGCCTGTACAGCTATCCGTCTCTTAGTCACAAAGTTCACATTCTCATATGACCCGGATTTGAAATCCACTATTCGTCTAAAATGGAGGTCACCTGATTTTGGCAGCCAATGACTTTTTCCGATTTTTTTTCGATGCCTCCGGTGTCGCCCTGTTATTGGTGCAAAAAAAGCGCCAGGGAAGGTGGGAGGGGAATCTAATTTTTTTGGAGTTTGCCACGTGATGTTCGATTCGAATCGAACACATCGAACAGCCTGATATCCGATCGAACATGTGTTCGATAGAACACTGTTCGCTCATCTCTAATAGGGTGGCTAAATCCTAACCAAAAGTAATTCTTTATTGATACAATTAAAAGAATGTAGAAAAAATTAGGGTCACTTGACCATAAAACATACAGACACACAAAGGGTCAAAACATGCACCTGTCCTAATCACAAATGGAAAAGGGTTAAATGACAACCACCTTTTCCGTTCAGCATAGATCGACCCTATTAAAATAGAACCCACCAACAAGACAAATAGAAAAGTGGGTTCTATTCCCCCAAGTGACATCAGCCAACAGAGCTTTGAGATAAATAAATATTCAGGGCATTAGGATAATGACTCCCTGATCTTAAGATCTGGCATTCTAAGGGTTATTTTCTAGAGACTCACTCGTACAGACCCTCCCACCCGCACCCCTTGGCTCTGATTATGGCCGCGAGAGGCCGCAGGAGGGACAGTCTGTTTAAAGCAGGGACCCCCCCCCACTCCATGAGCTACACAGCCAATTGCTGTACTACATTAACAGCTGATCCATAAGGCAGGTAAGTACCAGGGCAGGGTAACTACCAAACGTCAAAGAGCAGGCTCTCTGCCTATAGGGTAGCGGGACAGGACAAGCCTCCGCTACAACCATGCCTGCTAACCTGCTAGTGACAGGAAACCATCTACTCAATTATACACTATAGACCTATACCAGGGAGACAGAGCCCACATTTAGGGAGACTCTACCATCTTGGTACATAGTAAACAGGGATCGCACTAAGTATCACGATCATATTCATGGGAATGCCGCTACAGGTCATAATATGATCATATCCCCTCCCTATTTTTGTTGGGTGTTTTATTTTATTTTTTTTTACTTTACTGTTATTGAGCACTGGTGAAGGACACTCTTCTTCAAAATATAAAAGAAAATAAATAATTTTTTAAATATTTGTTCTTTTCTTATTTCTTTGTAGGCCGAGTCACAGAGGATGTGTTCTCCATTGAATGACAGCGAGGTCCACTAAACTAAAATTCATCTGATACAGAACAATATTTAAAATGTAAGCAAACTAAAATGTTTGTCCTGTGGGTATGATGAATTAAATGGCCAGTACATGACAATTCCCTTTTTTAAGAATGAGGATTAGGAATAAAGAAACCTAATACATGGAGAAAGAGACATTTTGTATTGATAGGCAAGCCTCTAAAGATTTGTTTAATTTTGGGTTAGCATGTCTCGAGTCTCAGATTTGTTTGGTATAAAGCAAAACTTATATTGGCTTAAAACATGGTATATAAAAACTGAGTCCTCGGAAACTACATATTCAATTTCTATCTCTCTAAGGGAATACACAGCCAAAGTTATGAGAAAGTGAAAGTGACTTGATATATGTCTATGGAAAAACAGATAAGCAGTTTAACCATACACTGTGTTGCCCCTTGCATTTTATGCATTTTAATGCGTTTTAGTATTAAAAACACTACAAAAATTACCCTTTTTTGGACAAAAGTCATGGCAGTTATATTGCAAAAAATAATGGTTTTGTAGAAAAATGTGTATGCCACACAAACATTGTGTGGTATTGAAAGAAGCAATGGTGGGGTTATTTGCTTTATTGTCCTATTATTAAGAGTGGCAGTGGCAGGGGCAGCTATAAAGTTGTGCCACACAGTCAGTGTGTCTGGGCAGCCAGCTGAAAAAGCTAGATACCTTCTGAAATGGAAAATATTTTAATGACCATGAGAATAGCACTTGCAAGCCATAAAAGAATATAGAATATTTTGTCAGTTATCCCTGTATGGGACAAAATGCCACATCAACATCATGTTGTTGGAGCAATTTACAGAATTTCATGGAAAATTTGAGGCACACCATCAGTGTGTCTGCCATTTTGAAAAGCAATAAAGAACTGAATGTAGAAAAGGTACCAGAATAGACCCCTTTATGGGTGCATGTGCGGCACCAAGTAGTGATAATTTGCACAATTTCAAGAAAAAATCTAGGGCACACCATCAGTATTCCTAGCTTGCCAGCTGAAAAAGCTGGACTAGTATCCAAAAGTAATCATGAGGTAGAAGTTGTTGTTTTTCTTCATCTCAGTTATCCACTCCATTGAATCTGTGGTTTGCTGTATGCAGTAATCATTCACAGTATACACTTCTCAAACTGACACTCCAGCATGTGCAACAGTGCCACTCAATGTGCACTTCAGCTTACAACCATATCATAAGAGAGGAGAATTATAAGTAATGGCTTCCCTGGTGATGTTGGGGCCAGGAAATGGTCCAGTGAAGAGGAGCTGGAAGAGGTACAGTATATGGGTAATGCCTGGTGTTTAATCTGTGCCTGCCCTGCACCCGTGAGTTGATGTGAGTATTAGAAAGCACCAGACCTTGCTATACATTCAAACTGTGGCCTCTGATGGCTCAAAACATTTACCCAGTGGGCAATGAAATGTATGCATTATCCCTGTCTTATATTACCGATCCATGTATTGATGGACATTTACATGGAGAGGCCCACATAGCGATATCAAGCAGGGACAGCTTTCCTAGAGAAATAATGGCTAGGCATTTTTCATTGAGATTATGCATTGCCATTAGTTGGGTGTTAGAGTAGTTCAATTGATGTGTATTCTTATTGGTACACACAGCAGCCATTTTGTATCCTCTACTCCATATTCAAGTTAGCTAACCCACATCTGAACCTTTGTGCTGGTTAGTTAGCCAGAACAGAATACCAGATGTTCAAGATGTGGTTGTACTCTTGATTCTTGGAAATCAGGAAAGAACTGTCAACGTTTATCATTTTCAGTACAATTAGATAGAAGACAGACTTAATGGAAAGTCTCCAGATTTCTTTAGTGTCATACTAAAAGAATGTATTTTTGGCCAGGTTATGCATGACGCCTGACCAGTCACATGTATTATGATTGGACAATTTAGGATTGTTGACAATAATCTTATTGGTAGAATTCTAACATAATCTGATAGGTTAATTTCTGATATACTTTTGTATTGGTTAATTCTCAATGACAATACTTACTATAAAATAAACTGATTCTGGGCAGAACTTTGCAGAGCTCTGTCCGGACGCACAGAAATCTAACTCATGTGTGTCTGTCTTTAATGTCTGATTATATGGTCTACCTGGTCGGTCCTGGGGTAAGGTAAATGACAGCTCTAACATGGGAAAATGTAGTAGATTCCACTAAGTGACACTGTGGCGACTGCACCGCCAGTAACTTGACTAGGTGTGAGTTAAAGTTGCAGACCAGGCGAATGACTAGGTGCAAATTGATATTTCTTGGACATACATTCCATTATGGATAATGACTGACTTTGGCATGGAGGAGGTGAAGCAGATGGAGATGATAATGAAAGTGACCATGTGCTAGGAGTGGATATGGTCTGCCTACAAAGACAATCATGGGGAGAAATAATAGAATGGTCTTGCTCACTTGGTGTCACAGCGAATTCCATATATCCAAATATGCTGATGATGCCATGTCATACTTCCTATACGTGTGTCTTCACACCCATGGCTAATTATCTACTTGCAGTTTTGCACCTAATACTTGGATTTTTAATTTGTAATGTCCAAAAAAATTCCCATAAGGGAGATGACCACTTGTAGCTGCTGCCACCAATACTGGCAGCAGTAGAAGCATGTCTGCCAGGTCCACCACTATCCGAGTTCACCTTGAATCTACTCTAGGTCTTTTGGATGTTGGAGCTACACATTGGGTGGAATTGTTATTATTGCTACCTTCCGCTTCATGTAATGTCACACTGTCACTATGCTCTTATCTATAATAGAATCATCATTGGATTCATTATTGTCATCATCTTCCTCACTTTTTTATGACTCATCATGGCAATGGGATTCTTTTATGCCTTCCCAATTCCTAACAGAATTCCCTCTAGTATTCCTACCAGCACCATTACGAGTAGCACACCACCTTCCACTATTACTTCCACCAATACCAAGTCTTTCACCTCTACCTCCTCTACATCCAAAACCACTGACAATTGTCTTCCAACTCATCAAGAAAAGGAAGAAGAGGAAATCTAGGAAGGATATCTCTCATAGCAGCTGCCAGATGACCACTAGAGAATGGGATCTGTGTCAGTGAAGAAGACATGCTTGACAGTACAACATAGTAAATTATGTGGTTCAACAAAAAAGGAGGAGGAACACAACAAAATCACTGCTTTAAAAAAGCTGCTGAATTCTCAAGAAGTACAACAATACTTCGGTAACAATTCTAACACTATATTTGCTTTTTTTTTTTTCCAACAAAAAATTATTTCTTTAAAAATAGAAAAGCACTTAACGGGTGACATAGTCTGCTATTAAACAAGAACTTTGTCAGTCAGCTTGTATTTTAAGCCATTAAAATCGTGAAAGTTTGTATGTATATTGAGTAACAAAAAAAACCCCTTAACAAATAGATATTTTTTCACATTAGGAGGCTACATTTATTGGTTGAGCACAAGAAAAACCACTTAAATAACTGAGATTTTAGTTCAAATTAGTTCAGGCTGTAAGAATAAATATTGGTTGAGTAACGAAAAAACTTTCATTGCATACTAGGCTTGAAAAAGCGTTTGACTTAATGCGAAACGGCTGTTGGCTGTTTTTCTTCCAACTATGTCATCTCTCCCTCCCTGAGGACTTGTTTTATTATATCTCAATAAAGTGTTTATTTTTACATAAAGAAGAAAAATGCCGTCTACTGATTGGTGAGTGCCCACCCACATCTTTCTTCGTTTTTTCATATCCTTAACTGTTGTTCCAAGGGTTGTGAGCACCACCTTTTATCAGCAGTATTTCCGATCTACAAGGATTTACTATTAATCAGTGGACTATTATTATGCTCATACCATTGGAGCGAGCAGTGCCGTCTACTTTTGTCTCTTGTTATCCGTGACGAAAAAACTGCATAAGAAATGAATAATTTTTCAGACTGGCATGATGGTCACACTGTTAATACCCAGAAAAGATTTACCTTATGATTTGACAGACTGCTTGGGCTTATATGAGTGCTCTGAATTTATCTCACTGGTTTCCAGCATTGTTCTATAGTATGGTTGCTGTACTGTAATGATAACGCTATTGCAACAAGTAAGTTTGTGAAATGTATTCCTTCCTAGATATTCCATGGTAAAGTGTGAGCGGTGTTATTGAAAAGGCATTTAGGAACTGTAACAATTCATTTACAAACTGGCAGAGTGTGTAAAGTTACAGAGCAGGGTTGCCAAATGCTGAGGCACATAGTGCATAAAAGTCACTATAAAACTAGACCCAGTAGCAGTCCTCAGGACTGAGGACTGAGTCCGAGGACTCAGTGCAGGCCCCAAACTGATCAGCTACTGATGGCCTATCATATCAATAGATCATATGCAAAATAAAATACTGGAAAACCTCTTTAATGGCTATGGATGAGACTTCCTAAAAGCTCCTGAAGGTGTCCCAATACTTTTGTCCATATAGTGTATATTATTGGCATGATTAACATCCCAGTTTATTAGAGGAATGCCCTTGGCAAAGTCTAGAAGCTGAATATTGATCATACCACGTCCCCTTCTCTGCTATACATTTAACCCTTTTGGATACACAAAATGATAACTCTTCAAATACTCATCTCTTTGCATCTACTGCAGATCCTGCAGATAGAAATGATATAACTTACCGAAAGCAATGCCACCAAAGTTAACCAAGCAAGCAATGTTTACAGTCTCCTATTTTTCTTCCCTCTTATATCTGTGGCCATTAAAATAAAAAATGTGGGATTAAATATCCGCTGTCTTTACAGGGAACACTTATCATATCAGATGTCAGCTCGAAAAATTATATCTGCTTCATAAAACGATTTGTTTACTGGCAGATAGCCTTGCGCGATGATGCTTGTGTATGTTTATCTTTCAACTAACCAGCACTTAAATGGTTAACAGTACGCATAGTAGGGAAAGGGAGGGACAGAGTAGTGCATACTAGGGAAAAAATCAATATGTCTTTATCCACATCAGAATCTTAAGTGGCATTGGGGACACACTGTAGATTCATTGCTCTGTCTGAGCAGTCTATCTTTCTGCGCTTTCCTGTTACTCTCTGAGTACATTTTCAAAGACCAACATGTGGGTTCTATTGTATCAGAGGATTTATAGCCCATAGCTATGGGGGAGCTGTGAGTTTGATCTCTTGTCTTTCATATTCCTTTTTAGCAGACATGAAGAGAGAAAATTCGAGTGCTGACAGATAATCCCAAGGAGGCTCTTGGCCCATCCCCAGTATAAAGATCTTGCATAATGAAAGAAATATAATATTATCGTAAGTGCCTTTGAAATGTTAGAAAAAAAGCAATGTAATTTTTTGTATGAAATTAATAGTCCTGGTTAATTTAAGCGCTTTTTCATCTTGGCCAGGACAGAATCTAGAAGGGATGAAATGTACCTAAAGGTAATAAATATTCTTTTTTGCTTGGCTACTCGAATATTTTTGGAAAGAGTCCAATGGACATCTTTGCCAATTTCAGCATTTTGCTACAGTATTTTAGATGATGTCAGAATTAAGAATTAAGTATGAGAAGTCATTTTACTTACAGTGATGGTTTATTACATTATGGACTGTATTGTTAACAGATTCAGAAATATTGTCCACAAAATACCATCACACTTGATCCCTCCATCCACTATAGGGATCATCTCTTGTCTTCTATATTTCATTCACCAGTGTTTTGCAAAAATAGTAATAACTAGAGATGAGCGAACAGTGAAATATTCAAGATTCGATATTCGTTTTGATTAGCCCCTCAATATTCGACTATTCGGACGAATATCGAACCCCATTATAGTCTATGGGGAAAAATGCTTGGTTTTAGGGGAAGCCACACTTTGACTCAGGAGAGTCACCAAGTCCACTATGACACCCCAGGAAATTATGCCAACACCCTGGAATGCAACTGGGACAGCAGGGGAAGCATGCCTGGGGGCATATAACCAAGTACCTATATTACGCCACTATCTCATCGGGATCCCTGTCCGCTTGCGATATGCGAGAGCTGACTTTTTCCCATAGGAATGCATTGACCAGCATTGATTGGCCGAATGCCATACAGAGTACAGCATCGGCCAATCAACGCTGGTTCTGCCGGAGGAGGCGGCGTCTAAGTTTGGTCCACAGCAGTCTCCATTGTGGTTCGATCTCACATGTAGCAATGTTGAGTACCTGAGATGTATCAGAGCTGGCCGTGCACTGAGCTTTGCTACACCCGAGATGTAGCAGAGCTGAGTGTGCGCTGAGCTCTGCTACACCAGAGATGTAGCAGAGCTGAGTGCCAGAGGAGGTGGAGTCTAAGATCGGTCCACAGTCCGATCTCAAGTGTAGCAGTGTTGAGCGCACAGCTCTGCTACACCCGAGATGTAGCAGAGCTGAGTGTGTGCTGAGCTCTGCTACACCAGAGATGTAGCAGAGCTGAGTGTGCGCTGTGCTCTGCTACACCCGAGATGTAGCAGAGCTGAGTGTGCGCTGAGCTCTGCTACACCCGAGATGTAGCAGAGCTGAGTGTGCGCTGAGCTCTGCTACACCCGAGATGTAGCAGAGCTGAGTATGCGCTGAGCTCTGCTACACCAGAGATGTAGCAGAGCTGAGTGTGCGCTGAGCTCTGCTACACCAGAGATGTAGCAGAGCTGAGTGTGCGCTGAGCTCTGCTACACCCGAGATGTAGCAGAGCTGAGTGTGCGCTGAGCTCTGCTACACCCGAGATGTAGCAGAGCTGAGTGTGCGCTGAGCTCTGCTACACCAGAGATGTAGCACAGCTGAGTGTGCGCTGAGCTCTGCTACACCAGAGATGTAGCAGAGCTGAGTGTGTGCTGAGCTCTGCTACACCAGAGATGTAGCCGTTCACTCATCTCTAGTAATAACATAAAAATAAACTCTTATGTATCACAGTGCCCAAATGAATATCCCAAATGAAAAACATGTTTTAGATCTGAAAACTACATGTATCAAAAACCTGTATAAATATGAAGCAGGAGAAATGGCCCTGTCATGAAGTGGTTAATACAATAATTTTATTCTGCTCAAATTTACCTGGCAAACATACAAAAGATCTAAGCTGAAATATTTGTTCCAGGCAGAAATTATAGAATTCTTTGCCTGGCCCTCCACCGAGCTTCTCTGAGGTAGGAGCTGGTTTTCATAGAACTGAATAGGTTGTTTAGGAGCTCTCCGATGGCAATAAGATTCAGAATACTGGCTAAGCAAACATTCCATAGCTCATCATAAAAGTAAGACAACCGAATCATGTTATAGGAGTGTAGGAGAAAACTAGAGTGACAAGAACAAGCCAACACAAGCAGAAGAAGAGAGGGAATGTGTCAAAAACCTGTCAATTACTATATCAGTGTTGCATGGCAATAAGCCCCAATATGCATTTACATGCCCTTCATACCCATTATAATTTCGGCGAAACCGTTTTTTTTTTAACCAGACACAAAGTCGAACATGCAAAACTTTGTGTCTGGTTAAAAAAAACGCTTTCACAGGTGACAAGCACAACATTGTTTCTGACTCCAAATCAGTATGATACACTGGATCAACTTGTTTTTATCATAAGAATCATTGTCTATGATGCTGGCTTTCCTCTAGGCATAGAGAATGTCCCCTTATTATTGTCACAGACCTAGGAGGATAAAGATCATTAGAAAGTTGTTTGTAATGTTCCTCCCTGTAAATGTATATTGTGATTAGATCACCCATAGCCTTCTTTTTTATACTTAATAACCCCAAGTTTTTATCTCTGTATAAGCTCTGTATATCTCTGTATTACAAAACTATTCAGCCCCCTGTACTCTAATACCCCTAAATAAAATCCAGTGTTAAAATTGCCTTCAGAAGTCACTAACTAGTTAATTTAGTCTCAGTATAAATACAGCTGTTCTGTGAAGGCCTCAGTAGTTTGTTAGAGAACACTAGTGAACAAACAGTATCATAAAGACCAAGGAACTCATCAACCCTTTCAGAGATAAAATTGTGATGGGGCAACATGATGGCTCAGTGGTTAGCACTGCAGCCTTGCAGCGCTGGAGTTCTGGGTTCAAATCCCGCCAGGAACAACATCTGCAAGGAATTTGTATGTTCTCCCTGTGTTTGCTTGGATTTCCTCCCATACTCCAAAGACATACTGATAGGAAAATAAATGTACATTGTGAGCCCTATATGTGAGCAAGGAACATTGTTCAATCCATCATCTTAAAATGGAAAAAGTATTCTACAACTGGAAAGCTACGAAGACATGACCGTCCACCTAACAAGAAGCAGCCTTCTTGAGACGTAAACGATTGCTGATTGAACCACCTATCTTGGGCTATTCGGATTACAACATACCTTTTCATCTGCACACCAATGCTAGTACCAAGAATTTAGGAGCTATCTTCTCACAAGTGCAGGACGGGAAGAGAGAGTGATTGCCTTCACCAGCTGGTCGCTGAAAGAAACAACTAGAATTACAGCTACAAAATTCCTGTTACTAGTGTGTGCTGTCAAAAGAGAAATTTAAGGACTACCTGGCTGCCATTGCATTCAAGGTCTATGCTGACAACAACCCACTAGCACACCTGGCTACTGCACGTCTAGGAGCTTTGGAACAGAGGTGGGCATCTTCTCTGGTCAATTAAAACTTAATTCTCAAGTACAGTACAAACCTAGTAAATCCAACACTGGAGCTGATGCCTTGCCCCAGTTACTTGTAGAGACCAGTCCTGATAAGGAAGCTGATGATTGGCAAGAGGTAGAAATGCCAGCCTTCTATGCATGATTTTCCAGGCAAGCTATTCTTACTGTGTTCTCAGCTTAGGGTCACAATATCCCCTGCTCCTTCACGGTTCCCAGTAAAATCAACCCCTAAGACAGACTTGTAGGTGTGACTGCAGACTGAGAGTAAAGTCCTTTGTGAGACACAGAACTTCCTGAGTCAGGCCAGCTGCGCGCCAGTCTCCAAGGAGAATTTGCTAATTCTGATCTATTTAAACTTGGGAGACAATGAAAGAGATTATTCATGAGAGGAGTGCTTATGTCTGATCCTTGCTCTGGAAAATGGCTTCATCAGATCACAGTGCCTCGATGTCATGCTGGGACTGTCTTGGAGGCATATCATGACAAGTCTGGACACTTTGGGGCTCAGAAGACCGAGACTATCCAGAGGCAGTTCTACTGGTTTGGTCTGAGAGCTGACATGAAGTGGTGTAGAGAGTGTGCTGCCTTTTCAGAGATGAGAAAGAAGATCAGAAGGCTCTTCTTCAACCCATTATGAGTTATTGGCCTCTGAAAATCATGGCTTTGGACCATCTGAAGGTGAAACCCAGCCACTCTTGATACAGCTATATATTAACCATTATTTACAACTATACTAAATTTACAGTGGCTGTACCTGTTTGTGACCTAGCAGCTAAGACTACTGCAGAGACATTGTGGAAGTATTTCTTCTATTATATAACTGTCTTGAGACGATTCTTACAGACCGTGGATCTGCCTTTGAGTCTCACCTCTTCCTGGAACTGTGTGCCCTGTATGATTGCTAGAAGTTGCATACCATCCAGAGGGTAATGGTCTTTGTGAGAAGATGAACCAGACTTTACTTGGTTGTTCAGGACTCTACATCATTCTGTGCGAGAAGACTGGCCATTGCTGTTGCCTAAGCTGGTGTATCAGTACAACAACCAGAAGCAGCTGTCCTACCTGATGTTCGGGAGACATGGAAAATTACCTCCTGATGCCACCCTGGGAGTGGTTATGCCAGATTACATCAACCCACTGCCAAAGACTGACTGGGTGAGTGACCATCAGAGACACCTGGCTTAAGCCCATATGAAAGAGGTGCAGGCAAGGCCAGAGGCAGAGAACAATCTCCATACCTAAGTCAATCCCTTAGAGGTGGGCGAGAAGGCGTGGCTGAAGAACAACCACTGACTCGCAAGTTGGACTCTAAGTTGGAAATTGAGCCGAGTTCCCCAATTGTTCACCACCTATACTTGCTACAGCTGTTAGGAGTATTTAGGTTCTTTAATTTCTATTTTTCTTACCTGGGGAGTTTTTGGCTGCGCAGTGTCTGGGGTGGCATCCTGGCGCTGCGGGGTTGTCCTGTCGTGAGTATTGGTGCACACCTTCTGACTTGCACGTGCGCACTGATGGTAGGCAGCTTTATCTCCTGGTTGATTAGTCTGTCCTCCCATTTGCACCTGGGAGGAGTGGTCTCTACTCTGTATTTAAACCCATGCCTCCCATGGTTCTGTGCTGAGTGTCGCTTTTACAGAGCTAGGCCTTAGCAGGAGGAGTAGGTGGTGTTCTGGGATAGAGGAATTTCCGTGGTTGATTTTTGGGAGGTTTGGGTGAACGAGTTGGTTTGTGTGTTTTCCCTTCTGTGTTCACCAATCCTCCCTCTGTGTATAATTGACTGTGTGAGTGAATTGCCTTATCCTTTGATTTCTACTCAGTTTCCCTGTGTTTGTTTCCTAGTGTATGGTTCCTTCCCATATTGGTTTGGGGGAATCCTTTCCCACATTTTTCCTGTGTGCTGCTTGTGTTGTTAGTCAGTGCACACCCTTGTCAGTCCCTGTCAGTAGCAGCTTCACTTGTTCGTTAGGGGTGACCCCCTTTAGTCTCCAGTCCCTAGAGGTCTTATAGGGCATTCCTTCTCCCACTTCCCTCTAGGCCTACGGAATCAGTGAGAGAGGAGCTGTCGGGGTCAGGCTTAGCCTGAGTACAGCCGACCCACACCCGTGAGGCAGGGACCGGGATAGCTAGTGGGAGTAGTGCAGGGCGAGATTCCCTACTGCTATCCCTTAGCCCCGTTGCAGCTACCTGGACTGACATAACAACAGCCCTGGCTATCACAGACCATTGGCAGGGTCTAGGAGACTCCTGGGGAGCTGTTACAGCCTCAATGTAGTGAGTGCTGTGTGAAGTGCAGAGGAGTGCATTGAGGCCTAGCAATTCCATACAGCCCATGGGGAGGATATTTAAGCCCAAGGCTCTGCTAAAGACAACCTGGAGACAGGGAATTCCAATTGTCTACACTTTGTACATTGTGCCAGGAGGAGTAGTGAAGTTTTGACCCAGCATCTTCTATAAAGTAACCAGACCCCAATCAGGACTACCCTAGAGAACAGTCAGCCTTTATCTGCTGCTGGAGGAGGCTGATGAGTGGAGTCAGTTTTGGATTGGAGTACAGCACTAGAACCAAACATAACTGGGCATGCTCTCAAGACCAAGGCTGGGGGAGTCGATTACTGGGAGACTACAACCCTCATTTGGAAGCTGCAGGTTTTACTGTTCAGTTGCTGAAGTAACGTTCATCCTGTTTCAACTGCACAACTGGCTTCCTGAGTCATTCCTGCATAACTATTAGGGTTCTTCTGAACACCATCACACCGGTTCAGAGTAGAGAGGATCCCTCTCCAACTAGAAGCACCCTAGAAGCACCTCAGGAGACACTATTACCACCACTATCAGGTAGTGCTGCAGAAACCCTTCATCAGTGTCCAGCCTAGGAACAGAGCTGGGGAGAATGGTTGAGAGTATTCGGTCTATGTATCTATGCATCTGCCACTATTACTTCCATCCTCTGGTTTCCTCCACCTGGGCTGTGGCAGTAGTGACAAACTTGTTTTCACTGCTTCTGGGGGGCAAAAAAGTACATGCAGCCAACTCCCAAGTGTAAAAGTTTTTGTACATTGTCAAACAATAAAAGTGCGAGCAGAAACTTAGCCATGGCCATGTACGAACAATTGTAGGAATGACACATCTATGTACTCACATGAAAATTTTACTTGCACCTAGCCTAGCTGTTGACAGTGCAGTCAGTGATGTACCACTTACGCTCTTCAGGTCCACTTGGAGCAGCAATTATGGACAAGGATAATACATGGCTTTCATGGCCTACTGCATCAATGTTCTCAGCTTCAGAAGCCACAATCAAGAAATTCAGCATGGTCAGGTGCTAATTCCTCCCAGATTGTTCAGGCCCAGTTCTGACACCATGCAGGGCCTATCCAACTCTTCTGGATCCTCATCCCTGGATTGTTTCCTGCCAGCATCTTCATCAGGGCAAGCCGTCACATTACATATGGGTGTAAGGCAATGTGTTACCAGGGGTGAGCCTGCTCCTTTCGCCGCCCGAGGCTAACTGCAGAAAGCCGCCCCCCCCCCCGGAGGAGGGGGCAGATCGGGGGCGTGGCCGGCGGATCGTGGGTGTGGCCGGCGGATCGGGGGCGTGGCCTAGTGAAGGGGCGGGGCTTAGCCCCGTTCGCCGGCAGAGAGTAGGCCCGGAGACTGCCTGCTCTCTGCCTGAGCGTGAGGAGAGGCTGCTGGAGCAGTGCTTCTCCAGTGGCCTCCCCAAACCACCGCTCGGTGATAAGCCAGTCCAGGACAGCTTGTCCTGGACTGGCTAAGGTTAGCAAAAATGCAGCCCTCCCTGAGGCCCTGGCATAGCGCCGCCTGAAGTGCTCGCTTCAGGTTGCCTCATGGGAGGTGCGGCACTATGTGTTAACCATGAGGTTTTGTAATTAATGAGTTGCTTTATTAATCTATATCTGTAGTTCAAAAGAGATGCTTGTCATGACCAGAAAAATCCCTGTGCATTTCAGCACACCAAAGAAGTTTGCCTTTGCACCATCTTATCTATGACATTCCAACTCAGGGGGACTCTGCCTTAAACATGCAGAAGAGACTGTGTGAGCAGCAGAATATGGTGAACTATATTGCATGAAGCAGACTACAGGGATGACGTGTCCCTTCGAGATACCTCATTGGAGGTTCATGAGGGAAGTGTACTAGCTAGAGATGAGCGAACAGTGTTCTATCGAACTCATGTTCGATCGGATATTAGGCTGTTCGGCATGTTCGAATCGAACACCGCGTGGTAAAGTGCGCCATTACTCGATTCCCCTCCCACCTTCCCTGGCGCCTTTTTTGCTCCAATAACAGCGCAGGGTAGGTGGGACAGGAACTACGACACCGGTGACGTTGAAAAAAGTAGGCAAAACCCATTGGCTGCCGAAAACATGTGACCTCTAATTTAAAAGAACAGCGACGCCCAGCTTCGCGTCATTCTGAGCTTGCAATTCACCGGGGACGGAGGTTTCCGTCCAGTTAGCTAGGGGTTAGATTCTGGATAGGCAGGGACAGGCTAGGATAGGAAGGAAAGGACAACCAACAGCTCTTATAAGAGCTAAATTCCAGGGAGAAGCTTGTCAGTGTAACGTGGCACTGACGGGCTCAATCACCGCAACCCAGCTTTCCGCGGATCCTGAATGGAATACACTGACAGTGTATTCCCGTATACCCGATATATACCACCGATACCCGTTCCAACGGTGTGCCCCCCCACCTTCACCCCAGAAATACCCTGCAAGTCCCCTAGCAATAGAATTGGGGCTATATACACCCACTATTTTTGCTACTGCTATATAGTGCCATTGTCTGACTGGGAATTCAAAGAATATACTGGGCTTACATATAACTTCAATTCCAGGGAGAAGCTTGTCAGTGTAACGTGGCACTGACGGGCTCAATCACCGCAACCCAGCTTTCCGCGGATCCTGAATGGAACACACTGACAGTGTATTCCCGTATACCCCATATATACACCCCAAATCCCTGTTCCAACGGTGTGCCCCCCCACCTTCACCTCAGAAATACCCTGCAAGTCCCCTAGCAATAGAATTGGGGCTATATACACCCACTATTTTTGCTACTGCCATATAGTGCCATTGTCTCACTGGGAATTCAAAGAATATATTGGGCTTACATATAACTTCAATTCCAGGGAGAAGCTCGTCAGTGTAACGTGGCACTGACGGGCTCAATCGCCGCAACCCAGCTTTCCCAGGATCCTGAATGGAACACACTGACAGTGTATTCCCGTATACCCCATATATACACCCCAAATCCCCGTTCCAACGGTGTGCCCCCCCACCTTCACCTCAGAAATACCCTGCAAGTCCCCTAGCAATAGAATTGGGGCTATATACACCCACTATTTTTGCTACTGGTATATAGTGCCATTGTCTGACTGGGAATTCAAAGAATATATTGGGGTTACGTGCACCCACAATTTTTGCTACTGGTATATAGTGCCATTGTCTCACTGGGAATTCAAAGAATATATTGGGGTTATGTGCACCCACAATTTTTGCTACTGGTATATAGTGCCATTGTCTGACTGGGAATTCAAAGAATATATTGGGGTTACGTGCACCCACAATTTTTGCTACTGGTATATAGTGCCATTGTCTGACTGGGAATTCAAAGAATATATTGGGGTTACGTGCACCCACAATTTTTGCTACTGGTATATAGTGCCATTGTCTGACTGGGAATTCAAAGAATATATTGGGGTTACAAATACCCTCATTTCTTGCTACTGGTATATAGTGCCATTGTCTGACTGGGAATTCAAAGAATATATTGGGGTTACAAATACCCTCATTTCTTGCTACTGCCATATAGTGCCAGTTTCTGACTGGTAATTCAAAGAATATATTGGGGTTATAAATACCCTCATTTCTTGCTACTGGTATATAGTGCCATTGTCTGACTGGGAATTCAAAGAATATATTGGGGTTACAAATACCCTCATTTCTTGCTACTGCCATATAGTGCCAGTTTCTGACTGGTAATTCAAAGAATATATTGGGGTTACGTGCACCCACAATTTTTGCTACTGGTATATAGTGCCATTGTCTGACTGGGAATTCAAAGAATATATTGGGGTTACAAATACCCTCATTTCTTGCTACTGGTATATAGTGCCATTGTCTGACTGGGAATTCAAAGAATATATTGGGGTTATAAATACCCTCATTTCTTGCTACTGGAATATAGTGCCATTGTCTGACTGGGAATTCAAAGAATATATTGGGGTTACAAATACCCTCATTTCTTGCTACTGCCATATAGTGCCAGTTTCTGACTGGTAATTCAAAGAATATATTGGGGTTACGTGCACCCACAATTTTTGCTACTGGTATATAGTGCCATTGTCTGACTGGGAATTCAAAGAATATATTGGGGTTACGTGCACCCACAATTTTTGCTACTGGTATATAGTGCCATTGTCTGACTGGGAATTCAAAGAATATATTGGGGTTACAAATACCCTCATTTCTTGCTACTGGTATATAGTGCCATTGTCTGACTGGGAATTCAAAGAATATATTGGGGTTACAAATACCCTCATTTCTTGCTACTGCCATATAGTGCCAGTTTCTGACTGGGAATTCAAAGAATATATTGGGGTTACGTGCACCCACAATTTTTGCTACTGGTATATAGTGCCATTGTCTGACTTGGAATTCAAAGAATATATTGGGGTTACAAATACCCTCATTTCTTCCTATTGCCATATAGTGCCAGTTTCTGACTGGTAATTCAAAGAATATATTGGGGTTATAAATACCCTCATTTCTTGCTACTGGTATATAGTGCCATTGTCTGACTGGGAATTCAAAGAATATATTGGGGTTATAAATACCCTCATTTCTTGTTACTGGTATATAGTGCCATTGTCTGACTGGGAATTCAAAGAATATATTGGGGTTATAAATACCCTCATTTCTTGCTACTGGTATATAGTGCCATTGTCTGACTGGTAATTCAAAGAATATATTGGGGTTACGTGCACCCACAATTTTTGCTACTGGTATATAGTGCCATTGTCTTACTGGGAATTCAAAGAATATATTGGGGTTACAAATACCCTCATTTCTTGCTACTGCCATATAGTGCCAGTTTCTGACTGGTAATTCAAAGAATATATTGGGGTTATAAATACCCTCATTTCTTGCTACTGGTATATAGTGCCATTGTCTGACTGGGAATTCAAAGAATATATTGGGGTTATAAATACCCTCATTTCTTGCTACTGGTATATAGTGCCATTGTCTGACTGGGAATTCAAAGAATATATTGGGGTTACGTGCACCCACAATTTTTGCTACTGGTATATAGTGCCAATTTCTAACTGGGAATTCAAAATGCGCAAGGCTCCCGGAAAGGGACGTGGACGAGGCCGTGGGCGAAGTCGGGGGAATGGTTCTGGGGAGCAAGGTAGCAGTGAAGCCACAGGGCGTCCCGTGCCTACTCCTGTGGGGCAGCAAGCATTGCGCCACTCCACAGTGCCAGGGTTGCTTGCCACATTAACTAAACTGCAGGGTACAAACCTTAGTAGGCCCGAGAACCAGGAACAGGTCTTGCAATGGCTGTCAGAGAACGCTTACAGCACATTGTCCAGCAGCCAGTCAGACCCTGCCTCCTCTCCTCCTATTACCCAACAGTCTTGTCCTCCTTCCTCCCAAAATTCCCAAGCTTCACAGAACAATAACCCCAACTGTCCCTGCTCCCCAGAGCTGTTCTCCGCTCCTTTCATTGTCCCTCAACCTGCCTCTCCACGTCACGATTCCACGAACCTAACAGAGGAGCATCTGTGTCCAGATGCTCAAACACTAGAGTCTCCTCCATCTCCGTTCGATTTGGTGGTGGATGACCAGCAACCCACCCTCATCGACGATGATGTGACGCAGTTGCCGTCAGGGCATCCAGTTGACCGGCGCATTGTGCGGGAGGAGGAGATGAGACAGGAGTTGGAAGAGGAAGTGGTGGATGATGAGGACACTGACCCGACCTGGACAGGGGGGATGTCAAGCGGGGAAAGTAGTGTGGATGTTGAGGCAGGTGCAGCACCAAAAAGGGTAGCTAGAGGCAGAGGCAGAGGTCAGCAGCTTAGGCGAAGCCAGGCCACACCCGGAATCTCCCAAGATGTTCCAGTTCGTACCCAGCCCCGAAAAACTCCCACCTCGAGGGCACATTTCTCGAAGGTGTGGAGTTTTTTCAAGGAATGCGCCGAGGACAGATATAGTGTTGTCTGCACAATTTGCCTCTCGAAATTGATTAGGGGCTCTGAGAAGAGCAACCTGTTCACCACTTCAATGCGCCGTCATTTGGAATCCAAGCACTGGAATCAGTGGCAGGCAGCAACGGCAGGACAAAGGCCGCCTGCCGTTCACGCCACTGCCACTGCCTCTGCCTCTGCCACTGCCACTGCCACTGCTGACTGTGCTGGCGATGCACTCCAGAGGACGAGCCAGGACACCACTTCATCTGCCTCCGCCACTTTGTTGACTTCTCCCTCATCCTCCCCTGTTCCTGTCTTATCTCCTTCTCCTGCACCATCAAAGGCACCATCAGGCGCTTCTTTACAACAACCCACCATCTCTCAGACATTGGAGCGGCGGCAGAAATACACTGCTAACCACCCACACGCGCAAGCCTTGAACGCCAACATCGCTAAACTGCTGGCCCAGGAGATGTTGGCGTTCCGGCTTGTTGAAACTCCCGCCTTCCTGGACCTGATGGCAACTGCGGCACCTCGCTATGCCGTCCCTAGCCGTCACTACTTCTCCCGGTGTGCCGTCCCCGCCTTGCACCAGCACGTGTCACTCAACATCAGGCGGGCCCTTAGTTCCGCGCTTTGCACAAAGGTCCACTTGACCACCGACGCGTGGACAAGTGCATGCGGACAGGGACGCTACATTTCACTGACGGCACACTGGGTGAATGTAGTTGAGGCTGGGACTGCTTCCCAAACTGGCCCGGTGTACCTCGTCTCCCCGCCTAACATTCCTGGCAGGGACACAAGAAGAACACCCCCCTCCTCCTTCTTCTCTACCGCCTCCTCCTCCGCCACCGCCTCCTCCTCCGCCACCGCCTCCTCCTCCGCTGTTAGATTGACCCCAGCTACGAGTTGGAAACGTTGCAGCACTGGCGTTGGTAGATGTCAGCAGGCTGTGCTGAAGCTGATCAGCTTGGGGGACAGACAGCACACTGCCTCCGAGGTGAGGGATGCCCTCCTCGATGAGACGGCAATATGGTTTGAGCCGCTGCACCTGGGCCCAGGCATGGTCGTTTGTGATAACGGCCGGAACCTGGTAGCAGCTCTGGAGCTTGCCGGACTCCAACATGTTCCATGCCTGGCCCACGTCTTCAACCTAGTGGTGCAACGTTTCCTAAAGAGCTACCCCAATGTTCCAGAGCTACTGGTGAAAGTGCGGCGCATGTGCGCCCACTTTCGCAAGTCGACAGTAGCCACTGCTAGCTTAAAATCTCTCCAGCAACGCCTGCATGTGCCACAACACCGGCTTTTGTGCGACGTCCCCACACGCTGGAACTCAACGTTTCAGATGTTGAATAGAGTGGTTGAGCAGCAGAGACCTTTGATGGAATACCAGCTACAAAACCCTAGGGTGCCACAAAGTCAGCTGCCTCAGTTTCACATCCATGAGTGGCCATGGATGAGAGACCTTTGTGACATCCTACGGGTCTTTGAGGAGTCCACAAGGAGGGTGAGCTCTGAGGATGCGATGGTGAGCCTTACAATCCCTCTCTTGTGTGTTCTGAGAGAATCCCTGATTGACATCAGGGATAACTCAGATCACACAGAGGAGTTAGGGATAGCATCCGATCCGTCACAGCTGGAGAGTAGGTCCACACATCTGTCTGCTTCACTGCGTTTAATGGAGGAGGAGGAGGAGGAGGAGGAAGAAGAGTTGTCCGATGATGTGATGGTGATACAGGAGGCTTCCGGGCAACTTCGAATCGTCCCATTGTTGCAGCGCGGATGGGTAGACATGGAGGATGAGGAGGAAATGGAGATTGAACTTTCCGGTGGGGCCAGAGGAGTCATGCCAACTAACACTGTGGCAGACATGGCTGAGTTCATGTTGGGGTGCTTTACAACCGACAAGCGTATTGTCAAAATCATGGAGGACAACCAGTACTGGATCTTTGCTATCCTTGACCCCCGGTATAAAAACAACATCTCGTCTTTTATTCCGGTAGAGGGGAGGGCCAATCGCATCAATGCTTGCCACAGGCAATTGGTGCAGAATATGATGGAGATGTTTCCAGCATGTGACGTTGGCAGCAGGGAGGGCAGTTCCTCCAGTAGGCAACCAAGTTCTCACCGGTCCACACAAACGAGGGGCACACTGTCTAAGGTCTGGGACACCTTGATGGCACCCCCTCGCCAAAGTGCCGCCACGGAGGGTCCTAGTGTCACCAGGCGTGAGAAGTATAGGCGCATGTTGCGGGAATACCTTTCCGACCACAGCCCTGTCCTCTCCGACCCATCTGCGCCCTACACGTATTGGGTGTCGAAGTTGGACCTGTGGCTTGAACTTGCCCTATATGCCTTGGAGGTGCTGTCCTGTCCTGCCGCCAGCGTCCTATCTGAGAGGGTGTTCAGTGCAGCCGGTGGCATCATCACTGACAAGCGCACCCGTCTGTCAGCTGAGAGTGCCGACCGGCTCACTTTGATAAAAATGAACCACCACTGGATAGAGCCTTCATTTTTGGGCCCACCTGTGTAAAGCACCCCAACATGAAACTCCATGTCTGTACTCAACCTCTCCAATTCCTCCACATCCTCATACTCATCCACCATAAGCGTTGCACAATTCTGCTAATACTAGGCTCCCTCCACCCTGATTTCCACCAACTCTGCTGGTTAGAGGCTCCCTCCACCCTGATTTCCACCAACTCTGCTGTTTAGAGGCTCCCTCCACCATGAATTGGTCCAAACTGGGGTTTTTAGAGGCTCCCTCCACCATGAATTGGTCCAAACTGGGCTGTTTAGAGGCTCCCTCCACCATGAATTGGTCCAAACTGGGCTGTTTAGAGGCTCCCTCCACCATGAATTGGTCCAAACTGGGGTTTTTAGAGGCTCCCTCCACCATGAATTGGTCCAAACTGGGCTGTTTAGAGGCTCCCTCCACCATGAATTGGTCCAAACTGGGGTTTTTAGAGGCTCCCTCCACCATGAATTGGTCCAAACTGGGCTGTTTAGAGGCTCCATCCACCATGAATTGGTCCAAACTGGGGTTTTTAGAGGCTCCCTCCACCATGAATTTGCCCAAACTGGGCTGTTTAGAGGCTCCCTCCACCATGAATTTGCCCAAACTGAGCTGTTTAGAGGCTCCCTCCATCATGAATTGGTCCAAACTGGGGTTTTTAGAGGCTCCCTCCACCATGAATTGGTCCAAACTGGGGGTTTTTAGAGGCTCCCTCCACCATGAATTGGTCCAAACTGGGCTGTTTATAGGCTCCCTCCACCATGAATTGGTCCAAACTGGGGTTTTTAGAGGCTCCCTCCACCATGAATTGGTCCAAACTGGGCTGGTTAGAGGCTCCCTCCACCATGAATTTGCCCAAACTGGGCTGTTTAGAGGCTCCCTCCACCATGAATTTGCCCAAACTGCGCTGTTTAGAGGCTCCCTCCACCATGAATTGGTCCAAACTGGGGTTTTTAGAGGCTCCCTCCACCATGAATTGGTCCAAACTGGGCTGTTTAGAGGCTCCCTCCACCATGAATTGGTCCAAACTGGGGTTTTTAGAGGCTCCCTCCACCATGAATTGGTCCAAACTGGGCTGTTTAGAGGCTCCCTCCACCATGAATTGGTCCAAACTGGGGTTTTTAGAGGCTCCCTCCACCATGAATTTGCCCAAACTGGGCTGTTTCGAGGCTCCCTCCACCATGAATTTGCCCAAACTGGGCTGTTTAGAGGCTCCCTCCACCATGAATTGGTCCAAACTTGGGTTTTTAGAGGCTCCCTCCCCCATGAATTGGTCCAAACTGGGCTGTTTATAGGCTCCCTCCACCATGAATTGGTCCAAACGGGTTTTTAGAGGCTCCCTCCACCATGAATTGGTCCAAACTGGGCTGGTTAGAGGCTCCCTCCACCATGAATTTGCCCAAACTGGGCTGTTTAGAGGCTCCCTCCACCATGAATTTGCCCAAACTGGGCTGTTTAGAGGCTCCCTCCACCATGAATTGGTTCAAACTGGGGTTTTTAGAGGCTCCCTCCACCATGAATTGGTCCAAACTGGGCTGTTTAGAGGCTCCCTCCACCATGAATTGGTCCAAACTGGGGTTTTTAGAGGCTCCCTCCACCATGAATTGGTCCAAACTGGGCTGTTTAGAGGCTCCCTCCACCATGAATTGGTCCAAACTGGGGTTTTTAGAGGCTCCCTCCACCATGAATTTGCCCAAACTGGGCTGTTTAGAGGCTCCCTCCACCATGAATTTGCCCAAACTGAGCTGTTTAGAGGCTCCCTCCACCATGAATTGGTCCAAACTGGGGTTTTTAGAGGCTCCCTCCACCATGAATTGGTCCAAACTGGGGGTTTTTAGAGGCTCCCTCCACCATGAATTTGCCCAAACTGGGCTGTTTAGAGGCTCCCTCCACCATGAATTTGCCCAAACTGGGCTGTTTAGAGGCTCCCTCCACCATGAATTGGTCCAAACTGGGGGTTTTAGAGGCTCCCTCCACCATGAATTTGCCCAAACTCTGCTGGTTAGAGGCTCAATCCACCCTGATTTTCAAAACAAATGTTGGTGCCAACCTCAACTTACTACAAGGGCCAAATTCACTGCTGGTGACAAGCTCTCCTCACTGCAAGTGCCAAATACACATGTTTCAAGGTGTTTTCCTACTGTCAGAGAGGTGGTATTGAGTGTGTAAAGTGTGTAGTTGTTAGGCTGTGATGTTGGGGTAATAGAGGGTCTTTGGTGTGTTAGATGCCCCCAGACATGCTTCCCCTGCTGTCCCAGTGTCATTCCAGAGGTGTTGGCATCATTTCCTGGGGTGTCATAGTGGACTTGGTGACCCTCCAGACACGGATTTGGGTTTCCCCCTTAACGAGTATCTGTTCCCCATAGACTATAATGGGGTTCGAAACCCGTTCGAACACACGAACATTGAGCGGCTGTTCGAATCGAATTTCGAACCTCGAACATTTTAGTGTTCGCTCATCTTTATGTGGGATGCCTCGTGTTCAACAAGCCAATTATGACCACTTATTGCAAACTGAGAGTGACAGAATCCTTGAACTGAGAGGATCTGGTTTATCACAATGGCAGATCACGTTGAACCTAAGTTGAGATGTCAGCACTGTTCAATATTGTATGTCTTGGTGGTTGGGAAAATAATGACAAACTGAAATGACAGACAGTCAACTAACTGGAGGAATGGTGAGTAGTGGTCCATACTGCATTGCAATTGAAATTGAAATTGATCATCACAACCCAAGTCTATGGTGGTAAACAGTATGAACACAAGCCATCAGAATTATGTATAGAACCTTTAAATAGTACTTCTTTTAGTAACTGACCTTTATTCAGTCCCATTAGTACACAACTTTACTGTTACTAGAGGTTGCCTGTACCATTACCCGGGAGTTCACTGTTTCATTGGAAGTTTCCACTGCTTTGTCCATATCTTATGCTTCATGCTATATGCTTTGCTGGTTTAGATTGTCTGCAGGGAACAAGCATGACCACAACACAAGTTCCAGTGAGCCCTAATTTCCATTGAAAGAAAGCTAATAAGTTTTAGTTAAGGGAATTCTAAAGATCTGCTTTACCTCACTCTACGTATGAAGGTACTACAGCTAAACCCAAAGTTCAACCGATATTAATGTTTTATGCAGTCCTCTAAATGATGTGGTGAATTAAATGTGAGGTCTCCCAAAGCTGTGGGACTGACCGCATTACACCAACTCCTGTTAATAATTGAAAATAACTACTGTAGCCACAATTAATCACCTGCACGTTGTAGACAACAATCCTTTCAAGATGGAAAGTCTCGTCATGTGGAATAAATTGCTTTGTTTCCTTCTTGGTTCATGAAGTCAATCAATTCCAACTATGTTATTTGCCTGTCAATAGACTTGTTCAGAAAGAGCAGTCCAGGTGGAAATGCCATTCTCATGCATGTAGGAATGTGACAATAAGACATCTCCTTGTAGCTAATAATAGCTTGACTTTATCCAAAATTAACCTTTGATTATGTTTCTAATTAGTTTTTGCTTTTAATTAATTTTGGACAACTCATTTATCCTGAAGTGCACACATGGGTATGGCAGTATGTTTATTAATTATTTACCGTAATAATTCTAGTGGAATTGAGCAGTCATTAGAACATGCTTTTATTTATAAAATGATGTAGACGCGGTACTTCAGATAATTCATGTACATTTTCTACAGTCAACCAAGCAACCAGGAAACTGAGTCCAAATAAGACACCTAATCACCCAACCTTGCCAAGAAGTCTTTCACTGAAATGAGTTTTCACCCCACAGACTTTTGCAGCATATGCTATAATTGTCTGCTTGGACTTCTGCCTATAATATACATTTTGCAGCTCTGGGTGTTGTATTGGTTACTGTGATGTATTTTATAAGGCTGCAGATAGTCGAGGATTATGACTTAGCTATACCCAGGGCTAGTGGCATTATTAATCCATATTGGGCCCAATCGCCCTGATGTACAGAAAACACTCCTAAACCCCAATTTAAAGCTAGCTGAAGAGCCATATTATGGCAGATTATATAATGCAGACACAAAAGAGAATATTCATAGCTAGAGATGAGCGAACAGTGTTCTATCGAACTCATGTTCGATCGGATATTAGGCTGTTCGGCATGTTCGAATCGAATCGAACACCGCGTGGTAAAGTGCGCCATTACTCGATTCCCCTCCCACCTTCCCTGGCGCCTTTTTTGCTCCAATAACAGCGCAGGGTAGGTGGGACAGGAACTACGACACCGGTGACGTTGAAAAAAGTAGGCAAAACCCATTGGCTGCCGAAAACATGTGACCTCTAATTTAAAAGAACAGCGACGCCCAGCTTCGCGTCATTCTGAGCTTGCAATTCACCGAGGACGGAGGTTTCCGTCCAGTTAGCTAGGGCTTAGATTCTGGGTAGGCAGGGACAGGCTAGGATAGGAAGGAGAAGACAACCAACAGCTCTTATAAGAGCTAAATTCCAGGGAGAAGCTTGTCAGTGTAACGTGGCACTGACGGGCTCAATCGCCGCAACCCAGCTTTCCCAGGATCCTGAATGGAATACACTGACAGTGTATTCCCGTATACCCGATATATACCCCCGATACCCGTTCCAACAGTGTGCCCCCCCACCTTCACCCCAGAAATACCCTGCAAGTCCCCTAGCAATAGAATTGGGGCTATATACACCCACTATTTTTGCTACTGCCATATAGTGCCATTGTCTCACTGGGAATTCAAAGAATATATTGGGCTTACATATAACTTCAATTCCAGGGAGAAGCTTGTCAGTGTAACGTGGCACTGACGGGCTCAATCGCCGCAACCCAGCTTTCCCAGGATCCTGAATGGAACACACTGACAGTGTATTCCCGTATACCCCATATATACACCCCAAATCCCCGTTCCAACGGTGTGCCCCCCCACCTTCACCTCAGAAATACCCTGCAAGTCCCCTAGCAATAGAATTGGGGCTATATACACCCACTATTTTTGCTACTGGTATATAGTGCCATTGTCTGACTGGGAATTCAAAGAATATATTGGGGTTACGTGCACCCACAATTTTTGCTACTGGTATATAGTGCCATTGTCTCACTGGGAATTCAAAGAATATATGGGGGTTATGTGCACCCACAATTTTTGCTACTGCTATACAGTGCCATTGTCTCACTGGGAATTCAAAAAATATATTGGGGTTACGTGCACCCACAATTTTTGCTACTGGTAGATAGTGCCATTGTCTCACTGGGAATTCAAAGAATATATGGGGGATATGTGCACCCACAATTTTTGCTACTGGTATATAGTGCCATTGTCTGACTGGGAATTCAAAGAATATATTGGGGTTACGTGCACCCACAATTTTTCCTACTGGTATATAGTGCCATTGTCTGACTGGGAATTCAAAGAATATATTGGGGTTATGTGCACCCACAATTTTTGCTACTGCTATATAGTGCCAGTTTCTGACTGGTAATTCAAAGAATATATTGGGGTTACGTGCACCCACAATTTTTGCTACTGCTATATAGTGCCATTGTCTCACTGGGAATTCAAAGAATATATGGGGGTTACGTGCACCCACAATTTTTGCTACTGGTATATAGTGCCATTGTCTCACTGGGAATTCAAAGAATATATGGGGGTTATGTGCACCCACAATTTTTGCTACTGGTATACAGTGCCATTGTCTCACTGGGAATTCAAAGAATATATTGGGGTTACGTGCACCCACAATTTTTGCTACTGCTATACAGTGCCATTGTCTCACTGGGAATTCAAAGAATATATTGGGGTTACGTGCACCCACAATTTTTGCTACTGGTAGATAGTGCCATTGTCTCACTGGGAATTCAAAGAATATATTGGGGTTACGTGCACCCACAATTTTTGCTACTTGTATATAGTGCCATTGTCTCACTGGGAATTCAAAGAATATATTGGGCTTACATATAACTTCAATTCCAGGGAGAAGCTTGTCAGTGTAACGTGGCACTGACGGGCTCAATCGCCGCAACCCAGCTTTCCCAGGATCCTGAATGGAACACACTGACAGTGTATTCCCGTATACCCAATATATACACCCCAAATCCCCGTTCCAACGGTGTGCCCCCCCACCTTCACCTCAGAAATACCCTGCAAGTCCCCTAGCAATAGAATTGGGGCTACATACACCCACTATTTTTGCTACTGGTATATAGTGCCATTGTCTGACTGGGAATTCAAAGAATATATTGGGGTTACGTGCACCCACAATTTTTGCTACTGGTATATAGTGCCATTGTCTCACTGGGAATTCAAAGAATATATTGGGGTTACGTGCACCCACAATTTTTGCTACTGGTATATAGTGCCATTGTCTCACTGGGAATTCAAAGAATATATTGGGGTTACGAACACCCACAATTTTTGCTACTGGTATATAGTGCCATTGTCTGACTGGGAATTCAAAGAATATATTGGGGTTATGTGCACCCACAATTTTTGCTACTGCTATATAGTGCCAGTTTCTGACTGGTAATTCAAAGAATATATTGGGGTTACGTGCACCCACAATTTTTGCTACTGGTATATAGTGCCAGTTTCTGACTGGGAATTCAAAGAATATATGGGGGTTACGTGCACTCACAATTTTTGCTACTGCTATATAGTGCCATTGTCTCACTGGGAATTCAAAGAATATATGGGGGTTACGTGCACCCACAATTTTTGCTACTGGTATATAGTGCCATTGTCTCACTGGGAATTCAACGAATATATGGGGGTTATGTGCACCCACAATTTTTGCTACTGGTATACAGTGCCATTGTCTGACTGGGAATTCAAAGAATATATTGGGGTTACGTGCACCCACAATTTTTGCTACTGGTATATAGTGCCATTGTCTCACTGGGAATTCAAAGAATATATGGGGGTTACGTGCACCCACAATTTTTGCTACTGCTATACAGTGCCATTGTCTCACTGGGAATTCAAAGAATATATTGGGGTTACGTGCACCCACAATTTTTGCTACTGGTAGATAGTGCCATTGTCTCACTGGGAATTCAAAGAATATATGGGGGTTATGTGCACCCACAATTTTTGCTACTGGTATATAGTGCCATTGTCTGACTGGGAATTCAAAGAATATATTGGGGTTACGTGCACCCACAATTTTTCCTACTGGTATATAGTGCCATTGTCTCACTGGGAATTCAAAGAATATATTGGGGTTATGTGCACCCACAATTTTTGCTACTGCTATATAGTGCCAGTTTCTGACTGGTAATTCAAAGAATATATTGGGGTTACGTGCACCCACAATTTTTGCTACTTGTATATAGTGCCATTGTCTCACTGGGAATTCAAAGAATATATTGGGCTTACATATATCTTCAATTCCAGGGAGAAGCTTGTCAGTGTAACGTGGCACTGACGGGCTCAATCGCCGCAACCCAGCTTTCCCAGGATCCTGAATGGAACACACTGACAGTGTATTCCCGTTTACCCAATATATACACCCCAAATCCCCGTTCCAACGGTGTGCCCCCCCACCTTCACCTCAGAAATACCCTGCAAGTCCCCTAGCAATAGAATTGGGGCTATATACACCCACTATTTTTGCTACTGGTATATAGTGCCATTGTCTGACTGGGAATTCAAAGAATATATTGGGGTTACGTGCACCCACAATTTTTGCTACTGGTATATAGTGCCATTGTCTCACTGGGAATTCAAAGAATATATTGGGGTTACGTGCACCCACAATTTTTGCTACTGGTATATAGTGCCATTGTCTCACTGGGAATTCAAAAAATATATGGGGGTTACATGCACCCACAATTTTTGCTACTGCTATACAGTGCCATTGTCTCACTGGGAATTCAAAGAATATATTGGGGTTACGTGCACCCACAATTTTTGCTACTGGTAGATAGTGCCATTGTCTCACTGGGAATTCAAAGAATATATGGGGGTTATGTGCACCCACAATTTTTGCTACTGGTATATAGTGCCATTGTCTGACTGGGAATTCAAAGAATATATTGGGGTTACGTGCACCCACAATTTTTGCTACTGGTATATAGTGCCAGTTTCTGACTGGGAATTCAAAGAATATATAGGGGTTACGGGCACTCACAATTTTAGCTACTGCTATATAGTGCCATTGTCTCACTGGGAATTCAAAGAATATATGGGGGTTACGTGCACCCACAATTTTTGCTACTGGTATATAGTGCCATTGTCTCACTGGGAATTCAAAGAATATATGGGGGTTATGTGCACCCACAATTTTTGCTACTGGTATACAGTGCCATTGTCTCACTGGGAATTCAAAGAATATATTGGGGTTACGTGCACCCACAATTTTTGCTACTGCTATACAGTGCCATTGTCTCACTGGGAATTCAAAGAATATATTGGGGTTACGTGCACCCACAATTTTTGCTACTTGTATATAGTGCCATTGTCTCACTGGGAATTAAAGAATATATTGGGCTTACATATAACTTCAATTCCAGGGAGAAGCTTGTCAGTGTAACGTGGCACTGACGGGCTTAATCGCCGCAATTCAGCTTTCCCAGGATCCTGAATGGAACACACTGACAGTGTATTCCCGTATACCCCATATATACACCCCAAATCCCCGTTCCAACGGTGTGCCCCCCCACCTTCACCTCAGAAATACCCTGCAAGTCCCCTAGCAATAGAATTGGGGCTATATACACCCACTATTTTTGCTACTGGTATATAGTGCCATTGTCTGACTGGGAATTCAAAGAATATATTGGGGTTACGTGCACCCACAATTTTTGCTACTGGTATATAGTGCCATTGTCTCACTGGGAATTCAAAGAATATATTGGGGTTACGTGCACCCACAATTTTTGCTACTGGTATATAGTGCCAGTTTCTGACTGGGAATTCAAAGAATATATGGGGTTTACGTGCACCCACAATTTTTGCTACTGCTATACAGTGCCATTGTCTCACTGGGAATTCAAAGAATCTATTGGGGTTATGTGCACCCACAATTTTTGCTACTGGTATATAGTGCCATTGTCTGACTGGGAATTCAAAGAATATATTGGGGTTACAAATACCCTCATTTCTTGCTACTGCCATATAGTGCCAGTTTCTGACTGGTAATTCAAAGAATATATTGGGGTTACGTGCACCCACAATTTTTGCTACTGGTATATAGTGCCATTGTCTGACTGGGAATTCAAAGAATATATTGGGGTTACAAATACCTTCATTTCTTATACTGGTATATAGTGCCATTGTCTGACTGGGAATTCAAAGAATATATTTGGGTTACGTGCACCCATAATTTTTGCTACTGGTATATAGTGCCATTGTCTCACTGGGAATTCAAAGAATATATTGGGGTTATGTGCACCCACAATTTTTGCTACTGCTATATAGTGCCAGTTTCTGACTGGTAATTCAAAGAATATATTGGGGTTACGTGCACCCACAATTTTTGCTACTGGTATATAGTGCCATTGTCTGACTGGGAATTCAAAGAATATATGGGGGTTACGTGCACCCACAATTTTTGCTACTGCTATACAGTGCCATTGTCTCACTGGGAATTCAAAGAATATATTGGGGTTACGTGCACCCACAATTTTTGCTACTGGTATATAGTGCCATTGTCTGACTGGGAATTCAAAGAATATATGGGGGTTACGTGCACCCACAATTTTTGCTACTGCTATACAGTGCCATTGTCTCACTGGGAATTCAAAGAATATATTGGGGTTATGTGCACCCACAATTTTTGTTACTGCTATATAGTGCCAGTTTCTGACTGGTAATTCAAAGAATATATTGGTGTTACGTGCACCCACAATTTTTGCTACTGGTATATAGTGCCATTTGTCTGACTGGGAATTCAAAGAATATATGGGGGTTACGTGCACCCACAATTTTTGCTACTGCTATACAGTGCCATTGTCTCACTGGGAATTCAAAGAATATATTGGGGTTACGTGCACCCACAATTTTTGCTACTGGTATATAGTGCCATTGTCTGACTGGGAATTCAAAGAATATATGGGGGTTACAAATACCCTCATTTCTTGCTACTGGTATATAGTGCCATTGTCTGACTGGGAATTCAAAGAATATATTGGGGTTACGTGCACCCACAATTTTTGCTACTGGTATATAGTGCCATTGTCTCACTGGGAATTCAAAGAATATATTGGGGTTATGTGCACCCACAATTTTTGCTACTGCTATATAGTGCCAGTTTCTGACTGGTAATTCAAAGAATATATTGGGGTTACGTGCACCCACAATTTTTGCTACTGGTATATAGTGCCATTGTCTGACTGGGAATTTAAAGAATATATTGGGGTTACAAATACCCTCATTTCTTGCTACTGCCATATAGTGCCAGTTTCTGACTGGTATTTCAAAGAATATATTGGGGTTATGTGCACCCACAATTTTTGCTACTGGTATATAGTGCCATTGTCTGACTGGGAATTCAAAGAATATATTGGGGTTACAAATACCCTCATTTCTTGCTACTGGTATATAGTGCCATTGTCTGACTGGGAATTCAAAGAATATATGGGGGTTACGTGCACCCACAATTTTTGCTACTGCTATACAGTGCCATTGTCTCACTGGGAATTCAAAGAATATATTGGGGTTATGTGCACCCACAATTTTTGCTACTGGTATATAGTGCCATTGTCTGACTGGGAATTCAAAGAATATATTGGGGTTACAAATACCCTCATTTCTTGCTACTGCCATATAGTGCCAGTTTCTGACTGGTAATTCAAAGAATATATTGGGGTTACGTGCACCCACAATTTTTGCTACTGGTATATAGTGCCATTGTCTGACTGGGAATTCAAAGAATATATTGGGGTTACAAATACCCTCATTTCTTGCTACTGGTATATAGTGCCATTGTCTGACAGGGAATTCAAAGAATATATGGGGGTTACGTGCACCCACAATTTTTGCTACTGCTATACAGTGCTATTGTCTCACTGGGAATTCAAAGAATATATTGGGGTTATGTGCACCCACAATTTTTGCTTCTGGTATATAGAGCCATTGTCTGACTGGAAATTCAAAGAATATATTGGGGTTACAAATACCCTCATTTCTTGCTACTGCCATATAGTGCCAGTTTCTGACTGGTAATTCAAAGAATATATTGGGGTTACGTGCACCCACAATTTTTGCTACTGGTATATAGTGCCATTGTCTGACTGGGAATTCAAAGAATATATGGGGGTTACGTGCACCCACAATTTTTGCTACTGCTATACAGTGCCATTGTCTCACTGGGAATTCAAAGAATATATGGGGGTTACGTGCACCCACAATTTTTGCTACTGCTATACAGTGCCATTGTCTCACTGGGAATTCAAAGAATATATTGGGGTTACAAAGACCCTCATTTCTTGCTACTGGTATATAGTGCCAATGTCTGACAGGGAATTCAAAGAATATATGGGGGTTACGTGCACCCACAATTTTTGCTACTGCTATACAGTGCTATTGTCTCACTGGGAATTCAAAGAATATATTGGGGTTATGTGCACCCACAATTTTTGCTACTGGTATATAGTGCCATTTTCTGACTGGAAATTCAAAGAATATATTGGGGTTACAAATACCCTCATTTCTTGCTACTGCCATATAGTGCCAGTTTCTGACTGGTAATTCAAATAATATATTGGGGTTACGTGCACCCACAATTTTTGCTACTGGTATATAGTGCCATTGTCTGACTGGGAATTCAAAGAATATATTGGGGTTACAAATACCCTCATTTCTTGCTACTGGTATATAGTGCCATTGTCTGACTGGGAATTCAAAGAATATATTGGGGTTACGTGCACCCACAATTTTTGCTACTGGTATATAGTGCCATTGTCTCACTGGGAATTCAAAGAATATATTGGGGTTATGTGCACCCACAATTTTTGCTACTGCTATATAGTGCCAGTTTCTGACTGGTAATTCAAAGAATATATTGGGGTTACAAAGACCCTCATTTCTTGCTACTGGTAAATAGTGCCATTGTCTGACTGGGATTTCAAAGAATATATTGGGGTTACAAATACCCTCATTTCTTGCTACTGCCATATAGTGCCAGTTTCTGACTGGTATTTCAAAGAATATATTGGGGTTACGTGCACCCACAATTTTTGCTACTGGTATATAGTGCCATTGTCTGACTGGGAATTCAAAGAATATATTGGGGTTACAAATACCCTCATTTCTTGCTACTGGTATATAGTGCCATTGTCTGACTGGGAATTTAAAGAATATATGGGGGTTACGTGCACCCACAATTTTTGCTACTGCTATACAGTGCCATTGTCTGACTGGGAATTCAAAGAATATATTGGGGTTATGTGCACCCACAATTTTTGCTACTAGTATATAGTGCCATTGTCTGATTGGGAATTCAAAGAATATATTGGGGTTACAAATACCCTCATCTCTTGCTACTGCCATATAGTGCCAGTTTCTGACTGGTAATTCAAAGAATATATTGGGGTTACGTGCACCCACAATTTTTGCTACTGGTATATAGTGCCATTGTCTGACTGGGAATTCAAAGAATATATTGGGGTTACAAATACCCTCATTTCTTGCTACTGGTATATAGTGCCATTGTCTGACTGGGAATTCAAAGAATATATTGGGGTTACGTGCACCCACAATTTTTGCTACTGCTATACAGTGCCATTGTATGACTGGGAATTCAAAGAATATATGGGGGTTACGTGCACCCACAATTTTTGCTACTGCTATACAGTGCCATTGTCTCACTGGGAATTCAAAGAATATATTGGGGTTATGTGCACCCACAATTTTTGCTACTGGTATATAGTGCCATTGTCTGACTGGGAATTCAAAGAATATATTGGGGTTACAAATACCCTCATTTCTTGCTACTGCCATATAGTGCCAGTTTCTGACTAATAATTCAAAGAATGTATTGGGGTTACGTGCACCCACAATTTTTGCTACTGGTATATAGTGCCATTGTCTCACTGGGAATTCAAAGAATATATTGGGGTTACAAATACCCTCATTTCTTGCTACTGGTATATAGTGCCATTGTCTGACTGGGAATTCAAAGAATATATGGGGGTTACGTGCACCCACAATTTTTGCTACTGGTATATAGTGCCATTGTCTGACTGGGAATTCAAAGAATATATGGGGGTTACGTGCACCCACAATTTTTGCTACTGCTATACAGTGCCATTGTCTCACTGGGAATTCAAAGAATATATTGGGGTTATGTGCACCCACAATTTTTGCTACTGCTATATAGTGCCAGTTTCTGACTGGTAATTCAAAGAATATATTGGGGTTACGTGCACCCACAATTTTTGCTACTGGTATATAGTGCCATTGTCTGACTGGGAATTCAAAGAATATATGGGGGTTACGTGCACTCACAATTTTTGCTACTGCTATACAGTGCCATTGTCTCACTGGGAATTCAAAGAATATATTGGGTTTACGTGCACCCACAATTTTTGCTACTGGTATATAGTGCCATTGTCTGACTGGGAATTCAAAGAATATATGGGGGTTACAAATACCCTCATTTCTTGCTACTGGTATATAGTGCCATTGTCTGACTGGGAATTCAAAGAATATATTGGGGTTACGTCCACCCACAATTTTTGCTACTGGTATATAGTGCCATTGTCTGACTGGGAATTCAAAGAATATATTGGGGTTATGTGCACCCACAATTTTTGCTACTGCTATATAGTGCCAGTTTCTGACTGGTAATTCAAAGAATATATTGGGGTTACGTGCACCCACAATTTTTGCTACTGGTATATAGTGCCATTGTCTGACTGGGAATTCAAAGAATATATTGGGGTTACAAATACCCTCATTTCTTGCTACTGCCATATAGTGCCAGTTTCTGACTGGTATTTCAAAGAATATATTATGGGGTTTACGTGCACCCACAATTTTTGCTACTGGTATATAGTGCCATTGTCTGACTGGGAATTCAAAGAATATATTGGGGTTACAAATACCCTCATTTCTTGCTACTGGTATATAGTGCCATTGTCTGAAAGGGAATTCAAAGAATATATGGGGGATACGTGCACCCACAATTTTTGCTACTGCTATACAGTGCTATTGTCTCACTGGGAATTCAAAGAATATATTGGGGTTATGTGCACCCACAATTTTTGCTACTGGTATATAGTGCCATTGTCTGACTGGGAATTCAAAGAATATATTGGGGTTACAAATACCCTCATTTCTTGCTACTGCCATATAGTGCCAGTTTCTGACTGGTAATTCAAAGAATATATTGGGGTTACGTGCACCCACAATTTTTGCTACTGGTATATAGTGCCATTGTCTGACTGGGAATTCAAAGAATATATTGGGGTTACAAATACCCTCATTTCTTGCTATTGGTATATAGTGCCATTGTCTGACAGGGAATTCAAAGAATATATGGGGGTTACGTGCACCCACAATTTTTGCTACTGCTATACAGTGCTATTGTCTCACTGGGAATTCAAAGAATATATTGGGGTTATGTGCACCCACAATTTTTGCTACTGGTATATAGTGCCATTGTCTGACTGGGAATTCAAAGAATATATTGGGGTTACAAATACCCTCATTTCTTGCTACTGCCATATAGTGCCAGTTTCTGACTAATAATTCAAAGAATATATTGGGGTTACGTGCACCCACAATTTTTGCTACTGGTATATAGTGCCATTGTCTGACTGGGAATTCAAAGAATATATTGGGGTTACAAATACCCTAATTTCTTGCTACTGGTATATAGTGCCATTGTCTGACTGGGAATTCAAAGAATATATTATGGGGTTTACGTGCACCCACAATTTTTACTACTGGTATATAGTGCCATTGTCTGACTGGGAATTCAAAGAATATATTGGGGTTACAAATACCCTTATTTCTTGCTACTGGTATATAGTGCCATTGTCTGACTGGGAATTCAAAGAATATATGGGGGTTACGTGCACCCACAATTTTTGCTACTGCTATACATTGCCATTGTCTCACTGGGAATTCAAAGAATATATTGGGGTTATGTGCACCCACAATTTTTGCTACTATTATATAGTGCCATTGTCTGACTGGGAATTCAAAGAATATATTGGGGTTACAAATACCCTCATTTCTTGCTACTGGTATATAGTGCCATTGTCTGAAAGGGAATTCAAAGAATATATGGGGGATACGTGCACCCACAATTTTTACTACTGCTATACAGTGCCATTGTCTGACTGGGAATTCAAAGAATATATTATGGGGTTTACGTGCACCCACAATTTTTACTACTGGTATATAGTGCCATTGTCTGACTGGGAATTCAAAGAATATATTGGGGTTACAAATACCCTCATTTCTTGCTACTGCCATATAGTGCCAGTTTCTGACTGGTAATTCAAAGAATATATTGGGGTTACGTGCACCCACAATTTTTGCTACTGGTATATAGTGCCATTGTCTGACTGGGAATTCAAAGAATATATTGGGGTTACAAATACCCTCATTTCTTGCTACTGGTATATAGTGCCATTGTCTGACGGGAAATTCAAAGAATATATGGGGGTTACGTGCACCCAAGATTTTTGCTACTGCTATACAGTGCCATTGTCTCACTGGGAATTCAAAGAATATATTGGGGTTACGTGCACCCACAATTTTTGCTACTGGTATATAGTTCCATTGTCTGACTGGGAATTCAAAGAATATATGGGGGTTACGTGCACCCACAATTTTTGCTACTGCTATACATTGCCATTGTCTCACTGGGAATTCAAAGAATATATTGGGGTTATGTGCACCCACAATTTTTGCTACTGGTATATAGTGCCATTGTCTGACTGGGAATTCAAAGAATATATTGGGGTTACAATTACCCTCATTTCTTGCTACTGCCATATAGTGCCAGTTTCTGACTGGTAATTCAAAGAATATATTGGGGTTACGTGCACCCACAATTTTTGCTACTGGTATATAGTGCCATTGTCTGACTGGGAATTCAAAGAATATATTGGGGTTACAAATACCCTCATTTCTTGCTACTGGTATATAGTGCCATTGTCTGACAGGGAATTCAAAGAATATATGGGGGTTACGTGCACCCACAATTTTTGCTACTGCTATACAGTGCTATTGTCTCACTGGGAATTCAAAGAATATATTGGGGTTATGTGCACCCACAATTTTTGCTACTGGTATATAGTGCCATTTTCTGACTGGAAATTCAAAGAATATATTGGGGTTACAAATACCCTCATTTCTTGCTACTGCCATATAGTGCCAGTTTCTGACTGGTAATTCAAAGAATATATTGGGGTTACGTGCACCCACAATTTTTGCTACTGGTATATAGTGCCATTGTCTGACTGGGAATTCAAAGAATATATTGGGGTTACAATTACCCTCATTTCTTGCTACTGGTATATAGTGCCATTGTCTGACTGGGAATTCAAAGAATATATGGGGGTTACGTGCACCCACAATTTTTGCTACTGCTATACAGTGCCATTGTCTCACTGGGAATGCAAAGAATATATTGGGGTTATGTGCACCCACAATTTTTGCTACTGGTCTATAGTGCCATTGTCTGACTGGGAATTCAAAGAATATATTGGGGTTACAAATACCCTCATTTCTTGCTACTGCCATATAGTGCCAGTTTCTGACTGGTAATTCAAAGAATATATTGGGGTTACGTGCACCCACAATTTTTGCTACTGGTATATAGTGCCATTGTCTGACTGGGAATTCAAAGAATATATTGGGGTTACAAATACCCTCATTTCTTGCTACTGGTATATAGTGCCATTGTCTGACTGGGAATTCAAAGAATATATTGGGGTTACGTGCACCCACAATTTTTGCTACTGGTATATAGTGCCATTGTCTCACTGGGAATTCAAAGAATATATTGGGGTTATGTGCACCCACAATTTTTGCTACTGCTATATAGTGCCAGTTTCTGACTGGTAATTCAAAGAATATATTGGGGTTACGTGCACCCACAATTTTTGCTACTGGTATATAGTGCCATTGTCTGACTGGGAATTCAAAGAATATATGGGGGTTACGTGCACCCACAATTTTTGCTACTGCGATACAGTGCCATTGTCTCACTGGGAATTCAAAGAATATATTGGAGTTACGTGCACCCACAATTTTTGCTACTGGTATATAGTGCCATTGTCTGACTGGGAATTCAAAGAATATATGGGGGTTACGTGCACCCACAATTTTTGCTACTGCTATACAGTGCCATTGTCTCACTGGGAATTCAAAGAATATATTGGGGTTATGTGCACCCACAATTTTTGCTACTGCTATATAGTGCCAGTTTCTGACTGGTAATTCAAAGAATATATTGGGGTTACGTGCACCCACAATTTTTGCTACTGGTATATAGTGCCATTGTCTGACTGGGAATTCAAAGAATATATGGGGGTTACGTGCACCCACAATTTTTGCTACTGCTATACAGTGCCTTTGTCTGACTGGGAATTCAAAGAATATATTGGGGTTACAAATACCCTCATTTCTTGCTACTGGTATATAGTGCCATTGTCTGACTGGGAATTCAAAGAATATATTGGGGTTACGTGCACCCACAATTTTTGCTACTGGTATATAGTGCCATTGTCTCACTGGGAATTCAAAGAATAGATTGGGGTTATGTGCACCCACAATTTTTGCTACTGCTATATAGTGCCAGTTTCTGACTGGTAATTCAAAGAATATATTGGGGTTACAAAGACCCTCATTTCTTGCTACTGGTAAATAGTGCCATTGTCTGACTGGGATTTCAAAGAATATATTGGGGTTACAAATACCCTCATTTCTTGCTACTGCCATATAGTGCCAGTTTCTGACTGGTATTTCAAAGAATATATTGGGGTTACGTGCACCCACAATTTTTGCTACTGGTATATAGTGCCATTGTCTGACTGGGAATTCAAAGAATATATTGGGGTTACAAATACCCTCATTTCTTGATACTGGTATATAGTGCCATTGTCTGACTGGGATTTCAAAGAATATATTGGGGTTACAAATACCCTCATTTCTTGCTACTGCCATATAGTGCCAGTTTCTGACTGGTATTTCAAAGAATATATTGGGGTTACGTGCACCCACAATTTTTGCTACTGGTATATAGTGCCATTGTCTGACTGGGAATTCAAAGAATATATTGGGGTTACAAATACCCTCATTTCTTGCTACTGGTATATAGTGCCATTGTCTGACTGGGAATTCAAAGAATATATGGGGGTTACGTGCACCCACAATTTTTGCTACTGCTATACAGTGCCATTGTCTGACTGGGAATTCAAAGAATATATTGGGGTTATGTGCACCCACAATTTTTGCTACTAGTATATAGTGCCATTGTCTGATTGGGAATTCAAAGAATATATTGGGGTTACAAATACCCTCATTTCTTGCTACTGCCATATAGTGCCAGTTTCTGACTGGTAATTCAAAGAATATATTGGGGTTACGTGCACCCACAATTTTTGCTACTGGTATATAGTGCCATTATCTGACTGGGAATTCAAAGAATATATTGGGGTTACAAATACCCTCATTTCTTGCTACTGGTATATAGTGCCATTGTCTGACTGGGAATTCAAAGAATATATTGGGGTTACGTGCACCCACAATTTTTGCTACTGCTATACAGTGCCTTTGTCTGACTGGGAATTCAAAGAATATATGGGGGTTACGTGCACCCACAATTTTTGCTACTGCTATACAGTGCCATTGTCTCACTGGGAATTCAAAGAATATATTGGGGTTATGTGCACCCACAATTTTTGCTACTGGTATATAGTGCCATTGTCTGACTGGTAATTCAAAGAATATATTGGGGTTACGTGCACCCACAATTTTTGCTACTGGTATATAGTGCCATTGTCTGACTGGGAATTCAAAGAATATATGGGGGTTACGTGCACTCACAATTTTTGCTACTGCTATACAGTGCCATTGTCTCACTGGGAATTCAAAGAATATATTGGGTTTACGTGCACCCACAATTTTTGCTACTGGTATATAGTGCCATTGTCTGACTGGGAATTCAAAGAATATATGGGGGTTACAAATACCCTCATTTCTTGCTACTGGTATATAGTGCCATTGTCTGACTGGGAATTCAAAGAATATATTGGGGTTACGTCCACCCACAATTTTTGCTACTGGTATATAGTGCCATTGTCTGACTGGGAATTCAAAGAATATATTGGGGTTATGTGCACCCACAATTTTTGCTACTGCTATATAGTGCCAGTTTCTGACTGGTAATTCAAAGAATATATTGGGGTTACGTGCACCCACAATTTTTGCTACTGGTATATAGTGCCATTGTCTGACTGGGAATTCAAAGAATATATTGGGGTTACAAATACCCTCATTTCTTGCTACTGCCATATAGTGCCAGTTTCTGACTGGTATTTCAAAGAATATATTATGGGGTTTACGTGCACCCACAATTTTTGCTACTGGTATATAGTGCCATTGTCTGACTGGGAATTCAAAGAATATATTGGGGTTACAAATACCCTCATTTCTTGCTACTGGTATATAGTGCCATTGTCTGACTGGGAATTCAAAGAAAATATGGGGGTTACGTGCACCCACAATTTTTGCTACTGCTATACAGTGCCATTGTCTCACTGGGAATTCAAAGAATATATTGGGGTTATGTGCACCCACAATTTTTGCTACTGGTATATAGTGCCATTGTCTGACTGGGAATTCAAAGAATATATTGGGGTTACAAATACCCTCATTTCTTGCTACTGCCATATAGTGCCAGTTTCTGACTGGTAATTCAAAGAATATATTGGGGTTACGTGCACCCACAATTTTTGCTACTGGTATATAGTGCCATTGTCTGACTGGGAATTCAAAGAATATATGGGGGTTACAAATACCCTCATTTCTTGCTACTGGTATATAGTGCCATTGTCTGACTGGGAATTCAAAGAATATATTGGGGTTACGTCCACCCACAATTTTTGCTACTGGTATATAGTGCCATTGTCTGACTGGGAATTCAAAGAATATATTGGGGTTATGTGCACCCACAATTTTTGCTACTGCTATATAGTGCCAGTTTCTGACTGGTAATTCAAAGAATATATTGGGGTTACGTGCACCCACAATTTTTGCTACTGGTATATAGTGCCATTGTCTGACTGGGAATTCAAAGAATATATTGGGGTTACAAATACCCTCATTTCTTGCTACTGCCATATAGTGCCAGTTTCTGACTGGTATTTCAAAGAATATATTATGGGGTTTACGTGCACCCACAATTTTTGCTACTGGTATATAGTGCCATTGTCTGACTGGGAATTCAAAGAATATATTGGGGTTACAAATACCCTCATTTCTTGCTACTGGTATATAGTGCCATTGTCTGACTGGGAATTCAAAGAAAATATGGGGGTTACGTGCACCCACAATTTTTGCTACTGCTATACAGTGCCATTGTCTCACTGGGAATTCAAAGAATATATTGGGGTTATGTGCACCCACAATTTTTGCTACTGGTATATAGTGCCATTGTCTGACTGGGAATTCAAAGAATATATTGGGGTTACAAATACCCTAATTTCTTGCTACTGCCATATAGTGCCAGTTTCTGACTGGTAATTCAAAGAATATATTGGGGTTACGTGCACCCACAATTTTTGCTACTGGTATATAGTGCCATTGTCTGACTGGGAATTCAAAGAATATATTGGGGTTACAAATACCCTCATTTCTTGCTATTGGTATATAGTGCCATTGTCTGACAGGGAATTCAAAGAATATATGGGGGTTATGTGCACCCACAATTTTTGCTACTGCTATACAGTGCTATTGTCTCACTGGGAATTCAAAGAATATATTGGGGTTATGTGCACCCACAATTTTTGCTACTGGTATATAGTGCCATTGTCTGACTGGGAATTCAAAGAATATATTGGGGTTACAAATACCCTCATTTCTTGCTACTGCCATATAGTGCCAGTTTCTGACTAATAATTCAAAGAATATATTGGGGTTACGTGCACCCACAATTTTTGCTACTGGTATATAGTGCCATTGTCTGACTGGGAATTCAAAGAATATATTGGGGTTACAAATACCCTAATTTCTTGCTACTGGTATATAGTGCCATTGTCTGACTGGGAATTCAAAGAATATATTATGGGGTTTACGTGCACCCACAATTTTTACTACTGGTATATAGTGCCATTGTCTGACTGGGAATTCAAAGAATATATTGGGGTTACAAATACCATCATTTCTTGCTACTGGTATATAGTGCCATTGTCTGACTGGGAATTCAAAGAATATATGGGGGTTACGTGCACCCACAATTTTTGCTACTGCTATACATTGCCATTGTCTCACTGGGAATTCAAAGAATATATTGGGGTTATGTGCACCCACAATTTTTGCTACTGGTATATAGTGCCATTGTCTGACTGGGAATTCAAAGAATATATTGGGGTTACAAATACCCTCATTTCTTGCTACTGGTATATAGTGCCATTGTCTGAAAGGGAATTCAAAGAATATATGGGGGATACGTGCACCCACAATTTTTGCTACTGCTATACAGTGCTATTGTCTCACTGGGAATTCAAAGAATATATTGGGGTTATGTGCACCCACAATTTTTGCTACTGGTATATAGTGCCATTGTCTGACTGGGAATTCAAAGAATATATTGGGGTTACAAATACCCTCATTTCTTGCTACTGCCATATAGTGCCAGTTTCTGACTGGTAATTCAAAGAATATATTGGGGTTACGTGCACCCACAATTTTTGCTACTGGTATATAGTGCCATTGTCTGACTGCGAATTCAAAGAATATATTGGGGTTACAAATACCCTCATTTCTTGCTACTGGTATATAGTGCCATTGTCTGAAAGGGAATTCAAAGAATATATGGGGGATACGTGCACCCACAATTTTTGCTACTGCTATACAGTGCTATTGTCTCACTGGGAATTCAAAGAATATATTGGGGTTATGTGCACCCACAATTTTTGCTACTGGTATATAGTGCCATTGTCTGACTGGGAATTCAAAGAATATATTGGGGTTACAAATACCCTCATTTCTTGCTACTGGTATATAGTGCCATTGTCTGACTGGGAATTCAAAGAATATATGGGGGTTACGTGCACCCACGATTTTTGCTACTGCTATACAGTGCCATTGTCTCACTGGGAATTCAAAGAATATATTGGGGTTACGTGCACCCACAATTTTTGCTACTGGTATATAGTTCCATTGTCTGACTGGGAATTCAAAGAATATATGGGGGTTACGTGCACACACAATTTTTGCTACTGCTATACATTGCCATTGTCTCACTGGGAATTCAAAGAATATATTGGGGTTATGTGCACCCACAATTTTTGCTACTGGTATATAGTGCCATTGTCTGACTGGGAATTCAAAGAATATATTGGGGTTACAATTACCCTCATTTCTTGCTACTGCCATATAGTGCCAGTTTCTGACTGGTAATTCAAAGAATATATTGGGGTTACGTGCACCCACAATTTTTGCTACTGGTATATAGTGCCATTGTCTGACTGGGAATTCAAAGAATATATTGGGGTTACAAATACCCTCATTTCTTGCTACTGGTATATAGTGCCATTGTCTGACAGGGAATTCAAAGAATATATGGGGGTTACGTGCACCCACAATTTTTGCTACTGCTATACAGTGCTATTGTCTCACTGGGAATTCAAAGAATATATTGGGGTTATGTGCACCCACAATTTTTGCTACTGGTATATAGTGCCATTTTCTGACTGGAAATTCAAAGAATATATTGGGGTTACAAATACCCTCATTTCTTGCTACTGCCATATAGTGCCAGTTTCTGACTGGTAATTCAAAGAATATATTGGGGTTACGTGCACCCACAATTTTTGCTACTGGTATATAGTGCCATTGTCTGACTGGGAATTCAAAGAATATATTGGGGTTACAAATACCCTCATTTCTTGCTACTGGTATATAGTGCCATTGTCTGACTGGGAATTCAAAGAATATATGGGGGTTACGTGCACCCACAATTTTTGCTACTGCTATACAGTGCCATTGTCTCACTGGGAATGCAAAGAATATATTGGGGTTATGTGCACCCACAATTTTTGCTACTGGTCTATAGTGCCATTGTCTGACTGGGATTTCAAAGAATATATTGGGGTTACAAATACCCTCATTTCTTGCTAATGCCATATAGTGCCAGTTTCTGACTGGTAATTCAAAGAATATATTGGGGTTACGTGCACCCACAATTTTTGCTACTGGTATATAGTGCCATTGTCTGACTGGGAATTCAAAGAATATATTGGGGTTACAAATACCCTCATTTCTTGCTACTGGTATATAGTGCCATTGTCTGACTGGGAATTCAAAGAATATATTGGGGTTACGTGCACCCACAATTTTTGCTACTGGTATATAGTGCCATTGTCTGACTGGGAATTCAAAGAATATATGGGGGTTACGTGCACCCACAATTTTTGCTACTGCTATACAGTGCCATTGTCTGACTGGGAATTCAAAGAATATATTGGGGTTACAAATACCCTCATTTCTTGCTACTGGTATATAGTGCCATTGTCTGACTGGGAATTCAAAGAATATATTGGGGTTACGTGCACCCACAATTTTTGCTACTGGTATATAGTGCCATTGTCTCACTGGGAATTCAAAGAATATATTGGGGTTACAAAGACCCTCATTTCTTGCTACTGGTAAATAGTGCCATTGTCTGACTGGGATTTCAAAGAATATATTGGGGTTACAAATACCCTCATTTCTTGCTACTGCCATATAGTGCCAGTTTCTGACTGGTATTTCAAAGAATATATTGGGGTTACGTGCACCCGCAATTTTTGCTACTGGTATATAGTGCCATTGTCTGACTGGGAATTCAAAGAATATATTGGGGTTACAAATACCCTCATTTCTTGCTACTGGTATATAGTGCCATTGTCTGACTGGGAATTCAAAGAATATATGGGGGTTACGTGCACCCACAATTTTTGCTACTGCTATACAGTGCCATTGTCTGACTGGGAATTCAAAGAATATATTGGGGTTATGTGCACCCACAATTTTTGCTACTAGTATATAGTGCCATTGTCTGATTGGGAATTCAAAGAATATATTGGGGTTACAAATACCCTCATTTCTTGCTACTGCCATATAGTGCCAGTTTCTGACTGGTAATTCAAAGAATATATTGGGGTTACGTGCACCCACAATTTTTGCTACTGGTATATAGTGCCATTGTCTGACTGGGAATTCAAAGAATACATTGGGGTTACAAATACCCTCATTTCTTGCTACTGGTATATAGTGCCATTGTCTGACTGGGAATTCAAAGAATATATTGGGGTTACGTGCACCCACAATTTTTGCTACTGCTATACAGTGCCATTGTCTGACTGGGAATTCAAAGAATATATGGGGGTTACGTGCACCCACAATTTTTGCTACTGCTATGCAGTGCCATTGTCTCACTGGGAATTCAAAGAATATATTGGGGTTATGTGCACCCACAATTTTTGCTACTGGTATATAGTGCCATTGTCTGACTGGGAATTCAAAGAATATATTGGGGTTACAAATACCCTCATTTCTTGCTACTGCCATATAGTGCCAGTTTCTGACTAATAATTCAAAGAATATATTGGGGTTACGTGCACCCACAATTTTTGCTACTGGTATATAGTGCCATTGTCTGACTGGGAATTCAAAGAATATATTGGGGTTACAAATACCCTCATTTCTTGCTACTGGTATATAGTGCCATTGTCTGACTGGGAATTCAAATAATATATGGGGGTTACGTGCACCCACAATTTTTGCTACTGGTATATAGTGCCATTGTCTGACTGGGAATTCAAAGAATATATGGGGGTTACGTGCACCCACAATTTTTGCTACTGCTATACAGTGCCATTGTCTCACTGGGAATTCAAAGAATATATTGGGGTTATGTGCACCCACAATTTTTGCTACTGCTATATAGTGCCAGTTTCTGACTGGTAATTCAAAGAATATATTGGGGTTACGTGCACCCACAATTTTTGCTACTGGTATATAGTGCCATTGTCTGACTGGGAATTCAAAGAATATATGGGGGTTACGTGCACTCACAATTTTTGCTACTGCTATACAGTGCCATTGTCTCACTGGGAATTCAAAGAATATATTGGGTTTACGTGCACCCACAATTTTTGCTACTGGTATATAGTGCCATTGTCTGACTGGGAATTCAAAGAATATATGGGGGTTACAAATACCCTCATTTCTTGCTACTGGTATATAGTGCCATTGTCTGACTAGGAATTCAAAGAATATATTGGGGTTACGTCCACCCACAATTTTTGCTACTGGTATATAGTGCCATTGTCTGACTGGGAATTCAAAGAATATATTGGGGTTACGTGCACCCACAATTTTTGCTACTGGTATATAGTGCCATTGTCTGACTGGGAATTCAAAGAATATATTGGGGTTACAAATACCCTCATTTCTTGCTACTGCCATATAGTGCCAGTTTCTGACTGGTATTTCAAAGAATATATTATGGGGTTTTTCTGTGCACCCACAATTTTTGCTACTGGTATATAGTGCCATTGTCTGACTGGGAATTCAAAGAATATATTGGGGTTACAAATACCCTCATTTCTTGCTACTGGTATATAGTGCCATTGTCTGACTGGGAATTCAAAGAAAATATGGGGGTTACGTGCACCCACAATTTTTGCTACTGCTATACAGTGCCATTGTCTCACTGGGAATTCAAAGAATATATTGGGGTTATGTGCACCCACAATTTTTGCTACTGGTATATAGTGCCATTGTCTGACTGGGAATTCAAAGAATATATTGGGGTTACAAATACCCTCATTTCTTGCTACTGCCATATAGTGCCAGTTTCTGACTGGTAATTCAAAGAATATATTGGGGTTACGTGCACCCACAATTTTTGCTACTGGTATATAGTGCCATTGTCTGACTGGGAATTCAAAGAATATATTGGGGTTACAAATACCCTCATTTCTTGCTATTGGTATATAGTGCCATTGTCTGACAGGGAATTCAAAGAATATATGGGGGTTACGTGCACCCACAATTTTTGCTACTGCTATACAGTGCTATTGTCTCACTGGGAATTCAAAGAATATATTGGGGTTATGTGCACCCACAATTTTTGCTACTGGTATATAGTGCCATTGTCTGACTGGGAATTCAAAGAATATATTGGGGTTACAAATACCCTCATTTCTTGCTACTGCCATATAGTGCCAGTTTCTGACTAATAATTCAAAGAATATATTGGGGTTACGTGCACCCACAATTTTTGCTACTGGTATATAGTGCCATTGTCTGACTGGGAATTCAAAGAATATATTGGGGTTACAAATACCCTAATTTCTTGCTACTGGTATATAGTGCCATTGTCTGACTGGGAATTCAAAGAATATATTATGGGGTTTACGTGCACCCACAATTTTTACTACTGGTATATAGTGCCATTGTCTGACTGGGAATTCAAAGAATATATTGGGGTTACAAATACCATCATTTCTTGCTACTGCTATATAGTGCCATTGTCTGACTGGGAATTCAAAGAATATATGGGGGTTACGTGCACCCACAATTTTTGCTACTGCTATACATTGCCATGGTCTCACTGGGAATTCAAAGAATATATTGGGGTTATGTGCACCCACAATTTTTGCTACTGGTATATAGTGCCATTGTCTGACTGGGAATTCAAAGAATATATTGGGGTTACAAATACCCTCATTTCTTGCTACTGCCATATAGTGCCAGTTTCTGACTGGTAATTCAAAGAATATATTGGGGTTACGTGCACCCACAATTTTTGCTACTGGTATATAGTGCCATTGTCTGACTGGGAATTCAAAGAATATATTGGGGTTACAAATACCCTCATTTCTTGCTACTGGTATATAGTGCCATTGTCTGAAAGGGAATTCAAAGAATATATGGGGGATATGTGCACCCACAATTTTTGCTACTGCTATACAGTGCTATTGTCTCACTGGGAATTCAAAGAATATATTGGGGTTATGTGCACCCACAATTTTTGCTACTGGTATATAGTACCATTGTCTGACTGGGAATTCAAAGAATATATTGGGGTTACAAATACCCTCATTTCTTGCTACTGCCATATAGTGCCAGTTTCTGACTGGTAATTCAAAGAATATATTGGGGTTACGTGCACCCACAATTTTTGCTACTGGTATATAGTGCCATTGTCTGACTGGGAATTCAAAGAATATATTGGGGTTACAAATACCCTCATTTCTTGCTACTGGTATATAGTGCCATTGTCTGACTGGGAATTCAAAGAATATATGGGGGTTACGTGCACCCACGATTTTTGCTACTGCTATACAGTGCCATTGTCTCACTGGGAATTCAAAGAATATATTGGGGTTATGTGCACCCACAATTTTTGCTACTGCTATATAGTGCCAGTTTCTGACTGGTAATTCAAAGAATATATTGGGGTTACGTGCACCCACAATTTTTGCTACTGGTATATAGTGCCATTGTCTGACTGGGAATTCAAAGAATATATTGGGGTTACAAATACCCTCATTTCTTGCTACTGCCATATAGTGCCAGTTTCTGACTGGTATTTCAAAGAATATATTATGGGGTTTACGTGCACCCACAATTTTTGCTACTGGTATATAGTGCCATTGTCTGACTGGGAATTCAAAGAATATATTGGGGTTACAAATACCCTCATTTCTTGCTACTGGTATATAGTGCCATTGTCTGACTGGGAATTCAAAGAAAATATGGGGGTTACGTGCACCCACAATTTTTGCTACTGCTATACAGTGCCATTGTCTCACTGGGAATTCAAAGAATATATTGGGGTTATGTGCACCCACAATTTTTGCTACTGGTATATAGTGCCATTGTCTGACTGGGAATTCAAAGAATATATTGGGGTTACAAATACCCTCATTTCTTGCTACTGCCATATAGTGCCAGTTTCTGACTGGTAATTCAAAGAATATATTGGGGTTACGTGCACCCACAATTTTTGCTACTGGTATATAGTGCCATTGTCTGACTGGGAATTCAAAGAATATATGGGGGTTACAAATACCCTCATTTCTTGCTACTGGTATATAGTGCCATTGTCTGACTGGGAATTCAAAGAATATATTGGGGTTACGTCCACCCACAATTTTTGCTACTGGTATATAGTGCCATTGTCTGACTGGGAATTCAAAGAATATATTGGGGTTATGTGCACCCACAATTTTTGCTACTGCTATATAGTGCCAGTTTCTGACTGGTAATTCAAAGAATATATTGGGGTTACGTGCACCCACAATTTTTGCTACTGGTATATAGTGCCATTGTCTGACTGGGAATTCAAAGAATATATTGGGGTTACAAATACCCTCATTTCTTGCTACTGCCATATAGTGCCAGTTTCTGACTGGTATTTCAAAGAATATATTATGGGGTTTACGTGCACCCACAATTTTTGCTACTGGTATATAGTGCCATTGTCTGACTGGGAATTCAAAGAATATATTGGGGTTACAAATACCCTCATTTCTTGCTACTGGTATATAGTGCCATTGTCTGACTGGGAATTCAAAGAAAATATGGGGGTTACGTGCACCCACAATTTTTGCTACTGCTATACAGTGCCATTGTCTCACTGGGAATTCAAAGAATATATTGGGGTTATGTGCACCCACAATTTTTGCTACTGGTATATAGTGCCATTGTCTGACTGGGAATTCAAAGAATATATTGGGGTTACAAATACCCTAATTTCTTGCTACTGCCATATAGTGCCAGTTTCTGACTGGTAATTCAAAGAATATATTGGGGTTACGTGCACCCACAATTTTTGCTACTGGTATATAGTGCCATTGTCTGACTGGGAATTCAAAGAATATATTGGGGTTACAAATACCCTCATTTCTTGCTATTGGTATATAGTGCCATTGTCTGACAGGGAATTCAAATGAATATATGGGGGTTATGTGCACCCACAATTTTTGCTACTGCTATACAGTGCTATTGTCTCACTGGGAATTCAAAGAATATATTGGGGTTATGTGCACCCACAATTTTTGCTACTGGTATATAGTGCCATTGTCTGACTGGGAATTCAAAGAATATATTGGGGTTACAAATACCCTCATTCTTGCTACTGCCATATAGTGCCAGTTTCTGACTAATAATTCAAAGAATATATTGGGGTTACGTGCACCCACAATTTTTGCTACTGGTATATAGTGCCATTGTCTGACTGGGAATTCAAAGAATATATTGGGGTTACAAATACCCTAATTTCTTGCTACTGGTATATAGTGCCATTGTCTGACTGGGAATTCAAAGAATATATTATGGGGTTTACGTGCACCCACAATTTTTACTACTGGTATATAGTGCCATTGTCTGACTGGGAATTCAAAGAATATATTGGGGTTACAAATACCATCATTTCTTGCTACTGGTATATAGTGCCATTGTCTGACTGGGAATTCAAAGAATATATGGGGGTTACGTGCACCCACAATTTTTGCTACTGCTATACATTGCCATTGTCTCACTGGGAATTCAAAGAATATATTGGGGTTATGTGCACCCACAATTTTTGCTACTGGTATATAGTGCCATTGTCTGACTGGGAATTCAAAGAATATATTGGGGTTACAAATACCCTCATTTCTTGCTACTGGTATATAGTGCCATTGTCTGAAAGGGAATTCAAAGAATATATGGGGGATACGTGCACCCACAATTTTTGCTACTGCTATACAGTGCTATTGTCTCACTGGGAATTCAAAGAATATATTGGGGTTATGTGCACCCACAATTTTTGCTACTGGTATATAGTGCCATTGTCTGACTGGAATTCAAAGAATATATTGGGGTTACAAATACCCTCATTTCTTGCTACTGCCATATAGTGCCAGTTTCTGACTGGTAATTCAAAGAATATATTGGGTTACGTGCACCCACAATTTTTGCTACTGGTATATAGTGCCATTGTCTGACTGCGAATTCAAAGAATATATTGGGGTTACAAATACCCTCATTTCTTGCTACTGGTATATAGTGCCATTGTCTGAAAGGGAATTCAAAGAATATATGGGGGATACGTGCACCCACAATTTTTGCTACTGCTATACAGTGCTATTGTCTCACTGGGAATTCAAAGAATATATTGGGGTTATGTGCACCCACAATTTTTGCTACTGGTATATAGTGCCATTGTCTGACTGGGAATTCAAAGAATATATTGGGGTTACAAATACCCTCATTTCTTGCTACTGGTATATAGTGCCATTGTCTGACTGGGAATTCAAAGAATATATGGGGGTTACGTGCACCCACGATTTTTGCTACTGCTATACAGTGCCATTGTCTCACTGGGAATTCAAAGAATATATTGGGGTTACGTGCACCCACAATTTTTGCTACTGGTATATAGTTCCATTGTCTGACTGGGAATTCAAAGAATATATGGGGGTTACGTGCACACACAATTTTTGCTACTGCTATACATTGCCATTGTCTCACTGGGAATTCAAAGAATATATTGGGGTTATGTGCACCCACAATTTTTGCTACTGGTATATAGTGCCATTGTCTGACTGGGAATTCAAAGAATATATTGGGGTTACAATTACCCTCATTTCTTGCTACTGCCATATAGTGCCAGTTTCTGACTGGTAATTCAAAGAATATATTGGGGTTACGTGCACCCACAATTTTTGCTACTGGTATATAGTGCCATTGTCTGACTGGAATTCAAAGAATATATTGGGGTTACAAATACCCTCATTTCTTGCTACTGGTATATAGTGCCATTGTCTGACAGGGAATTCAAAGAATATATGGGGGTTACGTGCACCCACAATTTTTGCTACTGCTATACAGTGCTATTGTCTCACTGGGAATTCAAAGAATATATTGGGGTTATGTGCACCCACAATTTTTGCTACTGGTATATAGTGCCATTTTCTGACTGGAAATTCAAAGAATATATTGGGGTTACAAATACCCTCATTTCTTGCTACTGCCATATAGTGCCAGTTTCTGACTGGTAATTCAAAGAATATATTGGGGTTACGTGCACCCACAATTTTTGCTACTGGTATATAGTGCCATTGTCTGACTGGGAATTCAAAGAATATATTGGGGTTACAAATACCCTCATTTCTTGCTACTGGTATATAGTGCCATTGTCTGACTGGGAATTCAAAGAATATATGGGGGTTACGTGCACCCACAATTTTTGCTACTGCTATACAGTGCCATTGTCTCACTGGGAATGCAAAGAATATATTGGGGTTATGTGCACCCACAATTTTTGCTACTGGTCTATAGTGCCATTGTCTGACTGGGATTTCAAAGAATATATTGGGGTTACAAATACCCTCATTTCTTGCTAATGCCATATAGTGCCAGTTTCTGACTGGTAATTCAAAGAATATATTGGGGTTACGTGCACCCACAATTTTTGCTACTGGTATATAGTGCCATTGTCTGACTGGGAATTCAAAGAATATATTGGGGTTACAAATACCCTCATTTCTTGCTACTGGTATATAGTGCCATTGTCTGACTGGGAATTCAAAGAATATATTGGGGTTACGTGCACCCACAATTTTTGCTACTGGTATATAGTGCCATTGTCTCACTGGGAATTCAAAGAATATATTGGGGTTATGTGCACCCACAATTTTTGCTACTGCTATATAGTGCCAGTTTCTGACTGGTAATTCAAAGAATATATTGGGGTTACGTGCACCCACAATTTTGCTACTGGTATATAGTGCCATTGTCTGACTGGGAATTCAAAGAATATATGGGGGTTACGTGCACCCACAATTTTTGCTACTGCTATACAGTGCCATTGTCTCACTGGGAATTCAAAGAATTTATTGGGGTTATGTGCACCCACAATTTTTGCTACTGCTATATAGTGCCAGTTTCTGACTGGTAATTCAAAGAATATATTGGGGTTACGTGCACCCACAATTTTTGCTACTGGTATATAGTGCCATTGTCTGACTGGGAATTCAAAGAATATATGGGGGTTACGTGCACCCACAATTTTTGCTACTGCTATACAGTGCCATTGTCTGACTGGGAATTCAAAGAATATATTGGGTTACAAATACCCTCATTTCTTGCTACTGGTATATAGTGCCATTGTCTGACTGGGAATTCAAAGAATATATTGGGGTTACGTGCACCCACAATTTTTGCTACTGGTATATAGTGCCATTGTCTCACTGGGAATTCAAAGAATATATTGGGGTTACAAAGACCCTCATTTCTTGCTACTGGTAAATAGTGCCATTGTCTGACTGGGATTTCAAAGAATATATTGGGGTTACAAATACCCTCATTTCTTGCTACTGCCATATAGTGCCAGTTTCTGACTGGTATTTCAAAGAATATATTGGGGTTACGTGCACCCGCAATTTTTGCTACTGGTATATAGTGCCATTGTCTGACTGGGAATTCAAAGAATATATTGGGGTTACAAATACCCTCATTTCTTGCTACTGGTATATAGTGCCATTGTCTGACTGGGAATTCAAAGAATATATGGGGGTTACGTGCACCCACAATTTTTGCTACTGCTATACAGTGCCATTGTCTGACTGGGAATTCAAAGAATATATTGGGGTTATGTGCACCCACAATTTTGCTACTAGTATATAGTGCCATTGTCTGATTGGGAATTCAAAGAATATATTGGGGTTACAAATACCCTCATTTCTTGCTACTGCCATATAGTGCCAGTTTCTGACTGGTAATTCAAAGAATATATTGGGGTTACGTGCACCCACAATTTTTGCTACTGGTATATAGTGCCATTGTCTGACTGGGAATTCAAAGAATACATTGGGGTTACAAATACCCTCATTTCTTGCTACTGGTATATAGTGCCATTGTCTGACTGGGAATTCAAAGAATATATTGGGGTTACGTGCACCCACAATTTTTGCTACTGCTATACAGTGCCATTGTCTGACTGGGAATTCAAAGAATATATGGGGGTTACGTGCACCCACAATTTTTGCTACTGCTATGCAGTGCCATTGTCTCACTGGGAATTCAAAGAATATATTGGGGTTATGTGCACCCACAATTTTTGCTACTGGTATATAGTGCCATTGTCTGACTGGGAATTCAAAGAATATATTGGGGTTACAAATACCCTCATTTCTTGCTACTGCCATATAGTGCCAGTTTCTGACTAATAATTCAAAGAATATATTGGGGTTACGTGCACCCACAATTTTTGCTACTGGTATATAGTGCCATTGTCTGACTGGGAATTCAAAGAATATATTGGGGTTACAAATACCCTCATTTCTTGCTACTGGTATATAGTGCCATTGTCTGACTGGGAATTCAAATAATATATGGGGGTTACGTGCACCCACAATTTTTGCTACTGGTATATAGTGCCATTGTCTGACTGGGAATTCAAAGAATATATGGGGGTTACGTGCACCCACAATTTTTGCTACTGCTATACAGTGCCATTGTCTCACTGGGAATTCAAAGAATATATTGGGTTATGTGCACCCACAATTTTTGCTACTGCTATATAGTGCCAGTTTCTGACTGGTAATTCAAAGAATATATTGGGGTTACGTGCACCCACAATTTTTGCTACTGGTATATAGTGCCATTGTCTGACTGGGAATTCAAAGAATATATGGGGGTTACGTGCACTCACAATTTTTGCTACTGCTATACAGTGCCATTGTCTCACTGGGAATTCAAAGAATATATTGGGTTTACGTGCACCCACAATTTTTGCTACTGGTATATAGTGCCATTGTCTGACTGGGAATTCAAAGAATATATGGGGGTTACAAATACCCTCATTCTTGCTACTGGTATATAGTGCCATTGTCTGACTAGGAATTCAAAGAATATATTGGGGTTACGTCCACCCACAATTTTTGCTACTGGTATATAGTGCCATTGTCTGACTGGGAATTCAAAGAATATATTGGGGTTACGTGCACCCACAATTTTTGCTACTGGTATATAGTGCCATTGTCTGACTGGGAATTCAAAGAATATATTGGGGTTACAAATACCCTCATTTCTTGCTACTGCCATATAGTGCCAGTTTCTGACTGGTATTTCAAAGAATAATTATGGGGTTTTTCTGTGCACCCACAATTTTTGCTACTGGTATATAGTGCCATTGTCTGACTGGGAATTCAAAGAATATATTGGGGTTACAAATACCCTCATTTCTTGCTACTGGTATATAGTGCCATTGTCTGACTGGGAATTCAAAGAAAATATGGGGGTTACGTGCACCACAATTTTTGCTACTGCTATACAGTGCCATTGTCTCACTGGGAATTCAAAGAATATATTGGGGTTATGTGCACCCACAATTTTTGCTACTGGTATATAGTGCCATTGTCTGACTGGGAATTCAAAGAATATATTGGGGTTACAAATACCCTCATTTCTTGCTACTGCCATATAGTGCCAGTTTCTGACTGGTAATTCAAAGAATATATTGGGGTTACGTGCACCCACAATTTTTGCTACTGGTATATAGTGCCATTGTCTGACTGGGAATTCAAAGAATATATTGGGGTTACAAATACCCTCATTTCTTGCTATTGGTATATAGTGCCATTGTCTGACAGGGAATTCAAAGAATATATGGGGGTTACGTGCACCCACAATTTTTGCTACTGCTATACAGTGCTATTGTCTCACTGGGAATTCAAAGAATATATTGGGGTTATGTGCACCCACAATTTTTGCTACTGGTATATAGTGCCATTGTCTGACTGGGAATTCAAAGAATATATTGGGGTTACAAATACCCTCATTTCTTGCTACTGCCATATAGTGCCAGTTTCTGACTAATAATTCAAAGAATATATTGGGGTTACGTGCACCCACAATTTTTGCTACTGGTATATAGTGCCATTGTCTGACTGGGAATTCAAAGAATATATTGGGGTTACAAATACCTAATTTCTTGCTACTGGTATATAGTGCCATTGTCTGACTGGGAATTCAAAGAATATATTATGGGGTTTACGTGCACCCACAATTTTTACTACTGGTATATAGTGCCATTGTCTGACTGGGAATTCAAAGAATATATTGGGGTTACAAATACCATCATTTCTTGCTACTGCTATATAGTGCCATTGTCTGACTGGGAATTCAAAGAATATATGGGGGTTACGTGCACCCACAATTTTTGCTACTGCTATACATTGCCATGGTCTCACTGGAATTCAAAGAATATATTGGGGTTATGTGCACCCACAATTTTTGCTACTGGTATATAAGTGCCATTGTCTGACTGGGAATTCAAAGAATATATTGGGGTTACAAATACCCTCATTTCTTGCTACTGCCATATAGTGCCAGTTTCTGACTGGTAATTCAAAGAATATATTGGGGTTACGTGCACCCACAATTTTTGCTACTGGTATATAGTGCCATTGTCTGACTGGAATTCAAAGAATATATTGGGGTTACAAATACCCTCATTTCTTGCTACTGGTATATAGTGCCATTGTCTGAAAGGGAATTCAAAGAATATATGGGGGATATGTGCACCCACAATTTTTGCTACTGCTATACAGTGCTATTGTCTCACTGGGAATTCAAAGAATATATTGGGGTTATGTGCACCCACAATTTTTGCTACTGGTATATAGTACCATTGTCTGACTGGAATTCAAAGAATATATTGGGGTTACAAATACCCTCATTTCTTGCTACTGCCATATAGTGCCAGTTTCTGACTGGTAATTCAAAGAATATATTGGGGTTACGTGCACCCACAATTTTTGCTACTGGTATATAGTGCCATTGTCTGACTGGGAATTCAAAGAATATATTGGGGTTACAAATACCCTCATTTCTTGCTACTGGTATATAGTGCCATTGTCTGACTGGGAATTCAAAGAATATATGGGGGTTACGTGCACCCACGATTTTTGCTACTGCTATACAGTGCCATTGTCTCACTGGAATTCAAAGAATATATTGGGGTTACGTGCACCCACAATTTTTGCTACTGGTATATAGTTCCATTGTCTGACTGGGAATTCAAAGAATATATGGGGGTTACGTGCACCCACAATTTTTGCTACTGCTATACATTGCCATTATCTCACTGGGAATTCAAAGAATATATTGGGGTTATGTGCACCCACAATTTTTGCTACTGGTATATAGTGCCATTGTCTGACTGGGAATTCAAAGAATATATTGGGGTTACAATTACCCTCATTTCTTGCTACTGCCATATAGTGCCAGTTTCTGACTGGTAATTCAAAGAATATATTGGGGTTACGTGCACCCACAATTTTTGCTACTGGTATATAGTGCCATTGTCTGACTGGGAATTCAAAGAATATATTGGGGTTACAAATACCCTCATTTCTTGCTACTGGTATATAGTGCCATTGTCTGACTGGGAATTCAAAGAATATATTGGGGTTACGTGCACCCACAATTTTTGCTACTGCTATACAGTGATATTGTCTCACTGGGAATTCAAAGAATATATTGGGGTTACAAATACCCTCATTTCTTGCTATTGGTATATAGTGCCAGTTTCTGACTGGTAATTTAAAGAATATATTGGGGTTTCGTGCACCCACAATTTTTGCTACTGGTATATAGTGCCATTGTCTGACTGGGAATTCAAAGAATATATGCGGGTTACGTGCACCCACAATTTTTGCTACTGCTATACAGTGCCATTGTCTCACTGGGAATTCAAAGAATATATTGGGGTTACGTGCACCCACAATTTTTGCTACTGGTATATAGTGCCATTGTCTGACTGGGAATTCAAAGAATATATGGGGGTTACGTGCACCCACAATTTTTGCTACTGATATACAGTGCCATTGTCTCACTGGGAATTCAAAGAATATATTGGGGTTATGTGCACCCACAATTTTTGCTACTGCTATATAGTGCCAGTTTCTGACTGGTAATTCAAAGAATATATTGGGGTTACGTGCACCCACAATTTTTGCTACTGGTATATAGTGCCATTGTCTGACTGGGAATTCAAAGAATATATGGGGGTTACGTGCACCCACAATTTTTGCTACTGCTATACAGTGCCATTGTCTCACTGGTAATTCAAAGAATATATTGGGGTTACGTGCACCCACAATTTTTGCTACTGGTATATAGTGCCATTGTCTGACTGGGAATTCAAAGAATATATGGGGGTTACGTGCACCCACAATTTTTGCTACTGCTATACAGTGCCATTGTCTCACTGGGAATTCAAAGAATATATTGGGGTTACGTGCACCCACAATTTTTGCTACTGGTATATAGTGCCATTGTCTGACTGGGAATTCAAAGAATATATTGGGGTTACAAATACCCTCATTTCTTGCTACTGGTATATAGTGCCATTGTCTGACTGGGAATTCAAAGAATATATTGGGGTTACGTGCACCCACAGTTTTTGCTACTGGTATATAGTGCCATTGTCTGACTGGGAATTCAAAGAATATATTGGGGTTATGTGCACCCACAATTTTTGCTACTGCTATATAGTGCCAGTTTCTGACTGGTAATTCAAAGAATATATTGGGGTTACGTGCATCCACAATTTTTGCTACTGGTATATAGTGCCATTGTCTGACTGGGTATTCAAAGAATATATTGGGGTTACAAATACCCTCATTTCTTGCTACTGCCATATAGTGCCAGTTTCTGACTGGTATTTCAAAGAATATATTATGGGGTTTACGTGCACCCACAATTTTTGCTACTGGTATATAGTGCCATTGTCTGACTGGGAATTCAAAGAATATATTAGGGTTACAAATACCCTCATTTCTTGCTACTGGTATATAGTGCCATTGTCTGACTGGGAATTCAAAGAATATATGGGGGTTACATGCACCCACAATTTTTGCTACTGCTATACAGTGCCATTGTCTCACTGGGAATTCAAAGAATATATTGGGGTTATGTGCACCCACAATTTTTGCTACTGGTATATAGTGCCATTGTCTGACTGGGAATTCAAAGAATATATTGGGGTTACAAATACCCTCATTTCTTGCTACTGCCATATAGTGCCAGTTTCTGACTGGTAATTCAAAGAATATATTGGGGTTACGTGCACCCACAATTTTTGCTACTGGTATATAGTGCCATTGTCTGACTGGGAATTCAAAGAATATATTGGGGTTACAAATACCCTCATTTCTTGCTACTGGTATATAGTGCCATTGTCTGACAGGGAATTCAAAGAATATATGGGGGTTACGTGCACCCACAATTTTTGCTACTGCTATACAGTGCCATTGTCTCACTGGGAATTCAAAGAATATATTGGGGTTATGTGCACCCACAATTTTTGCTACTGGTATATAGTGCCATTGTCTGACTGGGAATTCAAAGAATATATTGGGGTTACAAATACCCTCATTTCTTGCTACTGCCATATAGTGCCAGTTTCTGACTGGTAATTCAAAGAATATATTGGGGTTACGTGCACCCACAATTTTTTCTACTGGTATATAGTGCCATTGTCTGACTGGGAATTCAAAGAATATATTGGGGTTACAAATACCCTCATTTCTTTCTACTGGTATATAGTGCCATTGTCTGACTGGGAATTCAAAGAATATATGGGGGTTACGTGCACCCACGATTTTTGCTACTGCTATACAGTGCCATTGTCTCACTGGGAATTCAAAGAATATATTGGGGTTACGTGCACCCACAATTTTTGCTACTGGTATATAGTGCCATTGTCTGACTGGGAATTCAAAGAATATATTGGGGTTACAAATACCCTCATTTCTTGCTACTGGTATATAGTGCCATTGTCTGACTGGGAATTCAAAGAATATATTGGGGTTACAAATACCCTCATTTCTTGCTACTGGTATATAGTGCCATTGTCTGACAGGGAATTCAAAGAATATATGGGGGTTACGTGCACCCACAATTTTTGCTACTGCTATACAGTGCTATTGTCTCACTGGGAATTCAAAGAATATATTGGGGTTATGTGCACCCACAATTTTTGCTACTGGTATATAGTGCCATTGTCTGACTGGAAATTCAAAGAATATATTGGGGTTACAAATACCCTCATTTCTTGCTACTGCCATATAGTGCCAGTTTCTGACTGGTAATTCAAAGAATATATTGGGGTTACGTGCACCCACAGTTTTTGCTACTGGTATATAGTGCCATTGTCTGACTGGGAATTCAAAGAATATATGGGGGTTATGTGCACCCACAATTTTTGCTACTGCTATACAGTGCCATTGTCTCACTGGGAATTCAAAGAATATATTGGGGTTATGTGCACCCTCAATTTTTGCTACTGGTATATAGTGCCATTGTCTGACTGGGAATTCAAAGAATATATTGGGGTTACAAATACCCTCATTTCTTGCTACTGCCATATAGTGCCAGTTTCTGACTGGTAATTCAAAGAATATATTGGGGTTACGTGCACCCACAATTTTTGCTACTGGTATATAGTGCCATTGTCTGACTGGGAATTCAAAGAATATATTGGGGTTACAAATACCCTCATTTCTTGCTACTGGTATATAGTGCCATTGTCTGACTGGGAATTCAAAGAATATATTGGGGTTACGTGCACCCACAAATTTTGCTACTGGTATATAGTGCCATTGTCTGACTGGGAATTCAAAGAATATATGGGGGTTACGTGCACCCACAATTTTTGCTACTGCTATACAGTGCCATTGTCTCACTGGGAATTCAAAGAATATATTGGGGTTATGTGCACCCACAATTTTTGCTACTGGTATATAGTGCCATTGTCTGACTGGAAATTCAAAGAATATATTGGGGTTACAAATACCCTCATTTCTTGCTACTGCCATATAGTGCCAGTTTCTGACTGGTAATTCAAAGAATATATTGGGGTTACGTGCACCCACAGTTTTTGCTACTGGTATATAGTGCCATTGTCTGACTGGGAATTCAAAGAATATATGGGGGTTATGTGCACCCACAATTTTTGCTACTGCTATACAGTGCCATTGTCTCACTGGGAATTCAAAGAATATATTGGGGTTATGTGCACCCTCAATTTTTGCTACTGGTATATAGTGCCATTGTCTGACTGGGAATTCAAAGAATATATTGGGGTTACAAATACCCTCATTTCTTGCTACTGCCATATAGTGCCAGTTTCTGACTGGTAATTCAAAGAATATATTGGGGTTACGTGCACCCACAATTTTTGCTACTGGTATATAGTGCCATTGTCTGACTGGGAATTCAAAGAATATATTGGGGTTACAAATACCCTCATTTCTTGCTACTGGTATATAGTGCCATTGTCTGACTGGGAATTCAAAGAATATATTGGGGTTACGTGCACCCACAAATTTTGCTACTGGTATATAGTGCCATTGTCTGACTGGGAATTCAAAGAATATATGGGGGTTACGTGCACCCACAATTTTTGCTACTGCTATACAGTGCCATTGTCTCACTGGGAATTCAAAGAATATATTGGGGTTATGTGCACCCACAATTTTTGCTACTGCTATATAGTGCCAGTTTCTGACTGGTAATTCAAAGAATATATTGGGGTTACGTGCACCCACAATTTTTGCTACTGGTATATAGTGCCATTGTCTGACTGGGAATTCAAAGAATATATGGGGGTTACGTGCACTCACAATTTTTGCTATTGCTATACAGTGCCATTGTCTCACTGGGAATTCAAAGAATATATTGGGGTTATGTGCACCCACAATTTTTGCTACTGGTATTTAGTGCCATTGTCTGACTTTGAATTCAAAGAATATATTGGGGTTACAAATACCCTCATTTCTTGCTACTGGTATATAGTGCCATTGTCTGAAAGGGAATTCAAAGAATATATGGGGGATACGTGCACCCACAATTTTTGCTACTGCTATACAGTGCTATTGTCTCACTGGGAATTCAAAGAATATATTGGGGTTATGTGCACCCACAATTTTTGCTACTGGTATATAGTGCCATTGTCTGACTGGGAATTCAAAGAATATACTGGGGTTACAAATACCCTAATTTCTTGCTACTGCCATATAGTGCCAGTTTCTGACTGGTAATTCAAAGAATATATTGGGGTTACGTGCACCCACAATTTTTGCTACTGGTATATAGTGCCATTGTCTGACTGGGAATTCAAAGAATATATGGGGGTTACGTGCACCCACGATTTTTGCTACTGCTATACAGTGCCATTGTCTCACTGGGAATTCAAAGAATATATTGGGGTTACGTGCACCCACAATTTTTGCTACTGGTATATAGTGCCATTGTCTGACTGGGAATTCAAAGAATATATTGGGGTTACAAATACCCTCATTTCTTGCTACTGGTATATAGTGCCATTGTCTGACTGGGAATTCAAAGAATATATTGGGGTTACAAATACCCTCATTTCTTGCTACTGGTATATAGTGCCATTGTCTGACAGGGAATTCAAAGAATATATGGGGGTTACGTGCACCCACAATTTTTGCTACTGCTATACAGTGCTATTGTCTCACTGGGAATTCAAAGAATATATTGGGGTTATGTGCACCCACAATTTTTGCTACTGGTATATAGTGCCATTGTCTGACTGGAAATTCAAAGAATATATTGGGGTTACAAATACCCTCATTTCTTGCTACTGCCATATAGTGCCAGTTTCTGACTGGTAATTCAAAGAATATATTGGGGTTACGTGCACCCACAGTTTTTGCTACTGGTATATAGTGCCATTGTCTGACTGGGAATTCAAAGAATATATGGGGGTTATGTGCACCCACAATTTTTGCTACTGCTATACAGTGCCATTGTCTCACTGGGAATTCAAAGAATATATTGGGGTTATGTGCACCCTCAATTTTTGCTACTGGTATATAGTGCCATTGTCTGACTGGGAATTCAAAGAATATATTGGGGTTACAAATACCCTCATTTCTTGCTACTGCCATATAGTGCCAGTTTCTGACTGGTAATTCAAAGAATATATTGGGGTTACGTGCACCCACAGTTTTTGCTACTGGTATATAGTGCCATTGTCTGACTGGGAATTCAAAGAATATATGGGGGTTATGTGCACCCACAATTTTTGCTACTGCTATACAGTGCCATTGTCTCACTGGGAATTCAAAGAATATATTGGGGTTATGTGCACCCTCAATTTTTGCTACTGGTATATAGTGCCATTGTCTGACTGGGAATTCAAAGAATATATTGGGGTTACAAATACCCTCATTTCTTGCTACTGCCATATAGTGCCAGTTTCTGACTGGTAATTCAAAGAATATATTGGGGTTACGTGCACCCACAATTTTTGCTACTGGTATATAGTGCCATTGTCTGACTGGGAATTCAAAGAATATATTGGGGTTACAAATACCCTCATTTCTTGCTACTGGTATATAGTGCCATTGTCTGACTGGGAATTCAAAGAATATATTGGGGTTACGTGCACCCACAAATTTTGCTACTGGTATATAGTGCCATTGTCTGACTGGGAATTCAAAGAATATATGGGGGTTACGTGCACCCACAATTTTTGCTACTGCTATACAGTGCCATTGTCTCACTGGGAATTCAAAGAATATATTGGGGTTATGTGCACCCACAATTTTTGCTACTGCTATATAGTGCCAGTTTCTGACTGGTAATTCAAAGAATATATTGGGGTTACGTGCACCCACAATTTTTGCTACTGGTATATAGTGCCATTGTCTGACTGGGAATTCAAAGAATATATGGGGGTTACGTGCACTCACAATTTTTGCTATTGCTATACAGTGCCATTGTCTCACTGGGAATTCAAAGAATATATTGGGGTTATGTGCACCCACAATTTTTGCTACTGGTATTTAGTGCCATTGTCTGACTTTGAATTCAAAGAATATATTGGGGTTACAAATACCCTCATTTCTTGCTACTGGTATATAGTGCCATTGTCTGAAAGGGAATTCAAAGAATATATGGGGGATACGTGCACCCACAATTTTTGCTACTGCTATACAGTGCTATTGTCTCACTGGGAATTCAAAGAATATATTGGGGTTATGTGCACCCACAATTTTTGCTACTGGTATATAGTGCCATTGTCTGACTGGGAATTCAAAGAATATATTGGGGTTACAAATACCCTAATTTCTTGCTACTGCCATATAGTGCCAGTTTCTGACTGGTAATTCAAAGAATATATTGGGGTTACGTGCACCCACAATTTTTGCTACTGGTATATAGTGCCATTGTCTGACTGGGAATTCAAAGAATATATTGGGGTTACAAATACCCTCATTTCTTGCTACTGGTATATAGTGCCATTGTCTGAAAGGGAATTCAAAGAATATATGGGGGATACGTGCACCCACAATTTTTGCTACTGCTATACAGTGCTATTGTCTCACTGGGAATTCAAAGAATATATTGGGGTTATGTGCACCCACAATTTTTGCTACTGGTATATAGTGCCATTGTCTGACTGGGAATTCAAAGAATATATTGGGGTTACAAATACCCTCATTTCTTGCTACTGGTATATAGTGCCATTGTTTGACTGGGAATTCAAAGAATATATGGGGGTTACGTGCACCCACGATTTTTGCTACTGCTATACAGTGCCATTGTCTCACTGGGAATTCAAAGAATATATTGGGGTTACGTGCACCCACAATTTTTGCTACTGGTATATAGTTCCATTGTCTGACTGGGAATTCAAAGAATATATGGGGGTTACGTGCACCCACAATTTTTGCTACTGGTATATAGTGCCATTGTCTGACTGGGAATTCAAAGAATATATTGGGGTTACAATTACCCTCATTTCTTGCTACTGCCATATAGTGCCAGTTTCTGACTGGTAATTCAAAGAATATATTGGGGTTACGTGCACCCACAATTTTTGCTACTGGTATATAGTGCCATTGTCTGACTGGGAATTCAAAGAATATATTGGGGTTACAAATACCCTCATTTCTTGCTACTGGTATATAGTGCCATTGTCTGACAGGGAATTCAAAGAATATATGGGGGTTACGTGCACCCACAATTTTTGCTACTGCTATACAGTGCTATTGTCTCACTGGGAATTCAAAGAATATATTGGGGTTATGTGCACCCACAATTTTTGCTACTGGTATATAGTGCCATTTTCTGACTGGAAATTCAAAGAATATATTGGGGTTACAAATACCCTCATTTCTTGCTACTGCCATATAGTGCCAGTTTCTGACTGGTAATTCAAAGAATATATTGGGGTTACGTGCACCCACAATTTTTGCTACTGGTATATAGTGCCATTGTCTGACTGGGAATTCAAAGAATATATTGGGGTTACAAATACCCTCATTTCTTGCTACTGGTATATAGTGCCATTGTCTGACTGGGAATTCAAAGAATATATGGGGGTTACGTGCACCCACAATTTTTGCTACTGCTATACAGTGCCATTGTCTCACTGGGAATGCAAAGAATATATTGGGGTTATGTGCACCCACAATTTTTGCTACTGGTCTATAGTGCCATTGTATGACTGGGAATTCAAAGAATATATTGGGGTTACAAATACCCTCATTTCTTGCTACTGCCATATAGTGCCAGTTTCTGACTGGTAATTCAAAGAATATATTGGGGTTACGTGCACCCACAATTTTTGCTACTGGTATATAGTGCCATTGTCTGACTGGGAATTCAAAGAATATATTGGGGTTACAAATACCCTCATTTCTTGCTACTGGTATATAGTGCCATTGTCTGACTGGGAATTCAAAGAATATATTGGGGTTACGTGCACCCACAATTTTTGCTACTGGTATATAGTGCCATTGTCTCACTGGGAATTCAAAGAATATATTGGGGTTATGTGCACCCACAATTTTTGCTACTGCTATATAGTGCCAGTTTCTGACTGGTAATTCAAAGAATATATTGGGGTTACGTGCACCCACAATTTTTGCTACTGGTATATAGTGCCATTGTCTGACTGGGAATTCAAAGAATATATGGGGGTTACGTGCACCCACAATTTTTGCTACTGCGATACAGTGCCATTGTCTCACTGGGAATTCAAAGAATATATTGGAGTTACGTGCACCCACAATTTTTGCTACTGGTATATAGTGCCATTGTCTGACTGGGAATTCAAAGAATATATGGGGGTTACGTGCACCCACAATTTTTGCTACTGCTATACAGTGCCATTGTCTCACTGGGAATTCAAAGAATATATTGGGGTTATGTGCACCCACAATTTTTGCTACAGCTATATAGTGCCAGTTTCTGACTGGTAATTCAAAGAATATATTGGGGTTACGTGCACCCACAATTTTTGCTACTGGTATATAGTGCCATTGTCTGACTGGGAATTCAAAGAATATATGGGGGTTACGTGCACCCACAATTTTTGCTACTGCTATACAGTGCCATTGTCTGACTGGGAATTCAAAGAATATATTGGGGTTACAAATACCCTCATTTCTTGCTACTGGTATATAGTGCCATTGTCTGACTGGGAATTCAAAGAATATATTGGGGTTACGTGCACCCAAAATTTTTGCTACTGGTATATAGTGCCATTGTCTCACTGGGAATTCAAAGAATATATTGGGGTTATGTGCACCCACAATTTTTGCTACTGCTATATAGTGCCAGTTTCTGACTGGTAATTCAAAGAATATATTGGGGTTACAAAGACCCTCATTTCTTGCTACTGGTAAATAGTGCCATTGTCTGACTGGGAATTCAAAGAATATATTGGGGTTACAAATACCCTCATTTCTTGCTACTGATATATAGTGCCATTGTCTGACTGGGAATTCAAAGAATATATTGGGGTTATGTGCACCCACAATTTTTGCTACTGCTATATAGTGCCAGTTTCTGACTGGTAATTCAAAGAATATATTGGGGTTACAAAGACCCTCATTTCTTGCTACTGGTAAATAGTGCCATTGTCTGACTGGGAATTCAAAGAATATATTGGGGTTACAAATACCCTCATTTCTTGCTACTGCCATATAGTGCCAGTTTCTGACTGGTATGTCAAAGAATATATTGGGGTTACGTGCACCCGCAATTTTTGCTACTGGTATATAGTGCCATTGTCTGACTGGGAATTCAAAGAATATATTGGGGTTACAAATACCCTCATTTCTTGCTACTGATATATAGTGCCATTGTCTGACTGGGAATTCAAAGAATATATTGGGGTTATGTGCACCCACAATTTTTGCTACTAGTATATAGTGCCATTGTCTGATTGGGAATTCAAAGAATATATTGGGGTTACAAATACCCTCATTTCTTGCTACTGCCATATAGTGCCAGTTTCTGACTGGTAATTCAAAGAATATATTGGGGTTACGTGCACCCACAATTTTTGCTACTGGTATATAGTGCCATTGTCTGACTGGGAATTCAAAGAATACATTGGGGTTACAAATACCCTCATTTCTTGCTACTGGTATATAGTGCCATTGTCTGTCTGGGAATTCAAAGAATATATTGGGGTTACGTGCACCCACAATTTTTGCTACTGCTATACAGTGCCATTGTCTGACTGGGAATTCAAAGAATATATGGGGGTTACGTGCACCCACAATTTTTGCTACTGCTATACAGTGCCATTGTCTCACTGGGAATTCAAAGAATATATTGGGATTATGTGCACCCACAATTTTTGCTACTGGTATATAGTGCCATTGTCTGACTGGGAATTCAAAGAATATATTGGGGTTACAAATACCCTCATTTCTTGCTACTGCCATATAGTGCCAGTTTCTGACTAATAATTCAAAGAATATATTGGGGTTACGTGCACCCACAATTTTTGCTACTGGTATATAGTGCCATTGTCTGACTGGGAATTCAAAGAATATATTGGGGTTACAAATACCCTCATTTCTTGCTACTGGTATATAGTGCCATTGTCTGACTGGGAATTCAAAGAATATATGGGGGTTACGTGCACCCACAATTTTTGCTACTGGTATATAGTGCCATTGTCTGACTGGGAATTCAAAGAATATATGGGGGTTATGTGCACCCACAATTTTTGCTACTGCTATACAGTGCCATTGTCTCACTGGGAATTCAAAGAATATATTGGGGTTATGTGCACCCACAATTTTTGCTACTGCTATATAGTGCCAGTTTCTGACTGGTAATTCAAAGAATATATTGGGGTTACGTGCACCCACAATTTTTGCTACTGGTATATAGTGCCATTGTCTGACTGGGAATTCAAAGAATATATGGGGGTTACGTGCACTCACAATTTTTGCTACTGCTATACAGTGCCATTGTCTCACTGGGAATTCAAAGAATATATTGGGTTTACGTGCACCCACAATTTTTGCTACTGGTATATAGTGCCATTGTCTGACTGGGAATTCAAAGAATATATGGGGGTTACAAATACCCTCATTTCTTGCTACTGGTATATAGTGCCATTGTCTGACTGGGAATTCAAAGAATATATTGGGGTTACGTCCACCCACAATTTTTGCTACTGGTATATAGTGCCATTGTCTGACTGGGAATTCAAAGAATATATTGGGGTTATGTGCACCCACAATTTTTGCTACTGCTATATAGTGCCAGTTTCTGACTGGTAATTCAAAGAATATATTGGGGTTACGTGCACCCACAATTTTTGCTACTGGTATTAGTGCCATTGTCTGACTGGGAATTCAAAGAATATATTGGGTTACAAATACCCTCATTTCTTGCTACTGCATATAGTGCCAGTTTCTGACTGGTATTTCAAAGAATATATTATGGGGTTTACGTGCACCCACAATTTTTGCTACTGGTATATAGTGCCATTGTCTGACCGGGAATTCAAAGAATATATTGGGGTTACAAATACCCTCATTTCTTGCTACTGGTATATAGTGCCATTGTCTGACTGGGAATTCAAAGAAAATATGGGGGTTACGTGCACCCACAATTTTTGCTACTGCTATACAGTGCCATTGTCTCACTGGGAATTCAAAGAATATATTGGGGTTATGTGCACCCACAATTTTTGCTACTGGTATATAGTGCCATTGTCTGACTGGGAATTCAAGAATATATTGGGGTTACAAATACCCTCATTTCTTGCTACTGCCATATAGTGCCAGTTTCTGACTGGTAATTCAAAGAATATATTGGGGTTACGTGCACCCACAATTTTTGCTACTGGTATATAGTGCCATTGTCTGACTGGAATTCAAAGAATATATTGGGGTTACAAATACCCTCATTTCTTGCTATTGGTATATAGTGCCATTGTCTGACAGGGAATTCAAAGAATATATGGGGGTTACGTGCACCCACAATTTTTGCTACTGCTATACAGTGCTATTGTCTCACTGGGAATTCAAAGAATATATTGGGGTTATGTGCACCCACAATTTTGCTACTGGTATATAGTGCCATTGTCTGACTGGGAATTCAAAGAATATATTGGGTTACAAATACCCTCATTTCTTGCTACTGCCATATAGTGCCAGTTTCTGACTAATATTCAAAGAATATATTGGGGTTACGTGCACCCACAATTTTTACTACTGGTATATAGTGCCATTGTCTGACTGGGAATTCAAAGAATATATTGGGGTTACAAATACCCTAATTTCTTGCTACTGGTATATAGTGCCATTGTCTGACTGGGAATTCAAAGAATATATTATGGGGTTTACGTGCACCCACAATTTTTACTACTGGTATATAGTGCCATTGTCTGACTGGGGAATTCAAAGAATATATTGGGGTTACAAATACCATCATTTCTTGCTACTGGTATATAGTTCCATTGTCTGACTGGGAATTCAAAGAATATATGGGGGTTACGTGCACCCACAATTTTTGCTACTGCTATACATTGCCATTGTCTCACTGGGAATTCAAAGAATATATTGGGTTGTGTGCACCCACAATTTTTGCTACTGGTATATAGTGCCATTGTCTGACTGGGAATTCAAAGAATATATTGGGGTTACAATACCCTCATTTCTTGCTACTGCCATATAGTGCCAGTTTCTGACTGGTAATTCAAAGAATATATTGGGGTTACGTGCACCCACAATTTTTGCTACTGGTATATAGTGCCATTGTCTGACTGGGAATTCAAAGAATATATTGGGGTTACAAATACCCTCATTTCTTGCTACTGGTATATAGTGCCATTGTCTGAAAGGGAATTCAAAGAATATATGGGGGATACGTGCACCCACAATTTTGCTACTGCTATACAGTGCTATTGTCTCACTGGGAATTCAAAGAATATATTGGGGTTATGTGCACCCACAATTTTGCTACTGGTATATAGTACCATTGTCTGACTGGGAATTCAAAGAATATATTGGGGTTACAAATACCCTCATTTCTTGCTACTGCCATATAGTGCCAGTTTCTGACTGGTAATTCAAAGAATATATTGGGTTTACGTGCACCCACAATTTTTGCTACTGGTATATAGTGCCATTGTCTGACTGGGAATTCAAAGAATATATTGGGGTTACAAATACCCTCATTCTTGCCTACTGGTATATAGTGCCATTGTCTGACTGGAATTCAAAGAATATATGGGGGTTACGTGCACCCACGATTTTTGCTACTGCTATACAGTGCCATTGTCTCACTGGGAATTCAAAGAATATATTGGGGTTACGTGCACCCACAATTTTTGCTACTGGTATATAGTTCCATTGTCTGACTGGGAATTCAAAGAATATATGGGGGTTACGTGCACCCACAATTTTTGCTACTGCTATACATTGCCATTGTCTCACTGGGAATTCAAAGAATATATTGGGGTTATGTGCACCCACAATTTTTGCTACTGGTATATAGTGCCATTGTCTGACTGGGAATTCAAAGAATATATTGGGGTTACAATTACCCTCATTTCTTGCTACTGCCATATAGTGCCAGTTTCTGACTGGTAATTCAAAGAATATATTGGGGTTACGTGCACCCACAATTTTTGCTACTGGTATATAGTGCCATTGTCTGACTGGGAATTCAAAGAATATATTGGGGTTACAAATACCCTCATTTCTTGCTACTGGTATATAGTGCCATTGTCTGACTGGGAATTCAAAGAATATATGGGGGTTACGTGCACCCACAATTTTTGCTACTGCTATACAGTGCCATTGTCTCACTGGGAATTCAAAGAATATATTGGGGTTATGTGCACCCACAATTTTTGCTACTGGTATATAGTGCCATTGTCTGACTGGGAATTCAAAGAATATATTGGGGTTACAAATACCCTCATTTCTTGCTACTGCCATATAGTGCCAGTTTCTGACTGGTAATTCAAAGAATATATTGGGGTTACGTGCACCCACAATTTTTGCTACTGGTATATAGTGCCATTGTCTGACTGGGAATTCAAAGAATATATTGGGGTTACAAATACCCTCATTTCTTGCTACTGGTATATAGTGCCATTGTCTGACAGGGAATTTAAAGAATATATGGGGGTTACGTGCACCCACAATTTTTGCTACTGCTATACAGTGCCATTGTCTCACTGGGAATTCAAAGAATATATTGGGGTTATGTGCACCCACAATTTTTGCTACTGGTATATAGTGCCATTGTCTGACTGGGATATCAAAGAATATATTGGGGTTACAAATACCCTCATTTCTTGCTACTGCCATATAGTGCCAGTTTCTGACTGGTAATTCAAAGAATATATTGGGGTTACGTGCACCCACAATTTTTTCTACTGGTATATAGTGCCATTGTCTGACTGGGAATTCAAAGAATATATTGGGGTTACAAATACCCTCATTTCTTGCTACTGGTATATAGTGCCATTGTCTGACTGGGAATTCAAAGAATATATGGGGGTTACGTGCACCCACGATTTTTGCTACTGCTATACAGTGCCATTGTCTCACTGGGAATTCAAAGAATATATTGGGGTTACGTGCACCCACAATTTTTGCTACTGGTATATAGTGCCATTGTCTGACTGGGAATTCAAAGAATATATGGGGGTTACGTGCACCCACAATTTTTGCTACTGCTATACATTGCCATTGTCTCACTGGGAATTCAAAGAATATATTGGGGTTATGTGCACCCACAATTTTTGCTACTGGTATATAGTGCCATTGTCTGACTGGGAATTCAAAGAATATATTGGGGTTACAAATACCCTCATTTCTTGCTACTGCAATATAGTGCCAGTTTCTGACTGGTAATTCAAAGAATATATTGGGGTTACGTGCACCCACAATTTTTGCTACTGGTATATAGTGCCATTGTCTGACTGGGAATTCAAAGAATATATTGGGGTTACAAATACCCTAATTTCTTGCTACTGGTATATAGTGCCATTGTCTGACTGGGAATTCAAAGAATATATTGGGGTTACAAATACCCTCATTTCTTGCTACTGGTATATAGTGCCATTGTCTGACAGGGAATTCAAAGAATATATGGGGGTTACGTGCACCCACAATTTTTGCTACTGCTATACAGTGCTATCTTCTCACTGGGAATTCAAAGAATATATTGGGGTTATGTGCACCCACAATTTTTGCTACTGGTATATAGTGCCATTGTCTGACTGGAAATTCAAAGAATATATTGGGGTTACAAATACCCTCATTTCTTGCTACTGCCATATAGTGCCAGTTTCTGACTGGTAATTCAAAGAATATATTGGGGTTACGTGCACCCACAGTTTTTGCTACTGGTATATAGTGCCATTGTCTGACTGGGAATTCAAAGAATATATGGGGGTTATGTGCACCCACAATTTTTGCTACTGCTATACAGTGCCATTGTCTCACTGGGAATTCAAAGAATATATTGGGGTTATGTGCACCCTCAATTTTTGCTACTGGTATATAGTGCCATTGTCTGACTGGGAATTCAAAGAATATATTGGGGTTACAAATACCCTCATTTCTTGCTACTGCCATATAGTGCCAGTTTCTGACTGGTAATTCAAAGAATATATTGGGGTTACGTGCACCCACAATTTTTGCTACTGGTATATAGTGCCATTGTCTGACTGGGAATTCAAAGAATATATTGGGGTTACAAATACCCTCATTTCTTGCTACTGGTATATAGTGCCATTGTCTGACTGGGAATTCAAAGAATATATTGGGGTTACGTGCACCCACAAATTTTGCTACTGGTATATAGTGCCATTGTCTGACTGGGAATTCAAAGAATATATGGGGGTTACGTGCACCCACAATTTTTGCTACTGCTATACAGTGCCATTGTCTCACTGGGAATTCAAAGAATATATTGGGGTTATGTGCACCCACAATTTTTGCTACTGCTATATAGTGCCAGTTTCTGACTGGTAATTCAAAGAATATATTGGGGTTACGTGCACCCACAATTTTTGCTACTGGTATATAGTGCCATTGTCTGACTGGGAATTCAAAGAATATATGGGGGTTACGTGCACTCACAATTTTTGCTACTGCTATACAGTGCCATTGTCTCACTGGGAATTCAAAGAATTTATTGGGGTTATGTGCACCCACAATTTTTGCTACTGGTATATAGTGCCATTGTCTGACTGGGAATTCAAAGAATATATTGGGGTTACAAATACCCTCATTTCTTGCTACTGGTATATAGTGCCATTGTCTGAAAGGGAATTCAAAGAATATATGGGGGATACGTGCACCCACAATTTTTGCTACTGCTATACAGTGCTATTGTCTCACTGGGAATTCAAAGAATATATTGGGGTTATGTGCACCCACAATTTTGCTACTGGTATATAGTGCCATTGTCTGACTGGGAATTCAAAGAATATATTGGGGTTACAAATACCCTCATTTCTTGCTACTGCCATATAGTGCCAGTTTCTGACTGTTAATTCAAAGAATATATTGGGGTTACGTGCACCCACAATTTTTGCTACTGGTATATAGTGCCATTGTCTGACTGGGAATTCAAAGAATATATTGGGGTTACAAATACCCTCATTTCTTGCTACTGGTATATAGTGCCATTGTCTGAAAGGGAATTCAAAGAATATATGGGGGATACGTGCACCCACAATTTTTGCTACTGCTATACAGTGCTATTGTCTCACTGGGAATTCAAAGAATATATTGGGGTTATGTGCACCCACAATTTTTGCTACTGGTATATAGTGCCATTGTCTGACTGGGAATTCAAAGAATATATTGGGGTTACAAATACCCTCATTTCTTGCTACTGGTATATAGTGCCATTGTCTGACTGGGAATTCAAAGAATATATGGGGGTTACGTGCACCCACGATTTTTGCTACTGCTATACAGTGCCATTGTCTCACTGGGAATTCAAAGAATATATTGGGGTTACGTGCACCCACAATTTTTGCTACTGGTATATAGTTCCATTGTCTGACTGGGAATTCAAAGAATATATGGGGGTTACGTGCACCCACAATTTTTGCTACTGCTATACATTGCCATTGTCTCACTGGGAATTCAAAGAATATATTGGGGTTATGTGCACCCACAATTTTTGCTACTGGTATATAGTGCCATTGTCTGACTGGGAATTCAAAGAATATATTGGGGTTACAATTACCCTCATTTCTTGCTACTGCCATATAGTGCCAGTTTCTGACTGGTAATTCAAAGAATATATTGGGGTTACGTGCACCCACAATTTTTGCTACTGGTATATAGTGCCATTGTCTGACTGGGAATTCAAAGAATATATTGGGGTTACAAATACCCTCATTTCTTACTACTGGTATATAGTGCCATTGTCTGACAGGGAATTCAAAGAATATATGGGGGTTACGTGCACCCACAATTTTTGCTACTGCTATACAGAGCTATTGTCTCACTGGGAATTCAAAGAATATATTGGGGTTATGTGCACCCACAATTTTTGCTACTGGTATATAGTGCCATTTTCTGACTGGAAATTCAAAGAATA